>NC_041390.1:591863609-591909484 GCF_002162155.2 Triticum dicoccoides
AGGTGCCGGCGGCAGCGCCGTCCGTGAGGGGGGGCACGTCCTGGAGACGCATGCTGCCTCTTCGGACATGCCACAACACCACCCCGCATGTATGAGGGGCCGGTGCGATGCTCCGGTGGCATTGCTACCCCCAGGGCCCCCGTCCCACCTAACCCTGGAGCGGTTGACCACGAGATCTAACCCTTTGACTTTCTACGGACGGGCTTTGACCAGTGGATCTCTCCATCCGGTTGTGTCAGGTCAGCCCAGAGGGACACCTGGGAGCAACATTCGGGCCAAACCCACAACTACATACCCTCCGTGTAGACCCGACGCGTCCATTTCCCTCTCCAGGTGCCGGCGGCGGCATCGTCCGTGAGGGGGCCACGCCCCGGAGATGCGTGCCGCCTCTTCGGACATGCCACAACACCACCCGTCCCGCCTAAGGGACATGAAATTCTCCTTGATGGCAGCTGGATCTAAATACTAAGACCCGACGCGTCCGTTTCCCCCCTCTAGGTGCCGCCGGCGGCGCCGTCCGTTAGGGGGGGCACGCCTCGGAGATGCGTGCCGCCTCTTCGGACATGCCAAAACACCACCCGATTGTGGTAGGTCATCCTATAGAAACACTTGGGAGCAACGTCCCCTCCGTATAGACCCGATGCGGCCGTTTTCGTCCTCCAAGTGCCGGCGGTGGCGCCGTTCGTGAGGGGGCACACCGCGGACGTGAGGGGGTCACACTCCGGAGACGGGTGCCGGGCGTTTGCAACCACCACAAAACTTCTATCAGCATAGCTGTTTTTTATTTTAATAAAATATAAGGACCTATATTCAAAAGAACATGATGGCACATTATTAACGTGCTCAAAAAAATACAAACTATATATATATATATTCATAATCTATGGAAAAATGACAAAGTACATATATATTCATATAATAATACATAAAAAAGCATATGCTACATGTCAGTTAATATAATAATACATAAAAAGAATACAAACATATATAAAAAATAGAATAACTATGCTGACGGCATTGCCGTCGGCATAGAGACGGCAGGGTCTAGGTGGGCGGCATGCCGCGGATCGGTGACGTGGTGGGTATGCCGACGGCCGCCGCCGGCATATGTGCTGGACGGTGCGCCGCGGATTGGTGACGTGGCATGCGGAGATATGCCGACGGCGCCCATCCCGACCGTCGGCATAGATTTGACGGTGTTAGCCGCTGGTCACGGGCAGGGTCGCCGGGCCCACTGCTATGCCGACGGCTGGGTTATGCCGACGGCTGCTGTCGGCGTATTCGCAGCTAGGCCGACGGCCATATTGTGTCGACGGGTGCCGTCGGCTTAGCTCGGGGTAGCCCGACGGCTAGGATAAGCCGACGGCCAGGACGTGGCTGTCGACATAGCTCCAAGTAGGCCGACGGTGGCCGTCGGCATTGTTTTGGCTGTCGGGGTAGGACCCTTTTCCGGTAGTGCGCCATCAAGTCGAGGGTCGACCGCCGCCATCTCCTCCCGCCCGTCATCGACCACCTCCTCGCAGGCTCGCCATGTCGATTAGAGACGACCACGTAGCTGGAGTAGGCATAGGATGCACCTACACTTGTGCACTGTCTCCCCTACACCTGTTCGATCTCCTCGGTCCTCTCCTCTGTTTGAGTTTAGTCATGACAAGGACTCAATGCCAAGGACCTGGACAGGAAAGGAAGATGTACGTGCAATAGCAAAGGAGGCTCAGTCTGCTGTACAGGACTCTCGCCTTTCTAATACGATGACAAACAATATATCCCTTTGTTTTATTGTTAAGTGCTCTTACACTTACATTGCAGGCTCTCAAACTTCTGTCTGTATTAGCCGCCATCCGCTGGGATGACAAGCCAGATAGGATTGAAAACATTCTGACTTCCACACTTCTAGATGGTTCTGTTGAATCAAAGAGTTCAAGTGCTTCTTCTGGTGACCCACTTGCTTCAACTACCTGGGACGAGGTACCTTCATGTTTATTTGTTCTCCATGCAGTAAAAAGTGGAATTGCTTATACCGAGGATCCATCACTTTGCCAAACAAACTGAAACAGGTTCATCCAAAACATACGATTATTACAAGTTAGTATTGATCTATTGAGTGTTGAATACACAATTCTTAAGTAAACCTATTGCAAAACTTGCTTCTTTATTGTCGATTGCATCCTCCTTTGAAAAAAGATTCTGAATGCTCAAAATTTATCTCATATATGTTGTATTCTTGGTCCATTTGTTTTACAAAACATAAAAATTTGGTCTGTTTGTGCAGGACGTGGGTAAACATCGACGTAAGAAGAGCAGGCTACTAGCGAGAGTCGTCCAAGAGGGAAGAGAGAGGGAGGAGGAAGATACGTCCGTGCGCGCGGGTGCTACTGGTTAATCTGTGCTAATACTCCAGTGGACTGTCTGCTAATGCTGGACTGTGCCTCACATCTATTCTTAATATATAAACCATTTATCAGAACTCTTCCATTCTTACCTGATGAGAAAACTAAGATGTGCAGATGCATGGTGTTTATCTTATGTCCATACCGTTTTCAGCTAGCTTCTAAGAATATGGTATAATACATTAGAAAATATTACATCGTGCACGCATCCAACTTGGAATGACTCATGAATTGCACTGAAAATACACTGCTACCTCTTGAGCACTGCGTTGGTTTTCCCTTGAAGAGGAAAGGGTGATGGAGCAAAGTAATGTAAGTATTTCCCTCTGTTTTTAAGAACCAAGGTATCATTCTAGTAGGAGGCCACGCACGAGCCCTCGCACCTACACAAACAAATAAATCCTCGCAACCAACGCGATAAGTGGTTGTCAATCCCTACACGGTCACTTACGAGAGTGAGATCTGATAGATTTGATAAGATAATATTTTTGGTATTTTTATGATAAAGATGCAAAGTAAAATAAAAGGCAATAAAAATAACTAAGTGTTGGAAGATTAATATGATGGAAAATAGACTCGGGGGCCATAGTTTTCACTAGTGGCTTCTCTTAAGAGCATAAGTATTTACGGTGAGTGAACAAATTACTGTTGAGCAATTGACAGAATTGAGCATAGTTATGAGAATATCTAGGTATGATCATGTGTATAGGCATCATGTCCGAGACAAGTAGACCGACTCCTGCCTGCATCTACTACTATTACTCCACACATCGACCGCTATCCAGCATGCATCTAGAGTATTAAGTTCATAAGAACAGAGTAACGCTTTAAGCAAGATGACATGATGTAGAGGGATAAACTCATGCAATATGATATAAACCCCATCTTGTTATCCTCGATGGCAACAATACAATACGTGCCTTGCTGCCCCTACTGTCACTGGGAAAGGAGACCGCAAGATTGAACCCAAAGCTAAGCACTTCTCCCATTGCAAGAAAGATCAATCTAGTAGGCCAACCCATACTGATAATTCGAAGAGACTTGCAAAGATAACCTCATACATAAAAGAATTCAGAGAAGATTCAAATATTGTTCATAGATAAACTTGATCATAAACCCACAATTCATCGGTCTCAACAGACACACTGCAAAAGAAGATTACATCGAATAGATCTCCACGAGAGAGGGGGAGAACATTGTATTGAGATCCAAAAAGAGAGAAGAAGCCATCTAGCTAATAACTATGGACCCGAAGGTCTGAGGTAAACTACTCACACATCATCGGAGAGGCTATGGTGTTGATGTAGAAGCCCTCCATAATCGATGCCCCCTTCGGCGGAGCTCCAGAACAGGCCCTAAGATGGGATCTCACGGGTACAGAAGGTTGCGGCGGTGGAATTAGGTTTTTGGCTCTGTCTCTGGTAGTTTGGGGGTACGTAGGTATATATAGGAGGGAGGAGTACGTCGGTGGAGCAACAGGGGGCCCACGAGGGTGGAGGGTGCGCCTAGGGGGGTAGGCGTGCCCCCCTACCTCGTGGCCTCCTGGTTGATGTCTTGACGTAGGGTCCAAGTCCTCTGGATCACGTTTGTTTCAAAAATCACATTGCCGAAGGTTTTATTCCGTTTGGACTCCGTTTGATATTTTTTTCTGTGGAACTCTGAAATAGGCAAAAAACAACAATTCTGGGCTGGGCCTCTGGTTAATAGGTTAGTCCCAAAAAAATATAAAAGTGTATAATAAAGCCCAATAATGTCCAAAACAGAATATAATATAGCATGGAACAATAAAAAATTATAGATACGTTGGAGACGTATCAAGCATCCCCAAGCTTAATTCATGCTCGTCCTCAAGTAGGTAAATGATAAAGACAACTTTTTGACGTGGAATGTTACTTGGCATAATTTCAATGTAATTCTTCTTAATTGTGGTATGAATATTCAGATCCGAAAGATTCAAGATAAAAGTTCAATATTGACATAAAAATAATAATAATTCAAGCATACTAACTAAGCAATTATGTCCTCTCAAAATAACATGGCCAAAGAAAGTTCATCCCTACAAAATCATATAGTTTAGTCATGCTCCATTTTCGTCACACAAGAATGCTCTCATCATGCACAACCCCGATGACAAGCCAAGCAATTGTTTCATACTTTAGTAATCTCAAACTTTTTCAATCTTTACGCAATACATGAGCGTGAGCCATGGATATAGCACTATGGGTGGAATAGAATATAATGATGGGGGTTATGTGGAGAAGACAAAAAAGGGAGAAAGTCTCACATCAACGAGGCTAATAAATGAGCTATGGAGTTGCCCATCAATTGATGTTAATGCAAGGAGTAGGGATTGCCATGCAATGGATGCACTAGAGCTATAAATATACGAAAGCTCAAAAAAAGAAACTAAGTGGGTGTGCATCCAACTTGCTTGCTCACGAAGACCTAGGGCATTTGAGGAAGCCCATTGTTGGAATATACAAGCCAAGTTCTATAATGAAAAGTTCCCACTAGTATATGAAAGTGACAAAACAAAAGACTCTCTATCATGAAGATTATGGTGCTACTTTGAAGCACAAGTGTGGTAAAAAGGATAGTAACATTGTCCCTTCTCTCTTTTTCTCTCATTTTTTGGGCCTTCTCTTTTTTTATGGTCTTTCTCTTTTTTTCCTCACTTGGGACAATGCTCTAGAAAATGATGATCATCACACTTCTATTTTTTTACAACTCGATACTAGAACAAAGTATGACTCTATATGAATGCCTCCGGCGATGTACCGGGATATGTAATGAACCAAGAGTGACATGTATGAAAGGATTATGAATGGTGGCTTTGCCACAAATACTATGTCAACTACATGATCATGCAAAGCAATATGACAATGATGAACGTGTTATGATAAACAGAATGGTGGAAAGTTGCATGGCAATATATCTCGGAATGGCTATGGGAATGCCATAATAGGTAGGTATGGTGGATGTTTTGAGGAAGATATAAGGAGGTTTATGTGTGAAAGAGCGTATCATATCTCGGGGTTTGGATGCACCGGCGAAGTTTGCACCAACTCTCAATGTGAGAAAGGGCAATACACGGTACCGAAGATGCTAGCAATCATGAAAAGGTGAGAGTGCGTATAATCCATGGACTCAACATTAGTCATAAAGAACTCACATACTTATTGCAAAAATCTACAAGTAATCAAAAACCAAGCACTACGCGCATGCTCCTAGGGGGATAGATTGGTAGGAAAAGACCATCGCTCGTCCCCGACCGCCACTCATAAGGAGGACAATCAAAGAACACCTCATGTTTCAAATTTGTTACATAACGTTTACCATACGTGCATGCTACGGGACTTGCAAACTTCAACACAAGTATTTTTCAAATTCACAACTACTCAACTAGCACAACTTTGGTATCACTACCTCCATGTCTCAAAACAATCATCAAGCATCAAACTTTTCTTAGTATTCAACACACTCATAAGAAAGTTTTACTAGTCTTGAATACCTAGTATATTAGGATTATTTAAGTAAATTACCATGCTATTTAAGACTCTCAAAATAATCTAAGTGAAGCATGAGAGAATAATAGTTTCTATAAAACAGAACCACCACCGTGCTCTAAAAGATATAAGTGAAGTACTAGAGGAAAAACTATATAACTCAAAAGATATAAGTGAAGCACATAGAGTATTCCAATAATTTCCGAATCATGTGTGTCTCTCTCAAAAGGTGTGTACAACAAGGATGGTTGTGGTAAACTAAAAAGCAAAGACTCAAATCATACAAGACGCTCCAAGCAAAATACATATCATGTGGTGAATAAAAATATAGCTCCAAGTAAAGTTACCTATGGAAGTAGACGAAAGAGGGGATGCCTTCCGGGGCATCCCCAAGCTTTGGCTTTTAGGTGTCCTTAGATTATCTTGGGGTGCCATGGGCATCCCCAAGCTTAGGCTCTTTTCACTCCTTGTTCCATAATCCATCAAATCTTTCACCCAAAACTTGAAAACTTCACAACACAAAACTTAACAGAAAATCTCGTGAGCTCCGTTAGCAAAAGAAAACAAAACACCACTTCAAGGTACTGTAATGAACTCATTCTTTATTTATATTGGTGTTAAACCTACTATATTCCAACTTCTCTATGGTCTATAAACTATTTTACTAGCCATAGATTCATCAAAATAAGCAAACAACACAAGAAAAACAGAATCTGTCAAAAACAGAACAATCTGTAGTAATCTGTAACTAACGCAAGATCTGGAACCCCAAAAATTCTAAAATAAATTTCTGGACGTGAGGAATTTATCTATTATTCATCTGCAAAAATAATTAACTAAATAGCACTTTCCAAATAAAAATGGCAGCAATTCTCATGAGCGCTAAAGTTTCTGTTTTTTATAGCAAGATTAAAAAGACTTTCCCCAAGTCTTCCCAACGGTTCTACTTGGCACAAACACTAATTAAACACAAAAAAACACAACCAAAACAGAGGATAGATAAATTATTTATTACTAAAGAGGAGCAAAAAGCAAGGAATAAAAATAAAATTGGGTTGCCTCCCAACAAGCGCCATCGTTTAACGCCCCTAGCTAGGCATAAAAAGCAAGGATAGATCTAGGTATTGCCATCTTTGGCTTTCAATTTTTAGCGGAATCAAGCTCGAATCCGGGAGGTTCTTTATGTTTCCCTTCATATTCGGAAAATTTTAGATCTAAAGAATCCAACCGCTTGTTGCAAATGGTAATCAACATATTCATGCGGTGAATATTTCCGCTAACACTCTTAAGAGGTTCAAGAGACTTTTGTAAAATCTTAGTTACTTCGCAAATTTTTCTCAAAAACTTGTGGCTCTTCCTGGGTATGTTGTGGCCCCTTTTGTTGAGGTAGTGTTCCCACTACCCCCTCTATGATTTCATGTGCAACACTGGGATCAATTTCAATAAAATTTCCTTTGGCAACACAATCCAAGAGTTGTCTATGGGACATATTTAGTCCAACGTAGAAACTGCGAAGCAAAATTCTAAAACTCACCTCTAAGGTGCAATTACGATAAGATTCCATCATCCTATACCAAGCATCTTTTAAATTTTCTCCTTGTCTTTCTTTAAAGTGAAGAACTTGAAACTCAGGGGACAAAGGAACAGATATGGGACTAGCCATAACGACAAGCAAACGAAAAAGAGGTGAACGGAAAAGAGAGAGCGAATAAAACGGCAAGGGTGAAGTGGGGGAGAGGAAAATGAGAGGCAAATGACAAATAATGTAATGCGGGAGATAAGGGTTTGTGATGGGTACTTGGTGTGTTGACTTTTGCATAGACCCCCCGGCAACGGCGCCAGAAATCCTTATTGCTACCTCTTGAGCACTGCGTTGGTTTTCCCTTGAAGAGGAAAGGATGATGCAGCAAAGTAGCGTAAGTATTTCCCTCAGTTTTTGAGAACCAAGGTATCAATCCAGTAGGAGGCCACGCACGAGCCCCTCGCACCTACACAAACAAATAAATCCTCGCAACCAACACGATAAGGGGTTGTCAATCCCTACACGATCACTTACGAGAATGAGATCTGATAGATATGATAAGATAATATTTTTGGTATTTTTTATGATAAAGATGCAAAGTAAAATAAAAGGCAATAAAAATAACTAAGTGTTGGAAGATTAATATGATGGAAAATAGACCCGGGGGCCATAGGTTTCACTAGTGGCTTCTCTCAAGAGCATAAGTATTTATGGGGGTGAACAAATTACTGTTGAGCAATTAACAGAATTGAGCATAGTTATGAGAATATCTAGGTATGATCATGTATATAGGCACCACGTCCGAGACAAGTAGACTGACTCCTGCCTGCATCTACTACTATTACTCCACACATCGACCGCTATCCAGCATGCATCTAGAGTATTGAGTTCATAAGAACAAAGTAACGCTTTAAGCAAGATGACATGTTGTAGAGGAATAAACTCATGCAATATGATATAAACCCCATCTTGTTATCATCGATGGCAACAATACAATACGTGCCTTGCTGCCCCTGCTGTCACCGGGAAAGGATACCGCAAGATTGAACTCAAAGCTAAGCACTTGTCCATTGCAAGAAAGATCAATCTAGTAGGCCAAACCAAACTAATAATTCGAAGAGACTTGCAAAGATAACCAATCATACATAAAATAATTCAGAGAAGATTCAAATATTGTTCATAGATAAACTTGATCATAAACCCATAATTCATCGATCTCAACAAACACACCGCAAAAGAAGATTACATCGAATAGATCTCCACGAGAGAGGGGGAGAACATTGTATTGATATCCAAAAAGAGAGAATAGCCATCTAGCTAATAACTATGGACCCGAAGGTCTGAGGTAAACTACTCACACATCATCGGAGAGGCTATGGTGTTGATGTAGAAGCCCTCCATGGTCGATGCCCCCTCCGGCGGAGCTCCGAAACAGGCCCCAAGATGGGATCTCACAGGTACATAAGGTTGCGGCGGTGGAATTAGGTTTTTGGCTCCGTCTCTGGTAGTTTGGGGGTACGTAGGTATATATAGGAGGAAGGAGTACGTCGGTGGAGCAACAGGGGGCCCACGAGGGTGGAGGGCGTGCCCCCCTACCTCGTGGCCTCCTGGTTGATGTCTTGACGTAGGGTCCAAATCCTCTGGATCACGTTCGTTCCGAAAATCACGTTCCCGAAGATTTCATTTCGTTTGGACTCCGTTTGATATTCCTTTTCTGCGAAACTCTGAAATAGGCAAAAAACAGCAATGGGCTGGGCCTCCGGTTAATAGGTTAGTCCCTAAAATAATATAAAAGAGTATAATAAAGTCCAATAATATTCAAAATAGAATATTATATAGTATGGAACAATAAAAAATTATAGATACGTTGGAGACGTATCATACACTCGCTCTAAATAACCTTCCAATGGAATTGTTTGAGTTTCTGCTGGGATTGCACAAATGGCCTGCTACTCGGTGTTCAGTGTGTTGTTTGACAAGCACTTGGGTGCTTTGTGGCCCAGGCGCCCAGCGGAGCAAGTGTCGGGTCCCGAGTGGCCTACTAAACTATGTGTTTCTTAGCTCTGCTAATTAGCGTCAGTGAACTAAGATTAATCTGGATGTGTGCAAGATATACATTGTTTAGCAAGAGGAATTGTAGTTATTAAATCGTTTTGTGCCATTTGAAAGGGAAAATGACATTGTCATCCGAGGAAGCTAACATTCTTTCTCAAAAGTGCAGGGTTTCCTTTGTTTTTGCTTGGCCACTAAACTGCACGCCACTATGGCCTTTGTATGTTCTTTTGAAGAATGGATGTTTCCTGCTTACTGTACATCATGCTACGACTACACGCATGTGGTAAGTTATTTAGCAAGGAGGCAACTCAAATTACTTTCAGTACTCTTCAGTGCAGATCGGTAAGTTGTTTATCTTACTTTCACTTTTAAATTGTTTGCTGAATCACTACACGCATGTGGTCCCTACTGCATTTCTCTTAATTATAAGATGTAATCAATAGGTTTTGAGAGTGGATTTTCTACTCTGGGTGTACTACACCTGAGTATGCAAACAATTGGAAAAACGTGATCAAACAAAGTTGAAAAAATCTGAAAATTTTAGACATTAGACTTTATCACACATCTCATGGTTTTGTAACTTATGACTTGGAAGATTTTTGCCAAAGCACAAGGGCAAAGTTCTTTCATTTTCCTTCTGTACAGTAACATTTGACAAAAAGCATGTGTTGTGTTGTTCTTAATGGGCTGGCACAATTACAGCCAAAGGCTATGTTTACAAAAAGAAATTAATGATTCAAAGAAGAGGAGCAGAGGGTGTATGATATTTACCTCAAGGTGATGAATCAGTGAATCGAGGGACTTATTTTCCGGTGACGCCAGCGGGACATTCCATTTCCTGCATTTCCTCTTCGATATGCTGATCCCGATCTCCAATTTTGGATGCTTCTTTCGTAGTCTATTTAAGTGGGCAATTGTTTTTACCGGTTGGTACACGTTTTTTTCAATATGCACTCTCATATACTTTTTCTGTTCTGGAAAGTGATTTATTGATGGCACAATGGAATCATTGAAACAATGTCTTCTCATCAAGGATTGGACTGTGTTCTCATCAAAGTGTTCTTATTATGTGAGGCATTTGCCATTGCAACATCTTATGCAGGGTATATTTTTTCCACTAAACTGAACTGCCTCGCATACAAATTGTATGTAATACCCCCTTCTCCATAAATAAATGACATCTGCTTGGGCAATAGGTCGTGCAAGCATCTCCTCCTCCCGGTCTTCAGCACTCCTGCGGGAATTGAGTGCCAGTGTGGTCGAGCCACATAGAACACCAACAAGTGACAACAGCACACCATTCCGTAAGTTATTTTGGCTGATGTTTCGATAAATTTGAAAGTGGAGATCTGCATGTGTATATAACATATTCTTGTCCTCGTGGGAATTCGGGTTGCTATTCTTCATAGCATTAAACACGCTGAATTTTACATGAATATTGATAGAAGGATTCTATAAATTTATTTATGACTTTATGATTTTGTTTTTACTATCGTTTATGGTTTAATTTGAACTGTGCAAGTAAAATATCACTTATTTAAGAGCCAGAGAGTGTTGTTAAAATGTGGCTAATTACCTTTTAAATGTTTTACAGAATTCAAAGATATATGTGTATACTTCCATGTCTACTTGATTCTTTTATACAGAGTTTGGGGAATGACCAGAACGTGGCTTGGTTTACATGATGTTCATACTACGGATTGGGGAGGCATGGTTTCCTTTAAGGAGTGGTGGCGCAGCAACGCTTCCGGGAGGTAGCAATCTTGAATGGCGCTTGTTTTCTTTATGCTTCTTATCTTTTGGTAAATCTAGAACGAGCGAAATGCTCGAGTGTTCCGCAACAACGCGATTCCGTCCGGTGTGCTTGTGACACACACCGAAGCGGAGGCATCGTTGTGGTGCCTTGCCGAGCGAAATATCTGTGTAATGTAATGCTGCGAGGGTGATGCTTGTAATTTGGCCTTTGGCCTAGATTCTTAAAACCTCGTTCTTATTCAATGAAATGCCAAGCATTTTGACTTCGTTCAAAAATAATATGGACCCACGTGGAGCGAAATGTTTAATATGTGCATACCTTGTCTCAATTGAGAAATGTATCTTTGATGGCTGGTTTTTAAAGATGTCTTATAAAGTTGTGAATTCTACGAGAAAAGGCTTGTGAGTGGAATTAATGAGTATGGCGCTTGTGATGCATCCTCCATAGGTCTTTCGCAATCAATCATTCTTCTGTTATTATGGTTAAATGGTTGTCCAAATTCGAAATACACAACAAATTTTAGGTTGCATACATCTGTGTGTTACAATATTTCTGTCATATGTTTTCAGCTGTTCCATTGTATGCATGCAGTGTGAAGGCAGAAATTAATGTTGGCTGGTTGCCTGAGAAATAAAAAAGGCTAAAATATTGAGTTGTATGAAGCATGGTTGTTTTCTTGAAGTTTTTGAAGGAATGTATACCATTGACTGAGAGGAATCATTCATTCCATTAATGGGAGTAGAGCACTCTTAGAGGGAATTCGGCAGAGTGTAAGTACACATGAGAGGTGTGTTTTTATTGATAGAGGAAAGGCGAGAGCATGACACTTCTACAGGAAAAAGAAAGAAAATGGAATAAAAAGATAAAAAACTAAAGAGAAGAATGCTATGATCCCATGATAAGATGCCGGCCACCAGCGAGCGCCCACATGAGCAAACCTATAGTAGATCCTAGGACACATAATATTTGATTAAGGGGTATAATTGGATTAGGAGTTCAGATCAGAGATGCTTCTTAAAGTATATGCATTATAGCCCGTAGCAACGCGCAGACGTTCTACTAGTCCGAATGAAAAAGAATCATCTTTCTTTCATCCGTAAAAAGGAAACGGAACGAAGAATAGTCATGAATACTGAGAGATTTTTCCTCAATAAAAATACAAATACTTTCACGCCAGCATATTTTTATTTTTATTTTTTATAGGGTCCGCAGACTTTTTTTGGATGGAAGCAGATTTTTTTTGAGACAATGTCGCGAAGCTTTATTAATTCGTCACAATGTTTACAGGGACGGATGGTAGGTTCTCGGGATGGCCTAACCAAACACGGCGGCCACCACCGAGAGATAAAGCATGCATCGCTAAGTTGTGAGCTTCATAATTGGAGCTCCTAAATTCATGTCTAATGCTACAAAATTCAAAAGAATTGGAATGGGCTATTATTTCTGTACAATTGCACCGTAGCTCGCCAAATTATCCTTATGTAGATCCTCCACTACCACTTTGCAATCCGAAGCCACTTCAATCTATCGTAGATATAGATCATTTGCCAATGCCAGTGCTTCTCTGATCGCCATGGCTTCAAGGGTTGGTGGATCTACAATGTTTCTGAAACCGAAGGTGGATGCACCGATGAAACTACCTGTTTGGTCTCTGCATATCACCCCAATAGACCCGAATCCCTGCCTAGACACAGCCGCGTCAACGTTCATCTTAGCATTGCCCACAATCGGGGGTATCCACCTTTTTGGGTTCTCGGATCTATGCACCATCGCGACAGGGTTCTTGGCATTTATCATCTTCAACTCCCCCAAGTAACTTGATATGAAACTGCTCACAGAATGGGGTGATTGATAGATGTTCTCATGGAAAGCTTTCCTTCTGGCTCCCCATATCGCCCAAAGTGAGACCACCAAGCGATCAAAAAGCTCTTTAGATAGTATTTCATGAATTGCAAACAGCCAATCCTTCGGATTCTCCTCGCCGCGCTCTAGCATATGATGCACCAGCTCTTCGGGAGCCAGCGCCCATACACTTGCAGACATGGGACATGAGATCAGTGCATGCTTCCATGTGTCCACGGCTCCGTAGAGTAGGCATGTATTTTCTATTGCCATGTGTCGGTGCTCCAAAACGGTCCCCGTTGGCATTGATTGCCTGGCTAAACGCCATAGAAACATCTTAAGCTTTGAGGGCACTTGGATATGCCATATCGTTGACCAGTTGTTGGATTCGTTGAACTCATATGAAGTCCCTCCCTCCTCATTTAGCCATGCCTCCTTGCTATGCTTTGTCTTAAGAATCATGTGATAGGCAGACCGGACGCTGAACCTTCCTCTAGGATCATGATGCCATGCCCAGAAATCCTCGACTCGACGCGTGCATAGCGGGATTCTCAAAATCGCCTCGGCATCAAAATGAGTGAACACAGTTCGGACCAAGCCCTCGTTCCAGCAAGCAGAAGTGTTGTCGATGAGTTGTGCCACTCTCACCGGAGGATTTGGCGTCAGAGATGTTATAGGGCGCTTGAAACTGTCTCGAGGAATCCAGTTGTGTTGCCAAATATCCGTCGATGCACCATCTCCTATTCGGCGCACCATACCTTGTGCAAGGATATCGCGCCCTTCCAATATTGCCCTCCATATCTGAGACGGGTGTGCTCCAAGTTCGGCTTGAAGTAGAGAACATTCCGGGAAATATACCGCCTTCAGGATTCGAGCGCTGAGAGATGTGTCATCTGTGAGTGTGCACCATGCCTGCCTTGCTAACAATGCTAGGTTGAAAATTTCCAAGTCGCGGAAACCCAAACCTCCCAAATGCTTCGGCATGGTTAAGATATCCCATGCTACCCAGCTAGGCTTCCTCTTCCCTTGCTTGGAACCCCACCAGAATTGTCGGATAATCGACGTGATACTATCGCAGAGACCCCTTGGTAATCTGAAGCACGACATCGAATACACGGGGATCGCTTGTGCTACAGATTTAATTAAAACTTCCTTACCAGCAGCAGACAGTAACTTCTCCATCCATCCTTTGATCTTTTCCCAGACTCGGTCCCAAAGGTATTTAAATGTACCGTTCTTCGAGTGTCCAACATCCGTCGGCATACCCAGGTAACGTTCACTCAAAGACTCGTTTAACACTTGCAAGTTGGTCTTAATAGTTTCTTTCAACTGTGCAGGGCAGCCCTTACTGAAGAAAATTGAAGATTTCTCATTGTTGATTCTTTGCCCTGACGCATGACAGTAAATATCAAGTAGGTTTGACACCTGAATTGATCCCTCCCCACTGGCCTTGAATAGCAACAGGCTGTCATCTGCAAACAGGAGATGGTTAACGGTAGGAGCCGAAGGAGCCACCTGAATTCCTGTTAGTGACGACTGAGAACTTGATTTAAGGAGGCACGAAAGGCCCTCTGCTGCAATCAAGAACAAGTAGGGGGAGATTGGGTCTCCCTGCCGAATACCTCGTGTAGGCTTGAAAGATTCAAGTTTTTCACCATTGAAACATACCGAAAAAGAAACTGAGGATACCACACACATAACAATATGTATCCAGTGCTGGTCAAAACCCAACTTTGTCATGATACCTCGCAGGTAGGTCCATTCCAATCTATCATATGCCTTCATCATGTCCAGCTTCAAAGCACAGAAACTATTGGATTTTGATCTCGACCTCTTCATAAAATGCAAGCACTCATAAGCGCAAATGATATTGTCTGTGATAAGCCTTCCAGGGACAAATGCTGATTGTTCCTCAGAGATTATGTCAGGTAAGATTACTTTCAATCTGTTAGATATCACCTTTGAAGCTATTTTATATAGAACGTTGCATAGACTTATGGGACGGAATTGAGCAAGGACTTTTGGAGTAGTTACCTTGGGGATTAAAACAAGCACGATATCATTGATGGATTCTGGGCTCTCCTCGCCGTTCACAATTCTCAGAACTATGCTTGTTACTTCGTCCCCACAAACTTCCCAATGTCTCTGATAGAAGTGTGCAGGAAAACCATCGGGCCCCGGAGCTTTGGTTGGAAACATTTGAAACAGAGCACTCTTAACTTCCTCCTTGGTGTATGGCGCACACAAACTAGTATTCATTGCTGTTGTTACCTTGCGCGGCACATGATTCAGTACTGCATCCAAGTTTTGAACTCCCTCGGACAGGTACAAAGATTGATAAAAGTCATGTGCCATCGCCTTTAGCTCTCCCGGATCAGATATCTCAATGCCCAATGAGTTCTGTAGCGCCTTGATCATGTTCTTTTTCCTCCTCAAGCTGGCCCTGAGATGAAAAAACTTTGTATTTTTGTCGCCTGCAGAAAGCCATTCGACCCTAGCTCTCTGGCGCCACATGATTTCTTCCCTGTGATACATCTCAATTAGCCTTTCGTTGATCTTCAACTCGGCGTAAGTTGGGCCTGTCCTTAGAGGATCACTCTTTAGTTCATCGAGGGATTTCTTTAGATTTTTTATCTCTTTCCTCACGCTTCCAAATGTATCCCAACTCCATCTTCCCATATCCCTTGCCAGGTCTTGCAATTTCAGTCGCAGCTCCTCCACAGTTGAGCACGGAGGACCTGCGCCCCAACCCTGGTTTATCACATCCCGGAAACTGACATGCGTCTCCCACATTGTCTCATATCTGAAGGGGCGACTAACATGATTGGCCGTCCTAGCTTCCAGTTCGAGCAACAACGGTGAATGGTCCGATGTAACCCCCGTCAAATGTGTAACCAAGGCTAATGGAAGCCTCGTCAACCATTCTGCACTCACTAGCGCCCGGTCGAGTCTGCACCTTGTGAAAGTGCCGCCTGTTACTTTCTTCTCGAAGGTCCAAAAATTACCTTTGTAGCCCAAGTCGAGCAACATGCAAACATCTAAAACATCACGAAAAGCTTGGATTTGAGCGTTGCTCCTTTGACCCACACCATGGTGCTCATCTGGTTGTAACACTTCATTAAAATCACCCACACATAGCCAAGGGAGAGTGCTCAAAGTGCTGACGTTTTTCAAAGTTGTCCATGTTTGGTGCCTCAAGTGCGTTTGTGCCTCACCGTATACACACGTCATCCTCCAATTCTCTCTGCCTTGTTCCTCAATAGAAACATCTAAATGATAGTCAGAGTAGCCAAGGATCTCAACATTTATTGAATCATTCCAAAACAAGCCAATGCCTCCACTTCTACCTCGACTACTAACAGCATAAGATTTATCAAAGCCCAAAGTACCAGCTAGTGCTTCTACCCTCCCGCTTTCCAGCTGTGTTTCAACAATACATAAGAGGGTAGGGGAAAATTGCCTCGCAAAATCGCGAAGCTCCCGAACTGTCGCAGCTTTTCCCGCACCACGACAGTTCCAGCAGAAAATATTCATTGGGCCCGGTGGCGCTCCTCGAAGGAGCCCGCCAAAGAAGAGACGGTCCTGCCAAGACTGTCAATATATCCCAAGTTGTCCTCCCCTATATCTGAGCTCATCTTGGTCCTCTTCAAATCTTGTTTGCTGCTCGGACTAGCTGGAACAGTTTCGGGTGCTGGTAGCAAGAACCTCGCCCCCTGGTGTGCATCGCTTATCTCGTTATTCCCTGATTGCATCCCATGTTGCGCATGGGTAGGTGCCCTCTTTCTGTTGTTATCACCCTCATCCATGACAATATCTGAAGCATTGCCCGAACCATCCTGCCCTTCGCTGCCCTTGTCATGATCAAAACGAGGGCCGGCTGCACGACCTCCCCGGCCCCCCCTCCGACCACCTCTGCGGCCGCGTCCCCCTCCTGGGCCCTGTCCGGTTCGCATAACCCATGAAGCTCTCAGATCTTTGAAAACCAAAGCTGATGGTGGGTGAATTCCATTACCATGCTCTTTGAACTGATGACCTAGCATGCCACAAACCGCACACCAATCCAGGAGTTTTTCATATTTGAGTTTGTAGATCTGGCGCTTCCCGTCCCTTATCATCGAGACAACATTCCTCAGTGGCTTGTTGACATTGATCCGAACCCATATCCGATGGAGATTGCCCGTGAAATCTTGTGACTATGGCTCGGCATATAGGACCTCTCCAACCTTTGCAGCTAAGGATGGCACATCATGGATTTGCACCCATATCTCAATCGTATCAAGCAGGACCGTAGATGGTTTAGCCAGCCCATCATACGGTTTGATTATCACAGCATCACCCCGGAAGTGCCACGGGCCATCACGCGTTACTCTCTCCCAATCACCTAGGCAAGAGAATTGCACAGTGTATAGCTTATCTTCCAGAGGCTTGAACTGCACCTCCTGTGCTAGATCCCACGTAGCTCTCATGTTCTTGAAAAACCAATACTGGCTGTATGTCTTTGGCGAGTGAACCCTAGCCAACGCTATCCATCGCGCCGCCTCATCCGGGGCCTCATCTGCGTTGAAAACCACGTCGTCTAGGTCCTCCTCCCGAAGACCTAGTTCCTTCATCAGCGCAGTCACATCATCCGGATCCGTAGGCCCTGAATTCGGCCCCGAAGCTCCGCCTGATGCCATTACTTTTCGAACCCTAACCCGATCAACAACGAATCGGGTCTTGCAGGAACCCTAGAGCCTCCTTCTTTCCCTCCCCTACCTGGATCGATGAGCCCTGACGCAATCGATCGCGAGCGAAGGACTAGGGAAGGAAGCGGGGACAGGGAAAGCCAGGTCTCAACGGCGGCGATCTAGATCTCCCCGAGAGGAACGAAACCCTAGCGAGAGGGAAAAAAGTTGCGCGTGGGCCTCGCGCATCGGCCAGCTGGTTCCGATCCAACAAGGCCCACCTGCGCGCATGTTGGAAAACTGAGACTTGCTTCCGAAGCCCAACAACTGCATCCCGTAGCCCATCTCCAAGGCCACGACCTCGCCGAACAAAATCATCCAGAAACTAATCCGAGCCACACATCCCCGTTTCACAACCAAGCCAAAGCTCCCCACTCCTCCCCATTCCACGCCGCCGCACCCCGAACCCTAGCGCCCCATCCATCCAGCGAGCGGTAGCCATGCCGGCGGACGCGAAGATCCGGTGGGGGGAGCTCGAGGAGGACGACGGGGGCGACCTCGACTTCCTTCTCCCGCCGCGGGTGGTCATCGGGCCCGACGAGAACGGCTTCAAGAAGACGATCGAGTACCGCTTCGACGACGACGGCAACAAGGTCAAGGTCACCACCACCACCCGCGTCCGCAAGCTCGCCCGCGCGCGCCTCTCCAAGGCCGCCGTCGAGCGCCGCAACTGGGCCAAGTTCGGCGACGCCGCCAGCGGCGACGACGCCTCCGCGCGCCTCACCGTCGTCTCCACCGAGGAGATCCTCCTCGAGCGCCCGCGCGCCCCAGGTCCGCTTCTCTTTCGAATCAGTTGCTGTGTCGTTAGACACTCTCTTGGTGTGGATTGCTGTTATCCCCTGTAGCATTATAGAGTCAAGATTGGGGATCCACATGAACTGGCGTTGATCCAATCAGAAGTCTATATTCCGTCAGCTGCTGCGTTATGTTTAGTGATTACATGTACATCTAGGGAATATGCATGTGTATAGTAACATTTCTAACTGGTAGGTTGCTGGAAGGACAGTAAATAGATTGGTAGCTATGATGCAGTACCCAACATTTCTCCGTAAGTTTTTCGATTGATGTGTTTTGAAGCAATGCTGTTATTGGGTACGGGGGCAGAATACCAGTTTCGTACATCTGCTACAAAAAACCAGTTTAGAGAAGCCGCAATTGAATTTGTTTGGGTTGTGAGTTCGAGGTAGGTTCTCCAGGTAACTGTTTTCTGTTTTAGTTAGGCGGGTGATTTGAGTATGTTGTGTGCAGGCACATGTAGAATGCCTGATCATGGGATTTCCAGTTGCAGTTCTAATTGCACTGCTGATTTGGGGGTACAGAAGAATTATCTTTTGAATGCATTACTGTCATCAGATAGCGACCCCATTCTCTTCATTCCAGTTTCCTATCTAGTGGTGATTATGTTTACTAAAAACCAAATTTGACTTGTGTGTTTTGTTTTAGATGATTTACTGCTGTAGATATTCTATTTCTTGAGTAGAGTTAATGTAGGATGCGGTTGAGTAGGTTAAAGTTCTGTTTGTTGTATAGCACACTGGTTCTGGGGCATGTTAACTCGTCTTTCTTCCGTACCACAACCCTAATCTGACCTTGCAGTATTGTGCCATGGATGTTGTGCGTCTGTTACTCTATTTGGCCATCCTTGTGTTCTTCTCAAACTGCAACATTTATCTTTTTAGCGTTGCAACAGTTCCTTACCTTCTTAGCATTGCTAACAGTGCTCTACCTTCTTAGCATTGCTAACAGTGCTCTTCCTTCTTAGCATTGCTAACAGTGCTCTTCCTTCTTAGCATTGCTAACAGTGCTCTTCCTTCTTAGCATTGCTAACAGTGCTCTTCCTTCTTAGCATTGCTAACAGTGCTTTACCTTCTTAGCATTGTTAACAGTGCTAAATCCGTTGATGATAATGTCTTCATTATTGTTGTTTCAAAGTCCATAAACTAGCTGGGTTTGCTTTATCTGACCTTTTATTTTTTTAACTCTTCTCTTAATTGTAGGGAGCAAAGCTGATGAACCAAGTGCTTCTGGTGACCCACTGGCAATGGCAAGCAAGGGAGGTGCTGTTCTCATGGTTTGCAGAACCTGTGGTAAGAAGGGTGACCACTGGACCTCAAAGTGCCCCTACAAGGACCTCGCTCCACCAACTGATGCATCGGACATGCCTCCTACTTCTGACGGCCCTGCAGCACTGAGTGGCCCTGCCAAGGGCTCATACGTTGCTCCAAGGCTGAGGGCTGGTGCTGTTCATACCGATGCTGGGCACGACATGAGGCGCAGGAACGATGAGAACTCTGTCCGTGTTACCAATCTGTCGGAGGACACCCGCGAGCCCGACCTCCTTGAGCTGTTCCGCACGTTTGGCCCGGTCAGCCGTGTCTACGTTGCGGTGGATCAGAAGACTGGAATGAGCAGGGGCTTTGGGTTCGTCAACTTCGTTCACAGGGAGGACGCCGAGAAGGCCATCAGCAAGCTCAATGGGTATGGTTATGATAACCTCATCCTCCATGTGGAGATGGCTGCACCTAGGCCTACTTAGTTACTGCCTATTAAGCATCCAGATTTCCTACAATGTCGTATCATTATGGTCTCCGAAATACCAGTACTTTTGTGTCGTGGGCTTGTGTCGTGTTTTGCCTTGTTGAGAATAACTACACTCTGTTGATGAAAAAGTGAATTTCTTAAGGATGGCACTTGAGTTTATATTTCATCAAGTTTTGCATACCTGTTGCTTCATTTCGTTAGTACTCCACTTGCTTCTCTTTGCTACCTGGACGATCAAGATCAGTTGAGAATCTGCCGATGCCGTTCTTTAGCTCAGATATCATTTCGCGAACTTTGTGTAACTCGGTAAAAATTCTGGTGTCCTTGCCCGATAATGAGAACTAGCAGGTGGGTTCTCCCGTGACATTTCGTGGTGACCAGTAGACCTGAAAGAAAACAACTTCTGTCACTCAAGCACTGAAATCCGTCTTGGTCTTGATACTGAAAGAAAACAACTGCCGTCACTCAAGCACTGAAATCCGTCTTGATACTGAAAGAAAACAACTTCCGTCACTCAAGCACTGAAATCCGTCTTGATACATTGGTTTGAGCGGCAATTGATGTGGGACGGAGGGAATAGAAAAAGAGTATCTAATTCCTCAAAATAGGATATGTATTTGATTATACAAAACAGCATATGTATTTGATGATGATACAAAAATGGAAGAACTATAAATGATAAAACGTCTCCCAACTCTGCTGAATGGTATGGCCTGTAACTCTCTCTATACGCTCACGTCTGTACCGCGAAGCCTCCTGCGCTCGAACCTGGTCACCATCCATCTTCCATGATCATTCATCGTCGTCGTCGAGATGCGAGGCGTGGTGGACGCACATGAGCCACTCGCCGGCGACCTTCTCGAAGACGTTGGTGGCGAGCTGCTTGCCCCAGCTGCCGCCGCTGCCCCTCGTCTTCACCATTTCCAGGCAGGTGACATACCCAATATCCCCCTTGACGTGCACCTCCACGTCCTGGAGGTCGAACCGCAGCGGGAACTCGTGATCGGCGTCGCACACCATCTCCCAGCTCCGCATCACCGTCTCGTAGCCCGAGATGCGCCCCGCCGACGGGTGCACCACGTACACGTGCTCGCCCTTCGCCCACACAGCATGCATCGCCGCCAGGTCACCGTCCCGGAACGCGTCATAGAACCGCGTGTTCGCCGCCAGCAGGGACGACCGCCCGTCCTCCCGGAGGTGCCGGAGCTCATCCCGGAGCCTCGCCGCACGCCCGTAGTCCTCCTCCTCGATCGCCGTCTCCAGGTCGTGGCGCAGGGTCTCCTCATCGACGACAGGGGCGATGGCAGTGGCGGTCTCGGTGTCAGCGTTGGGGCTCCCTTCTGCTGCCTCCCCGCTCTTGACGTGAGGGAGGATGCTGCTGGCTCTGCCTGTCATTTGAAGTCCTGCACTGCTAGAAATGTTTAAAGATAAATTGCAACATGGTCAGCACATTAATCATTTTTTAACTTTGGTCAGCACATTAATCATAGTAATATTCCTTGCAACAAACAAAGACCATGGCAACATGTTCCAAATTTCAGAAGGGTACAATCGATGTGGAAGTAGACTTGACATGAGAGTTCCTTAACCTAAACAGGGTGAAAGGAAGCAACTCAACCAAGTGGCAAATAATGGGATGAATAAGAAGATGTTACACTGAGGACTAAGCATACCTCGGTTAGACTATTACTCCCTCTGTAAACGCTCTTATATTAGTTTACAGAGGGAGTACTATATTGAGACTAACAAGAAAGTAGTAAGACGAAGCTATCTACTGGTATGCTGACTGCAATTTTCACTTTAAGTGGGACTCAAATCCCTTCCACGCTGAAAATTCCCAAGGTTCAGTCAAAGAAATGGCAAAATTTTATCTTTCTGCCTACTACTTGAGCCCATTTTCTGATGTAGGAAGGGATTAAAACTGCAACTGGCTTAATTAGCCTTAACCAAAGCACTTAGACAGTGAAGTGTGTAACTAGCTGCAGAAGGCCAAGATTCAGTAGTGTGTGTAACTAACTGCAGAAGAAGGCCAAGATTCAGTAAAGTGTGTAATAACAGCAGAAGGCCAAGATTCAGTTAAGCGTGTGACAAACTGCAGAGGGCCGAGATTCAAGAATCCCAAGATCCCACCTTTACCTGATACTACCGGCCGACAAACCGACGTCCTAACTTGCCAGAATTACCACAGCACGTAGAGTACTATTTTTGCTCAATTCAGCGCACTAATTGGAGATGGGAACCCTGAAATTAAAGCTTAGGGGAGAGGCCTCACAAGCGCCTTCCTCCGGCACGGAAGAAGCAGCTGCCAGCAGCGGCTGCGGCGGTCGCGGGGATTTCCGGCCGCCACCAGGCCCTCGCCGGCGTGGCCGCCGCCGCCGCCGCCGCCATAGCTGGGGATGGGTTAGGTCCTGCCATGACGGGATTGGCATCAGGGTAAGGTTTTCTGCTTCCTGTTCTTTGTTATGTTCTCCTCTCTTCTGTTCCTTTTCTGGGCCTTTGTTGGTGGCTCTTAGCTAGGCCCATCTGGAGCCCAGATATGGATGGTATTTTGTTGTAGTGACTGGGTAGTCTTAGGCCCAAATGCTATTATTCATTCATGCTCCCGAAACACAGTACTAGGCCCATGCATTCACCTGCCACCAATCCTATCTTTTTCACTGGTCACCACTCCTACTTTTGATGCTAAGAAAAAAAAAACCACTCCTACATTTTTTTTCTTTCAAAAAACACCGAAGTCCTACTTATTTTTTAAACACGAAGAGAGCTTGCAGTAGCGACGATGCATGCCGCAAGATTAGTGTTGGTCTCCTGACATCATGCCTAGTTGTTCTTGCACATCAATTCACCAAGATGTGATGAAGTCAGAGATATTGTTTTCCACATACGAGGTGGGCAGCGACGATGACACACGCCACGAGGTGGCACTCGTGAGAAGCACAATGCCATCTATGTCATGGGATGGCCATCACAATGCTTGTGCGGCGGGTTTTTTTTCGCGAATACGCTCGAGGGCGTATCATTGCATTGATAGTGCAGATATAATACAAGGGTGCCTGCTCGTCTAAACATGCACAAGCTGGAGTTTTGGGAAGAGCAGGGTTTGCAGGGGAGGGAGGCTGCTCAGCCTCGATACATAAAGTTCAGGTTACAAGCGCTTTGATTGATAACAAGTCAAATCATAAAAATCGGAGCTGCCTATCCGCCGGTGTGATGGTTGATTGTACATTATCATTGTGCATGGATTTGGGGGCATTCCTTGCAATGTTCAGTAGTTTATTCATGGTGAAGTAAGAGTGATCGAGCCGTGGGGAAATGGTGATGATGATGGTGCATATCGATATACAAATCACCTCAATGCCATATGTTGAGTTTACTTTGTCGTGACATTTTGGACGCGGTGTTCTGGGCCAACTTGGTAGGTAGTGGGTGCCTTTGTATTGTTCGTGTGTTTGTTGTATTTTTCTCTAATTAACTAAGCAACTACTTCATAGTTGATGGTGAAAAGGCAAAACCTTTGTCCCTGTTTCTAAAACAATTCACTACATCCATGAACAACTAACTCCTCCACTCATGGTAGAGTTTATCCATGAAACACATCTCTACAACTCTCTTACTCTCCTTTCAAAATCATCTAAGTTGCAAGCAATATCATTATTAGCATATCCTTGATCTTCATGGTGGCTCCTCAAGGGTACAAGGGTTACTATGAACATCGCTACAAATGGCTTAGAGACTAGAATCGTCGTCCACTGCAACTGTACTATGCAAACAACTCATCCAGTTAGCTTTGAAGAGTGAACTCGAGCTATAGTTTCAGTTCCTTTGACAGTTGCAACAATTTCCACAAAGTTTTATCTTTTTTGTGGGGATTCACAATTTTTTGTCACACTATTTGTTTCTTCATTTTCACTATGTTTCAAATATCGATGGAAAAATAACAACGAATTTAGGCTGGCTTGTTTGTCTTAGTTATTTCTTAGGCGGTCGACATCGGTAGTCGTCCGATCAATATCTTCTTGTCTCGCTTGTCCGTCTTAGTTAGTGGTGACTTAGATGTAGATAGTTACTTCTCAATCCCATTAAAATAGCAAAACCAAAATACAATGGAATAGAATAGACGATGCTCTTTCCTCATTGCTTGTTCCCTACAAGTAATAGTAGGTAAATAAGAAATACTGAACCCTAATCATGCACTAGGCACCACCAATCTACTATGCAATTTCTTTTTCTGAAAAAAGAACCCATGCAACCTGGAGCGGCATGTAGCTGTACATGTAGCCGCTGCTTCTTGGCACAGCACCACTGTCCACTGCCGCCGTAGGTGGGCAGCACCTCTCCCCATCTCTCTTAGTGGTCAGTCACTGGTCAGGTCAGTGGAAGTTTGTTTACCGATGGCACTGAAAGTATGGGGGGAATGTGGTCCGGCCCTCCGGGGGTAGAATCAAAAATAAATGTCGAAAGCTGCCGTCGCCATGCATACATGCACGCTGCACGCACCGCCGGCCATCGCCCATCAGCGGCGCTCACTTTGATGCGGCGCCTAGCTACCCACCACCGGAATAGAGTGGAGCAATCAGCACGCCCGCAGAGCACGTAGGTGTACCCACGCAGCTCCTTCTTCTTCTTCTTCTCTCTCTCTCTCTCTCTCTCTCTCTCTCTCTCTCTCTCTCTCTCTCTCTCTCTGCATCTGCCATGCCATGCTACAGATGCTGGCCATCTGTTGTGTCCCAAAGCAGGCGGGGGGTTCCGTGGAATTTTACTTGCGGCGACCGCCGGCGGGCATGCCGCTTTATCAGTGGGTAGCTAGTGGCGATTGGCAAGTAAAAGGTGGTGGTGGTTTGGCGATGTGATAACGTGCGTGCTCCCTGTTGGTGCTGGGTTTGTCCTCTGGCCCTTGCCCCTAAACCCCCAGCAGGCTTGCCCTTGGCGCCTTGCCCATCATCATCCACTTTGCCGCTACTATTTGTCAGTTGTCACTCCGTACGTTGGCTAGATTAGCTACCCCCGCGTGCACGCACCTACTGCACTTCCAACCCCGAGGGGATAAACCTGTGATGCTTACCATCATAGGAAGAAACTACCATGCATACCTGTCGATGTCTTAGTAATTACTTCAAGTAGTGACCTAAAACGTCTTATAAAAGTTTGCAGAGGTTGTAGTAGTTCATAAATTACCGGCACTCTTGTAGATATGCTGCATAAATTGTTAATTGATCGCTACTGATTGATAGATAGATAGATGTACGATGACACTGCCTGAAAATGAAGTGAATCTGCGGCTTGGTGCGGTGGCGATAAATTATATCGCATGATCTTCCTTTATTTTACAGGCAGTAGATGGGCAAGCACATGGGCCAGCTGAACGCTTTTGTTCATTAATGCGTGTCGTCCGAGCCTCGCAGCCTCCAGCCTCAGGGACCGTGTGCCCAAAGTTGCACTAATTTGTCCGGTGGCCCTTATCCCTAAACAAGCAACCATTTTGTCTCTGGCGTCTTCTATGCTCGTATCAGTAGCTAATCACCACCAACTGCTGCAGTCCTGCAGCGGCTAGATCAGACAGACAGATCTCGTTAGCGGCAGGGAAATAAACTTGGCCCGGCGACAAGCCATCATTCCATCTATTCCCTTCCATTTCAACCCACGATGTACCTGCCCTGCCCTGCATATGTATCCATCTACTGCATCAACGATATGATATAGAGTGCAGTAGAGTATTCCTATTGTTCTGTTTTAGGGGATAACGTTGGTCGTCGTGTACGCAAGCACTAGTCAATTACCTCCGTCAGGAATGTTTCAGAAATAAGAATTGGCTGCAGCAGGGTTTATGCAGTAGCAGGAGTTCAGTGTTGGCTCTGGTTGATATCTTATGCCCTGCTTAACTACACCAAGAAACAAACATGTAAAGCTAGCGATCTTTTCAAGCAGAGACACACACATGTATATACTGAATGGGTTAGCTGCAAGCTACTCCTTCCGTTCCAAAATAGATGATTCAACTTTGTATTAATTTTAGTACAAAGTTAGTATAAAGTTGGGTCATCTATTTTGGAACGGAGGAAGTAGCTACGTCGGATTTTTAATCGCCAATTGCCCGAACCAAATATTCTTCAGACCAAAAGTGCATGCAGGGTACACAGATACAGTATCTGAATCTTGCATGAAAAGATGCAGTAATAGTACGTGCTACTCCTAAACTCCTATACCAATGTACGTACTACACTGTTAGATATTCAAGCGTGCATGCGGTGAGAAATGGGGGAGGAAATCTCCGGAGGCCCCAGCCAGCCGATCGGAGGAATCTGAATGTGCGCAGCGGGGTTCAAACGGACTCAGCTAGCCGATCGATCGTACCGCGCAGCGCACGCTGCTGCGGGGCAACTTTTTCTCGCTTCTCCGGTAGTGTCGCGGCTTTTGCTTTTGGCCTAGCAACCCCCGCGCGCGCCATGCAGATGCGTATGGGTCTTTATTTTCCCGGTTGAAAAGCGGCAGACAGGGAGCGCAGGCGCGTGCGAGCTTCCCGGCCGCCTCCTTTTGGGCCCTTGCCGGCCTCCCGGCCGCATCGCATCGCATCCATCGCATCGCCTAGGGGCTAGCCAACGGACACAATGCCTCTCCTTTCATCGTCAGCTTGGCAACTTCCTCCTGCTGCTGCTTGGCTGCCTCCGTCCGACTGTTCACTGCTGCTACGTACTCTGCTGCGCGGACGTATAGTCGGATACGTCGCTAGCGCTGGCATCCAGAGATGTCGGGGGGCTGCGGGAACAGTGCCGGTGGGAGCATGCATGGCTGGAGCATCCCTTGTTGAACAAACAGGAGCATTCCTCTCGAATGATCCATTTGACATGGGAATTTTCCGATTTTCTTTTTTTGAAACCGGAGCTTTTTGACTCAATCCATTAATTAAGAGGAAGACACTTGCCTAGTACTGCATGAACATTGCCATCAATCCCACAGAGACCAACATACCGACCAAGAGAGGAACTCCGTTGAGGTCGCCAGCAAATTGTCATCGTCATCATTTCTGCATGAGCAAACGACTTGGACTTTATCACAGATAACCAATCAAGAACCCTCACTGCAAGCAGCACGGATCGACGCTGGAATATGCCAAAACAATCGGCCAGAGGCATCGAGGACTAGTCAGCTACGACTTAAGTGACGAGTCTTGCACGAAAAAGAAGCGTGCCTTGCACCAACATAACTGGATATGCCGAACGCACTGTCATCGTTGCCACTGCATCGCCCTGCGACGCTACATCTCCAACTTCACAGTAAGACATGCCGAATGGTCGATGACGAAGGACTTGGCACAACTTCGCTCCTCTTGAAATCATCATTTTTGCCACCCGAGGCGCGGTGTCACCGGAACCTCCAAGACTCCAACACCGCCGTTCGGGTTTCAGTGTCCCCCCTCCCGCTCCCTTGGCTTTGAAATTTTTACAATTATGGATACAGATTGATGACCGAGATAGAAGTTATCTTGTATACTCACAAAAGATATTACGGCCAACATTTACGTATGCCTAGTCTTGTCGCTAACAACATAATTTGAACCTGCACCATCTTGATCGATTCTCATGGTCTAGAACATGAAATACGGCCAGATTTATTTACACTACATGCAAACAGATTAGGATTTGGCACAGAGTCTAGAAATTTTACTTTGCCAAATCCCATTCATCTGTAATTTACATAATGTTTCTCTATAATGCCCTCTGTAAAATCCATTAATGCACATGACTATAGTGTGTTACTGTTTATTGCAAGATAAATAGAGAGAAAGAGAAGGTCATAAAAACTGTTGAGGTTCCTAGCTATGCATACTCATTAATGTGCCCCTCAAAGCCACTGGAAGAATGGGGACTAATTTCTTTTATACAGTCTAACATATTACTAATTAGTTGTTATGAACCAAAATACCCTTCGCGGGAAAAAAGTAGGGCGGGAGGGGGGCGCACTAATACATCTCTCACAAAGCTCAGTCATGATGAATTGTTGTTAAGGTTTTTATTTTTTGAGAAAATGAAAGATTTCTTTTATCCCCAAACATCACACCAACTAAATAATGATGCATAGAACTACAACATTATAAATGAGATTAACTCACTCAAAAAAATACCATGGTATTTTCTCTAACTCAATATATTCCAAAGCCGAACCCCTCTTATAACCCGTACGCTCAGGGGCTACCAAGAGATCATGCACATGCCTGGAGCTACACGGAGATCGTCCACAAGAAACCGTCTCTATCGCGGGATATGATACTCATCATCATCACCATATTTGACCATGGGCATGTCTTGGACTTCCATCTCGGAAAGCATGTCCATGACCCACGACAACATCTTCAGAAACATAACATTATATTGCATATTGTCATTATCATAGTCAGGTCCAGTAAGTAGCCAGACCTAGGTTTTTACTATGGATATCGAGGATTTTGGTTGAACCCTCAGTGCACCACCATTGGTGGATCCTGACAATGGTTATACCAGCATGCTATGCCATGCCATGATCCACCAGCCATGACTAACTACAAAAAACAATGTTATTGTGCTTGGTGAACTTCTGTCATCGGGGACAATGCTCGCCTTGCTCGCTCGACGGGGTGTGGCCTCAGGCCATGTTGTTTGTCTTGGTGAAATTTCGCCTCTGCTGGTGGCACTGAGATTTCACCAAAACTGGCAAAAAATACTCCTCATATCCACCTAGAGGATCATGACGATTACCAAAACAATGACTAATACAAACAAAAGGAGATCATGACAAGGCTATTTTATAGCATTCACGTAACAGAAGTCATCCTTCATTAACAACTTAATCATTTACAAAGGCTCCATTAAGTTTACCTTCTAAAAGCAGCTTATCTCTTGAAAAGGCATGATCTGAACAAAATGTTGTTTTAACCACCACGAAACTAAAGAAAGGCGCAATGAAGGAGATATGATAGCCATGTCGATGAAAGATCTATTTATATTATTTATATGTACAAGTATGTAACAATGGAAAAATAGTGCTTACAATGAACTATCTATATTGTCTTAAGTTCACTTCCCAAAAAGTCATTTAAATGTCAATTAGTGTATAAATTGGTGTTTTGCTGTAAAGTATCATATAAACAGGCTGCCGGGGTTTCAGGGGCATCACAAACCATTCCTACTAAATCTGTAGTTTCACAATTGTCTTAGCATCACAACTTCGAGGCTTCCCACAGTTATGAGCTCAAAGCAACTTTTCCACGGCTATTTTTTTTTTTACAAAATCCAGAGCACAAACAAACATACCATAAGTAAGGCAGATATTCTAGCGTTTAGATCATGAATGAATTGCGAGCCCCCTTGGTCATTGGCTCGACACAGAATTAGAGATAGGATATCAAGAGTTAACACCTTTGCTCATTTTATTTTCTATTGTATTTGGTTATCTGATAAACAACATGCATTAGGCATATATAGGCACTATTCAAAAAATCTTTCGATTCAGCGATTTATCGCTACTCTTGGGGTGACCAATAAGATTATGCCTTATCTTCATCATTTATCGTTTGGGCCGATTTATCGCTATGACAAGCAATTTATTGGGAATCTACCGATAAATCGGGCCTATTCATAGCACTATGTTTATAAAAACTATGTTTATTTGCGTTTTGTGGACCTTGTTACACAATATGTACAGTTGTCCTATTTTGTTTGTCACTATACGAGGATTCAAAAGGCTAGGAATCATGGTAACACCTCTGCCCAATATTGTTTTGATGTTGAATATAGCTTATTTTATGTTGGGAAACTAGGATTTGCAAAAAATGGTTGATTAATAGTCGACCAATAAAATTGATTAATCGGACGATTTTTAATTAATCCCTAATCCTCGGGTAAACAAGACGCTAACGATAAGCGATATCCTCAACATTAGGCATAGGCCCTATGGTAGGTACTATGGCTTTGAATTTTGGTTTCAGTAATATTTCGGCCATAGCCAAAATCATTGAGTTCCATTAAATTTTAGTGTTTCAGGTTTCAGTTTGGCAAGATGAAGAAAATACACCAGAATTCAGCTGAAATCCAACCAAATATTTCAAAATTTTATTGGAAAGTCCTGCAATAGTCATGTAACAAACCCCGTGTGTGTGTTTAGCATTTTTTATCCTTGAGAGAGCTTCCTAGGGCAATGGCAAGTGCGTGATGTTTTCACTTGAGTACCTAATATCGAAAAGTTGAGGGAGAAAACTGTTGGAATAATTATGCATCTATGAGATGCCATTAGCAGAATCTAATTGCACCTAGATCACCTCACAACATGAATAGAGAAGGGTTTAGGGTTTCTTTACATGTCACGGGAGTGGACATGATCGCCTGCTCGGTGCAGGCGTGATGCAGGGGTGATGTAGTCGAAGTAGATGTTCTCCTCGACGTCCTGATTCCTTCAGGACGCCACCGGCACTGCCCAGGGACAGCGGCGGCGGCTGGCTTAGGTCTTCCCGTCGCTGCAGCACTCCCCCTGATCGGATGGGGTGAGAGAATATCAGGAGGAGAGTAAACCTTACGTGAATTGTAATCTCGCAAGTGCCCAGCTCTCTCCCGTATCCCTTTTAATATGGCGCTGGCGACAGGGGACCCAAAACCTGAGTTGGTTTTTGGGCGCCCCCGATCAGGGCGCGTTAGTTCTGATCGAGGCTCACGTACGTTGGTACGTGGACCCCTTCACTTATCGTTATCCCTTTATCCCCTTTTTTTGTTAGACTAATAGATCTAACTGGCCTGTTTAAGCCGTCAGATCAAAACCAACATTCTTCCCCTTGATCGTTAGGCTTAACTTCATTCGCCCATTCTATATAGGAATGATGTACCAAAGTGAGGTGTTACAACAGCTCAAAACGCCATAGAACCTCAACACTTATAGTACACCCGCCTATTTCGAAATGGAAAACATTTTACTAATTGGGGAGTGGTTTATTTTAATGGTCCTCTTATTCCAGAATCATCAGGCCTCCAGTAGTCCCATGCCGGCAACATGCTCATGAAAGATACTGGGTGGTAAGCCTTTTGTTAGCGGATCCGCAAGCATATGCTTCGTTCTTATATGTTTAACATCAACTGTTTGATCCTGGATTCTATCTTTCACAACACGATACTTTATGTCAATGTGTCTGGCAGCATTACTTGACCTGTTGTTACTCGTATAGAAAACTGCTGGTTCATTATCGCAGTACAATAGAATTGGTTTAGATATGCTGTCAACCACTTTAAGTCCGGGTATAAAATTCTTTAGCCATACAGCCTGCCCGGTGGCCTCATAACATGCTACAAATTCTGCTTGCATCGTAGATCCAGCAGTTAACGTTTGTTTGGAGCTTTTCCACGATATAGCTCCTCCCGCGAGTGTGAATATATAACCTGACGTGGATCTCATACCATCCACACACCCGGCAAAATCAGAGTCTGAATAACCAACAATTTCTAGGTTATCAGTTCTTTTATATGTAAGCATGAAGTCCTTAGTTCCTTGCATATAACGCAAGACTTTCTTTGCGGCCTTCCAGTGGTCCGGTCCTGGATTTGATTGGTATCTGCCAAGCACCCCGGTTACAAAACATAAGTCTGGGCGTGTACACACTTGAGCATACATGATGCTTCCAACAGATGAAGCATAAGGAACCGACTTCATCTGATCAGTTTCACATTGGTTCCTCGGACATTGAAATGTCCCAAACTTATCGCCCTTAACTATAGGAGCAGGTGAGGGTGAGCACTTATGCATATTGAATTTTTTCAGTACTCTCTCAAAGTATGCCTTTTGAGATAGTCCTAACGTTCCTCTGGACCTATCTCGATGAATCTCGATGCCGAGGACATACGAGGCTTCACCAAGATCTTTCATATCAAAACTGGATGACAGAAAATTCTTGGTCTCATGCAGCATATCCTTATCGCTACATGCCAACAATATGTCATCAACGTATAGGACTAAAAATGTGAACCTACTGCCTTTAAACTTAACGTATATGCAGTTGTCCACAACATTTTTGGTGAAACCAAAAGTTTTGATAATTTTATCAAACTTGAGGTACCACTCTCTTGAAGCTTGCTTCAAGCCATAAATTGATTTCTTTAGACGACATGCTAAATGTTCCTTTCCTTACACAACAAAGCCTTCTGGCTGAGCCATGTAAACATCTTCTTTTAAGTCACCATTTAGAAATGCCGTTTTAACATCCATTTGGTGTAGTTCTAGGTCGTAATGAGCTACTAATGCCATTATGATTCTGAAAGAATCCTTGGTTGACACAGGGGAGAAGGTTTGCTTATAATCAATGCCTTCTCTCTGTGTATACCCTTTTGCCACTAGCCTTGCCTTGAACCGTTCGACATTCCCTTTGGAATCATACTTGGTTTTGTAGACCCACTTGCAGCCTACTTTCTTAGCTCCATCGGGAACTTCTACTAAGTCCCATACATCGTTTGAGCCCATAGATTTCAACTCGTCTTCCATGGCAACCAACCATTTGGACGAATTTTCGCTTTTAATGGCTTCCTTATATGAGGTTGGATCCTCCACCTTTCCCATATCATTCATGTCCTCCATCAAAAAAGTGATATAATCATCTGATATGGCTTTCTTCCTCTCACGCCGTGGTCTACCCATGGGCGGAGGTGGTGGTGGAACATCATCATTTTCATTATTTTCTCGGAGATCCTCATTTGTGTTTGGATTCTCATTATTAGTTTCTGGATCACCATTTGACTGAGAGACTGAACCGTGAGATTCAGGATCATCAGATGTCACATTTCTTCGTATTGGAAAAACAATCTCTTGGATAGTCGGGGATGGTACACAAACCTGCTTCTCCTCAAGATTGATCTCCCTTAAATTTGTGACCTCATTATCCTCAAAAAATACCGCTTGTCTAGTCTCCACAAACTTGGTGGTGTGTCTTGGACAATAAAAATGATATCCCTTTCCCCTATGAGGGTATCCAACGAAGAAACAACTAACTGTTTTTGGATCCAGTTTCTTAAGTTGTGGATTGAAAACTTTAGCTTCAGCAGGACAACCCCACACCCGTAAGTAATTCAAGCTCGGTTTCTTTCCCGCCCACATCTCGTAAGGTGTGTTCGGTGCTGACTTAGTTGGAGCAAGATTTAGTATGTGTGCAGCTGTCTTTAATGCCTCTATCCAAAGGCTTACTGGTAAACTAGAGTGACTAAGCATGCTTCGCACCATATCCATAAGGGTGCGGTTGCGGCGCTCGGCCACACCATTTTGTTGTGGTTCACCAGGCATTGAGTACTGAGCAATGATTCCATTTTCAGATAAGAACTTGGCAAAAGGTCCAGGAATCTGCCCATAAGGAGCATGCCTACCATAATACTCTCCCCCGCGATCAGACCGTACAACTTTGATTTTTGCGTTCAGTTGATTTTCAATCTCCGCTTTATAGACTTTGAATTTCTCCAAAGCTTCCGATCGGTCACGTATGGGATAAATATACCCATAGCGGGAAAAGTCATCTGTGAATGTAATGAACGAATCAAAACCATCTACAGACTTAACATTAAGGGGTCCACATATGTCGGTGTGAATTAATTCTAAAACCCTTGTGGCTCTAACTGCTCCTTTCTTAATTGTTTTTGCAAATTTTCCTTTAATGCAGTCGACACATTTGTCTGCATCTGAGAAGTCTAATGGGAGGAGTATTTCATTTTTAACTAAGCGTTCCATTCTCCCCCTCGAAATGTGGCCCAAACGACAATGCCACAATTTCGAAGAATTACTTACTCCTTTCCATTTCTTCTCAACATTAATTGCATCACTCACATGCATAACTGAATCATTATTAAGAGATAACATGTATAGTTGGCCTCGTCTAACACCGATGCCTACATTCTTATTACATTTGATCAAAACAAATTGTTTCTTGCCAAAATGGCACTCATACATATCATCATCTAAACAAGAAACTGAAATCAAATTCCTACTTAAGGTAGGCACATAAAGAACATTATTCAATCTAAGAGTGTGGCCAGTGTGTAGCTCCAACGTGAGAGATCCCACAGCTTCAACATCGGCCTCAACTCTGTTCGCAACCTTAAGCTTTCTTGTTCCTCCTCTTATGGTTTGGATCGTATCGAATCCCTGCATAGAGTTAGCAACGTGAGTGGTTGCCCCTGAATCAATCCACCATGACTTTATTGAAAAATCAACATAAAGTGATTCATCTACAAAAGTAATTTCATCAATACCTCTTTTGTTCATCCATTTTAGAAAGCCTGGGCAGTCCCTTTGATAGTGTCCCTCTTCTTTGCAGAAGTTACAAGCATTTTCTCCAGCAGTGGAGCTGCTAGGAGCAGAAGAACCACCGGCTTCTTTACCCTTGAATGCCTTAGGGTTGAATGTCTTAGTGCCTTCTTTCTTGACTTGCCTTTTCTAAGGCTTAGGGAAACCTTGTCCGTCATGCTTTCTCTTGTTAGAGCCAACATGAAAGACATGGTCTTTCTTCTGCCTCATGATCCTTTCTTCCTCCTGGATGATCCTTGCGGTCATCTCAGAGAGTGGCCATTTTTCCTTTAGAGAGTTATAGTTGACCTTAAATTGTTCAAACTCTTCAGGAAGAGACTCAAGAATAATTATGACAAGAAGGGCTTCACTTAAAGAACACTCCAAAGACTTAAGCTTGGTGAAAGCATTTACCACCCTCAATATGTGCTGCCTAACATTTCCGTCAATAGTGTATTTCTGAAGAAGTTTAGCAAAAAGCTCATGAGCATACACTTTGTCGGAGCCTTTAAATTGCTCCTCCATTTCAGTGAGGAAATCTTTAGCAGTATCTTTCTTAGGGAGTGCTTCAGAAATGTCCGGCGATATTGTCGCTTTCATGATGAGAAGCGCAATATGGTTGGACTTATTCCACTTTTCCATCTTAACATCATACTCCTTCTTGAGTTCTGCATACCCTGTGACACCTGCTACAGGTGTCACAGGTTTTTCTTCCCTCAAGGCGTAGTCAAATTCATTACAACCCAAACATAATTCGACTTGGGACTTCCAACGAGGGAAGTTACTCCCCGTAAGTGGTTCGATCGTGTCGGACCGGAATGGAGCGGAAGCTGAAATCATCATAAAAGTTCATAAGTAAAGTTGCATGATTATAAATTTACGTTGGTAAATAAACAAACATGCCAAGTATTTAATTTCAACTCCATGTCAAAACACCGTTGGGCAGAAAAAACATGGAATGAAAATATCACAGGGGATGACTCGTAATAATAAAACAACGTTGGTCCGAATTAAAATTAGAGTCATTTCATTCTCAATTTAAACATCAACATTAAAAAAAACATTATCATTATTTGATGTCTAAAAAAAAAACTTCATCATCCGAAAACACATAATAAATCCTGAATAAAATATCTCGTTGGTTCAATTTTACCCAGAATAATAATGTGTTTATTACATTTTTACGCATTTTCTGGTTTAAGCAGTGCAAATCATAATATTTATTAACTTAAACGCACTGGAAAAACAGAAAATCGCGACAGTGATTTTGGCCCAAAATCCCCACGGCTGTCCGAAATGCAGCTCAGTCCAGTAGCGTAATTTTTTTTTGCTGGACTGAAACTACCTGGGCTGAAGCCCGCGGCCGGATATGGCCCGTTAAGCACCCGACGGCCCGGCTGGGAGCCGCGCGTCGCTTTCAGTCGTCGGATCGAGCCGACGGCTCGGATCGCCCCGCAAGTGAGCAAAACAACCGGCTGGGTCAAACCCTAGCCATTTCTTCCCCTCCTCCCGATTCCCACACTCACTGGCGTTTGACGGCGGCCCGAGGCGTGACGGGGTTCGACGGCGGCCCGGGCGCGGCGGCTGCGCTCGCCGGAGGAGCGTGCAGCGGGGTGAATCCCGCGCGCTCCCCCGTCGAACGTGGCCCCGGCGTCCGTGCTCATGGCGCATCAGGGGAGGAGGGACGCCGGCCACCGCGACATGTGGGGCGACGGCGACGAGCTCGTCCAGTCAAGTGGCGGCGGTGGCGGCTAGGAAACGTTCCGCGCGTCGCTCCGGTGGGAGGCGACGGCGTCGCGGCGTCTCCGCCCTCGCACCACTTGATGCAGTGCGGGCCCCGAAGGGAAAGGCGGCTACGCGGCGCATTAGGTGAGCCTATGCCTCATTCTTCTCCAATTCGTTTTCATCAGTGCTTATATTGGATTAAAAACAGCCCTAATTAAAGAATTAGGGTTCTACCGAAATTGGGGATTTTTCTAGGGTTCTTCAACATGGGGTTTTGCTACTGTATGTGTGCTATGTATCCCTCTGCCTTCTAATTTGATAATCCAAACGGAAACAAATACTTAAAAGAGGATCAAGTTAAATTAACAGAAACTTAATCATGAGCATTAATTCTTCAGAGGCTTAATTAAAACTGATTAAGCATAATGGCAGTGGAGATCCGTGGCAAATTAGAATACAACATGAGGGCATTAAGACAGTAGCATGCATATTTGGGCTAACCAGGGGTAAAACTTTCAATCTTGATCATAAACCCTAAACATGTCATTGATCTAAACATGATAGTGATCTACTGATCAACAATAAAGGAATCTATTGCAATCAAGATTGGCGACTGATACCATTGTTAGAATAATTATGCATCTATGAGATGCCATTAGCAGAATCTAATTGCACCTAGATCACCTCACAACATGAACAGAGAAGGGTTTAGGGTTTCTTTACATGTCACGGGAGTGGACATGATCGCCTGCTCGGTGCAGGCGTGATGCAGGGGTGATGTAGTCGAAGTAGTTGTTCTCCTCGACGTCCTGATTCCTTCAGGACGCCACCGACACTGCCCAGGGACAGCGGCGGCGGCTGGCTTAGGTCTTCCCGTCGCTGCAGCACTCCCCCTGATCGGATGGGGTGAGAGAATATCGGGAGGAGAGTAAACCTTACATGAATTGTAATCTCGCAGGTGCCCAGCTCTCTCCCGTATCCCTTTTAATATGGCGCTGGCGACAGGGGACCCAAAACCTGAGTTGGTTTTTGGGCGCCCCCGATCAGGGCGCGTTAGTTCTGATCGAGGCTCACGTACGTTGGTACGTGGACCCCTTCACTTATCGTTATCCTTTTATCCTTTTTTTTTTGTTAGACTAATAGATCTAACTGGCCTGTTTAAGCCGTCAGATCAAAACCAACAAAAACTTCCCCCTTAACCATGTTTTTCTAACTCTAATAATCCCTAGGGTTTCCTATGTAAGTTTAGCATTTTGGCGCCGATGTAGTTGAAATAAAACCGGAAATGTGAACATACAATTTCTAATCCCGTGCCTAATTAATCTCCGATGCTGAGCATTTACAAAGCACTAATGTACACCGACCATGATCATATTAATGACCAAACCAAAAAAACAAGGTGCTCGCCGGACTGCGCGCGTCAATTTCCGTCGACGGCGACCGTCACCGACGTCGGGAATAGTACATCGCCGTCCATTCTTCGACGGCCAATGCCTTCCACGGCCGACAAGCTCACCGTCGTTGTACCGTTGACGTCGCTGCTGCTCAAGCTACGCTTCAGCTGCCGTATGCTAGGGCACAGCACCTCGTCCGCCCACGACTCCAACGACGTGGCCGTGGCGGTCGACGCTCCTGCCGCCGTCCACGCGGCACCGGCCAGCCTGTCCAGCACGCCGGCGTCCATGTGCACGGACCACCCGCCACTGCCGGCGGCGTCGCCGAACTTGGCCGATACCACGTCGGAGACGCTCCGTTTGAGAGGCCCGAAGTCGACTGATCTGAACACCACTGTCCCGTCGACGGCTCGGATGAGCTCGTGCACATTGGACTGTGCCGAGCGCGTGCCGGCCGAGGGCGGTTGCGCGTACTCCTGCTCGTGCTCCACCGTCAGGTCGCTGGACGAGTTACGTGAGCCCTCGCCGCCGCTGTCCTCGCCGTCGTCGTCGATGTGATCGTCGCACATGGACAAGTTCAGGTCAAGCGGGAGCGGCTTGCGTGGTTTCACGCGCCGGTATCCGTCGAGCTCCTGCTCGGGCCTCCGCTTCGGCGTCGTGTGCCGCCGGACACGGAGCTCCAGGTTCCACGGCGAGTCGGTGGGTTGACCCGGCGCGGACGACGACCAGCTTGACATGACGATGAAGATGGCGCTGCCGAGGGCGACGTCTCGGCCGTGTGAGTCCGTGAGCTGGCCGGACTCGACGGCGTGCACGATGGCACCGTGCACGACATCGTCGGTGTGGTCGAGGTCATCGAGCACCACGACGCGGAACGGGTTGGCTCGTACGGTCTCAGCCACGCGGTCCAGCGCCGTCCTTCCGCGGCACGACACGACGGATTCTTCCCCGCCGTCGACGTCGCCGGTTGTTGCACAGCCGAGGCGCACAGTGACGGGGCCGGCGCCAAAGATCGCCACGGAGAGCGCCTCGGCCATCCTCCTCTTCCCGACCATGTCGGCACCGGCGAAGAGGACCCACGTGTCGGCCTTTGGCCCTACTCGTCGCCGCTTTCCGCCGCCGAACCTGGCCTTCACGATCGTATCAGCCACCGCAGCCGCAGCCTCCGGTTGCCATCTCACCGCCTCCGTGAGCCGTTTAGCGAGCACCTTTTCGTCCGTGTCCCATGCCGATGCTGATGCCGGTGCCGGCGTCATCGAAGGCACCGGCGTCCCCAGGGCGAGGTCGGTGTCCACCACCGTGCCTCTAGCCGGCGCCGATGGCCTGATCGGCAGCGTCGCATGCATGCTGCCGATAACACTCGCGCCGTTCCACTCGGAGCACGTAACCGCCGGCGGCCGGCCGTGGGAGTGCAGCTGCGCGCACCGGTCCAGCCACCGACGCCACAGCTCATCTGCGTCCCGCGCCTTGTCCTGAAAACCAACGATGGGCTGCGGCCGTGCGCTGGCCGGCGTCCCGATCTGCAGCCACCGCGACATGGTCTTCTCGGTGGGGTTGAGGGAGCTCGCCGCATCAGCACACTGCATGTCGGCGCGCTCCCGCTCGTAGCCGTCCACGCAGGCGTTGCACATGCCCGGCGCCGGCCTGTGCGTCGTTGCACCGGTCATCGCCGACGACAACACCTCCACCGAGCTGCTCAGGATGCCTCGATTGACTCCAGCACTGTGGCATCAATATGACAGTTAATCACACACTCATGGTTTGCCAAAAGAAAATCACATATACTCATGTGGGATTCGTGACATAATCAAGAAAGATTTGTCTACAACCTCGGAGAGAGCCCGAGCGACGGCGGCTGCGGTGGTCTCGGCGTGATGGGCACCGCCTGGATGTCCCACTCGCTCTCCAGCGCCGGGTGGTACACCTGGCACTTGAGATACGTGGCGCACGTCGCCGTGCCGATCACCCAGACGCGGCGCCGCTCGCCTTCGCCGCCGGAGTGCTCCAGCACGCGTGCCATCTCGGCCACCGCGGCGCGCGCCGTGTCGAGCACCACCTCCCTCCTCGTTTCCTGCGGCTCGCCGAAGGCGACCGCGCATCTTTCCTCCACGAGCCATTGGAGGTTCCCGAGGTTGACCACGACACCAGCGGTATGTGACACCATCGCCGGTGCCAGTAGCTCCGATGTGATCGCTTCGCCGAGCTCCCTGGTCTTGGCGACCAGCTCTGACCTATCCATGTCTGCCAGGTTGCCGAATTCGATGACCCGCGCATTGCCGAGGCGCTGGCGTTGGATCATCGCGACGACCTCCTGCACGACGGCGTCCACGTCCGCCGTGTCACCGACGAGCACCGGGTTGCGCTTCTTGGCCCTTTTCAGCACGTCCACGACCTTGGCCACCTCCTCGTCCCGGTTGATCGGCGCCTGCCGGTGCTGCAGCGACCTGGTGGCGCTGACATAGACGCCGGAGTCAGGGGCTGCGGGGTCGGAGAGGGACCGGAGCATGGCCGCCTTGACGGCGGTGCTGGAGAAGGAGGCCTCGCGCATGACGCGAGCCACGGACGGGTCGTCAAGGATGGCAAGCACAAGGTGCGGCACGCCGACGCGGTGGTCGTCGCCGCCGGCGGGCTCGACGGCGCTGCCGCCGATGCGGCGGTGGTGCGCGTACGCGCGCTTGAGCGCGGCGGAGAGCGCGTTGGAGAGCGGCGGGGGCTGCGGGCCGCCGCGGAACCCGGCGCCGTCGACATGGCCGCCGTGGTGGTGCTCCGTGGAGGTGGGCAGACGGTCAAGGGCCACCGCGAAGCAGAGGTCGAGCGCGCGGCACCGGAGCGGGTGCGGCGAAGCGAGGCCGGCGACGCAGGCGTCGCGGAGGAGCGGCGCCGGGCCGGAGAGCAGCGCAGCTGCCGCGTGGAGCGGCGTGGTGTGCGCGTGGCGGCGCCTGGACGCGTCGCCCGCGGCGCGGGACAGCACGGCCGCCGCGTCGGGGGTGAGCGGCGGGGCCGCGGCCGACGGCAGCGAGACGGCCGCGGGCGGTGCCGCCGAGTAGGCTCTCATGCCGGTGGGCGGGTTCGATGGGTCGGTCGGCCGGTCGGTCTCTGCTCGGTCTCCCTCGGCTGCTGGGGCTGAGGTAGCCGGGGGGTCGAGGTGGTGTTAGTTATAGGTTTAGCCGCGCCGGGGCACTGCGCACGCACGTCGCTGTGATGGCGAGTGGAGTTTGGTTCACCAGAGGAGAGGCGGGCGAGGTGAAAGGCGAAGGTGTGCGCGAGGAAGGGAGGGCGGTGCCGCTGGAAAAAGTGGCGGGGAGGAGACAGGAGGAGATTGTTTAAGGTGCAAGCATTTCTAAGTGCTTCTGGCAGGGTGGGGCCGAGGATCTTGTAGCTTGGATTTGCATCGACATTCCAACCGTATCCTCTGCTCGTGCCCATGTATTCCTTCATTTCTTGCTTTTTCTCTGAATTCCTACAGTTTTTCACAAATACTATCAGATAACTGGGAGGGGCGTTTTGGCTCCCAGGTGAACAGTAAAGCGAAAAAAGTAATTTTTTAGAAAAAAATTCTGATTTTTTTTGCGGTGGTTGTGTTAGTGTCGCAAGCATGCTTGACAATTTTCATGCAAAATGAAGCAGCATTGTTTCGTCGGTGAAAAATATAAATTTGATGTGAAATTTGGGGGTAGCATTTGGTATTCAATTTTATTTCACAGACCAAAATGCTTAATCTTTTTGCCTCAAAATTTATACGTAGCATTTGGACTAAGAAAACATAAATTTTTTGTCTTGATTTTTTTGACATTCCAAAAATTATTTTTGGACCCGGGAGCCGAATTGAATTTCCGCAGATAACTTGTAAATTCTGGTTGCCTCCGTTCACTCACAAGCAAGTCGTACCTCCATCATGTACCCCTTAATATCTATCTATAGGTAGCTAATTTCTTATCCTTACAGATTCAAGGATTGATACTGTTGTTTTTTTAGTTGACTTGATGCTATTGTGATTTGTGAGTTTGGCATAATAACCAGTAAGATTTTATTGAGTTGATCTAGTACTTTGTAGCTTTATATCTTTGTACTAAATATGATTTACCAACTATTCCTTTAAATTTCATCACTATCGTGTCATCTCGCAAGTATGAACCCCATGGTGATAAAAAAGGAAAGTAGTGCATGAGCTGATATAATCATGGGGATGGGCCATTGATAAAGAAAAAAGAAGAATACTATAAACACTTATAATTCAGACTAGCTGACATTAGTTCTGTGGAGGATCAAAATAAAGTTATTCTCCAGATCAGAATGTTGACATCAATATGAATGAAAACAATGTGCGTGATCATGACCACAATTTTAATACCTGAACTAGTAAGTCTGCTAGTCTCAGTGAGAACCAAATTTTGGTAATATGTATGATTTTTGTTGTCTCGGGCCGTCCAGCCTCTGTTCGATTGCCATAAGCTGCCTATATCTCCGCTTTGTGGACTAGATGCACTAAAGGGATCTTTTCCAGGAGTACCTTATTTGGTAAAAACTTTAACTTTTTATGTTTGTGTCTCACACTTTTTATGTTGCAGAATTTTCTCACGAAAAGTAGAGAATGGACGGCTGATGGTAATCAAACAAAGATTGGATGGCCCGGGGACACCTAAATTATACATATGACCAAAAACAAGTTCTCGCCAAGACTACCAGACTTTCTAGTAGACGAATTGAAGTTTTGCTCATGATCACACACATTATTTTCATTCATGTTGATGTCAACAGTCAGATTTGGAGATTAACTTTATTTCCATCCTCCACAAGAACTATCATCAACTCGTCTAAGTTAAAAGTGCTCATAGTATTCTTAATTTTATTTTACCAATTGCTCATCCCCATGAATATATCAACTCATCTACTTCTTTCCTCTTTCCCCCCCTTCTTTCACCCTAGGATTCATGCTCGCTAGATGAACAATAGTGCTAAAAATAAATAAATAAGTAGTAAATATTTTTTAGTGCAAAGATACAAAGCTACAAAGTACTAGATCAATTCAAGGAAATCTTACTAGTTATTATGTCAAACTGCCAAATCACATTAGTACCATTTCTTGAACCTGTAAGGGAAAAAAGAGTTGCTTAGATAGAAACTAAGAAGTAGACGATGGAGGTACAACTTGTTAGTCAACAGAGGCAACCTTGTCCACGAATTTCTGAAAAAACTTGTTGCATCACAATCAAACTTGCCAGTGGCAGGAGAAGATAACAAAGATTGCATGGATCCTAGTTAGGACGAGAATCCTACACATCAAACCACTTCTCGGTTTGATCGGAGATGCATGCATTTGGGAGCAGAGAAGAAATCTTTTTCAGAAAGAAATCATGTCAATTTTTTTTAAAAATTGCTTGCTCAAATTTTCAAACAATATTTACAAATATTTCAATGATTTTTTTGTTGATTACACATAATGTAGTGATTTTTTTTCACAAATATCCCAATCCATGGTTTTACAAAATTACTTGGTTTTCAAACATGCTTCAATAAATCTTAGAAAGAACTTATTCAAGTATATTTAGTGAAATTATCAAGTTTCACCATGATTTTACATTTTTATTGCATTCCAGAAATGTTTTTCCATGATTTAAATATATTTTATGTAAGCTTGAAAACGTCCCCATATTCTGATGGATCAGGATGAACCTTAACAATCTAAAATGAATGTTATGATGAATTAATAAAAATATCACTTGACTATAGTCCCGTTTAAATGAATTTCCACAAAATCTATCTCATTTCAAAGAATGTTCATAGTGATTTCACTTTGAATTCGATAGAGATTTCACATATCATGGATCACTTTCCAAAAATCTATTACAAACGTATTCCACAAATTAACTAACTCTCATGACATTCCGCAGTGTTCTAAACCCGACGGAAACGAAGAAATAAAACCGCAACACATGGTGCATTTCTTGAAATTTCTTCTTTCACATTTGCATAGAACATATAAAACATAAAATATGCATTAGTGCGCACATATTCGCATATTGCACCTCAAATTAGAACTGGGTCGGTGATAGTGGACCACATATATTACGTGTCCGATGAACCGAGGCAAACAATCAACTACTCCCTTCGTTCCTAAATATAAGTCTTTCTAGATATTCCAACAAACGACTACATACGGAGCAAAATGAATGAATCGATACTCTAAAATATGTCTATATACATTCGTATGTTATAGTCCATTTGAAATGTCTAAAAAGACTTATATTTAGGAACGGAGGGAGTAGTAGCGTATGCATACATATACCTCGACCCATGCATGTCACCCAAAAAGTTCAAGCTCAACCGTGCCATGTATGCATGTGAGGTGAACTTTTCAGCCAGTAAGTTTCCGAGTATATTTCGCGTAAGGAACATGACGTGCATGGCATGGGCGCACGCACGCACGCATGCAGTGCGGAGTGGTTATTCATTATCACCAGGTAGAACAGATAGACGCTACCCATAACCAACCGCGTAGTACGTACCGTTTTGTTTGCGAGGCACGACGATAACAGCATGAGGGCGCACGCTACTCGAACAAGACGCAACGCAACAAAAACGCACGCGGAAAAGGGGATCGCAAAAGGTTCGCGAGACGTTCAAAAGCTACCTACGCTCGCTCGCTTGGCACGCTCCCCTCCCGTCCCCGTCTGTATGTATGCATGTGCAAAGCGTACGTGCACTAGATTGTACATGCATGCACGAACTTAGTAGACGTGTCTAGCTCCTGTTGGGGCTTAATGCTCCCCGATCAACATGTTTGGGCGCCTCCTCACATCAACCCGTTGCACCATGTATGTAAAAATAACCTCTTGCACCACCAATGTCAAAAAAGAAAAAGAAAAACTGGCACGACCGTCTCACCCTGTCGCCTTCGATAAGACAGTCCTTCTCGGGCCAAGCCTGTTCCCCACCTTCCTCCCAAGTTTATACTCCCTCCGTCCGAAAATACTTGTCATCAAAATAAATAAAAAGAGATGTATCTAGAACTAAAATACATCTAGATACATCCTCTTTTATCCATTTTGATGACAAGTATTCCCGGACGGAGGGAGTATCTCCGAGTGTCGATTATGTTTCATTAGAGAAAAGGCTCGAGGCATGACTATAAATAAAGCCACACATCACCCCATATTTTTTTTCGGACTCTCATGGCTACCATTGTCGATCAACGGCCATCACCTCCTTCTAACCAAACGCTCGCCGTCAATGTATCATCATCCTTCTAGTAGACTCATCCCCTGGCAAGAGATCCTCTGTCACTTGCAACCTCCGAGCCACCCTGTTTCCACCTCTACCACCATAGGTTCATCATCGTCTATCCCACTGGGTTAGGTAGCTCTGCTGACCCGAACCGAAAAAATTGAACCATAACCACAACAATCATTACAGAAGAAGCCACCACCATCACTACCAAAGAGAGTATTGGGATGCTGGAGAAAGACAACAAAGGACATGACAAGATTGATTTTATTTCGTGGCATCTCAATCGCTCGTTTTATTGTAGCAAGCACGTAAGTAAAATTCTGCAAAAACATCCAACTTAATTGGTACAAAGGGCTCTCAATTCTCATGTTCTATTATTTATCCCTTCGTCCACTCTCGATTGACTTTGTTCATTTTTTTCCACCGATCTCCTCCATTGATCTCAATTGGCTCGTTCAGGCAGAGATGAAGGGGAGATGGGTTAGGTGGTCTATGGATCTGGATGCAATTTTTATTATTTCTGGTATTCGTTATACTGCCATGATTGAAGATGAATAGAACAGAAAATTTCCCGCAAAAAAGGTACCTCCCCATACTGTAAAACTAAACTGTAGTTGCATCCTTGATGGTTATGTTTGGGTGTTCCTCGCCGGATTAGAGACCCTGTGAGCTCCTTTCATGGTCTATGTTGTCTTGTCACCATCGTGGTTGTCCTCGGTGCCGCTCAGCCTTGGCCCGTCCCATAGATGCTCTTCAAAACGACACCGCATGCTCGATGTATGCTATTTGTTCCTTTTTTTACCCCTGACTTGCCATAGGAGTGTCCTGACTAAACCTACGCCGGTTGCTCCTGATTTCTTTTTCGGGTCTCTGGTATCAATAAATCCTTGCTTTACTCTACTCTCCTCGTAGGATTTGA
>NC_041390.1:591909900-591934103 GCF_002162155.2 Triticum dicoccoides
GCGGGTTGCATTCCACCCTATGCTAAAGGTACGATCTTCACTCTTTTAGTTAGAATACCCCTTGCCACGAACAATTTGTTCCTTCCTCTTGTCATGTGATCGACAAAAGTACTTCTCTAATATTTGGCCAGGGGGTTCTTGTCCATCTTAGGGTTTTCTTCATTTGACAACTTGTAGTTTCTTAGCATGCCACAATCTTCTTCTACTATGGAGGTGGCATTGACATCGTAAGTAGCAAGACAACAATCCCACTTACCATGAGCGTTTTGATTGCTTCCTTCTACCAGATTCATTATGCATGGAGTTCATCGTTTGTTCTGGCTCTAGTGGCCCCTCTTCGCTCCTCTTCTGGAGGTACCTTACCTGATGGTGTTCACATTGCTGCGAGATGAGGCCATGTTAGATGACCGAGCACTCGGAGTTGGGCGACGAGGACATTAGGCGGACATGTGGCAGGCGAACGGTGCCGTCAACGTGGTAGCTCGAGTTGTGCCTTGTTACGTGCGGTTTTTCTTTTTTGACAGCATTTGTGTGGTTTTCTTACTCGCAATGTGCTGCCCAAGTCGTGCCGGCCTTTACCCGCAGTATACCCTAAAATCTAAAGAAGAAGGGCCCGGTTGTGATTTCGTTTTTTCTTCGAGGTCTTGGCTGTAACGCACCTCTCCGTGCACTCGGGTCTCTGCTTGACATGGGACGAGACTTGCCTGCTCCCCCAGCGTGCTCCCATCCGTGCTCTCGCATACGTGGCATGATTTGATTGGAACAAAATCCGACCCGGCCCCACCTCTTAAAATCAGGGGAGGAGATGATTAGATTAGAAAGAAAAAAGAGAAAAAGACAACCGTAGGATGGAGTGGGAGCACGGATGTGAGCACGAGGAGAAAGCAGGCAAGCGAGATCCCTTGACATGATGAGCTAGCTTTTCCCGCAGCACCCCCACTGCCCCTGCCATGTGGGCCCGGGCGGACTGGCTCCTGCCGATCAAGAGCTAGCGCGCTCATTCTCCTTGGCCATGTGTGCCGAATCGAATTCACATCGGTCCATCAGCAGCAGCATCATACCGTAATCATCATCTTTTTTGCCCCCACGCTTAGCGGGGAAAAGGCATGTGCTGATGGTATATGCGCATGCATGCGCACTAAGCTAAGCTAGGCTATGCACACTGAGCGACCCCACCTCTCCTCCGGCCCTCTTTATACCAGAAAAATGAAAAAGACGGCGAGTCATCATCCGCTGGCCACGCTCACTGTTTCGAACTACATGTGTGCAGTGCAGTTCGGGATGGAAATTCGGTCGCTGTAGAACTTTATGTCTCTACGTCTACGTGTATAGGTATAGGTATAGGTATAGGGCCCAAGGGCTGATGATGTATCGACGGACAAAGCGTGCTCATACTGTATCCGGCATAACCGTGTATCCTGTATGTATGATGATAGCTAGCTCCATGAGCTTTTATTCGTACAAGGAGCAGCCGGACGGGTACATGCATTGCAGAAGGAACGGTGATATATGTGCATGTATTCTAGTGCGAGTACCTTGCATGGTACGTACGGGACTACTCATGTACTACATCTACATTGCGTATGATGGCCTGATGGGCGTTAATAGTATCCTGCCTCTGAATGATTAAGCGATCAACCGAAGACATTCTTAAAAGTTACGTGCTCAGTGAACAAGTGTCAGTGTAACAGCGTTCCACGCGGATTCCCAGCTCAATTAGGGCGCTCTACCACACTCAACCCATGCTGCCGACTGCTGTCTGAATGGCCGTGCGCATGCATGCATGCACTGTCAGAGCCCCGTAACTCGCACGCCGCGTGGTAATTAGCCACTCAGAGGAGATCAAATCACGCCCATGTCTTATGCACCAAGTTAGTGAGCCCACTTTTTTTTGGCTGCTTTCTTCTCCCACTCTTTCTATCTATCCATCTTTCTTTCTTTCAGAAACGGCAGGTCGAGCGTGCGTAATTATTGGAGAAAGGTGAAGAAAAAAAGGCGAGCCGGGCACGCATATGATTCACGTAAGCGTCAATGATTTAAAGGGAGCCCGCTCGTGGTTTATACACGCATAATTTCACTAGCCTTTTCCACGTCCCCTTGAAGGAATAACGCCACCCCGCTTTCCCTTGAGTGGATGGCAACTTTGGTGGTGAAATCATGCCACCCCCCTCCGTGCCATGGGATGCAAGCAAAGTCCCAACTTTGGTAGCACCACGGCGAGAAAAAGGAAGCGGGTGTGGAGTGTGGACTGGGGGGCACCCACCTTGGCTTTGCTTAAGTTACCATGCATCCCCCACAACTCGAAGCCCGGCATCATGAGGAATCATCACCGCATCTGCATCTGCATCTGCAACACCGATCATCAGCCCATGTATCTGATCGACCGATCGAGTGCGTGCCCGTGTGCGCGCGGCTCGACTGATCGGTCGATCGATCAATCCGTGGCTTGAAGAAACGAGCAAAGTTGGTGCAAAGTGAAAGCATCATGGCCAACCACACCACACCCAACCTAAAGGTCGCGCCTTTTTAACGGGCATGATTACCTCTATCAAGCCTTTAATCAGGCGCTCGCCACTTTATAGCATTACAATATTTTTTAACCACGGGTGGATGGATGGATGGCACGACCGAAACACTCCAGCTCGACCGGGTCCTCTCCCTCAATTGAAAATGGTCACCGAGAAAGTGGGCGAGCTTTATCACCCCCCATTGTCCATTGAGTGAGAGCATCATCCTCATCATCTCTCTCTAGAGCAACGAAGAAAAGAAAGTATATGGTGGTGTGAAGGCACCTGGGGAGGTCTTGACAAAGAGCATCATGCTCCAGTGGTTGGCCCACGGCATGGATGGAGGGCGTGTAGTGTAGCTAGGAAGAAAAAGGATGGCATGAACCTTTTGGAGTGAAAAGGAGGAAAAGGTCAGGGAGTTTGAGACACCAATCAAAGGAAGAGAAAGGATGGATTAGCCACTTTCCAAGCCAGAAAGATTGCATGCATTACCAAAAAGTCATTCATGGGCCTCATGTCTTTTAAGATGCATGGCCTAAATGCTACTGGCAATAATAGTGGGGAGGGAGGGATGCACCCTGCCTGCTGCAAAAGATGCCCCTCTTTCCTTCCTTTGCATAAAGGGGGCACACCTTCTTTTCTTTCTGTTTGTGCTAGGTAGGCCAGTGAGGAACATGTTTTTCTATTCTTAATTCTTTTTCTCTCTAACATTGGCCACTTTTGGATTCCTTAAAAAAATATTGTGAGGTGCCTAGGGAAAGGTTGAGCCCCATAAAGGGGCAAGCTCCGGCTTTACGTGAAAAGTTCCTCAAAGCAATTTGGAGTGCCTTCTGCCTTTTCCTTTGCACTGCTAGTCAAGCTTAACAATTCCTTGCTTTTTCCCCCTGTGCCAACACATTTGCTCATTCTTCTAGTACAAATTCCTTTTTTTGTGACTGTACTGCTGCCTCTATGCTGCTTTTCCATGCGTTGGTAAAGCATGAGGGGGTGCCTTTGTTAGCATTCAAGTGCTTGCATGCTCAATGATAAGATTCTCCAAAACACATCAAAAGGGGGGCTGCAAATTGAAGTCATAAAATTCCCCCCATCCAAAAGTGCCTACAAGGTTCATAGTCTCGCCTTTTATGTCCAAATTCTCACAACCAAGAGAACATAACATGTGTACGCAATATTTTACAACTCTTTACCGTCACAAAAAATCAAACTACACTTTTCCAGATATTTACGCATGATTTTTTTAATTGTTTTTGCTTGCATAATGAAATTCACGGCCAACTATGTGGTCCTTATGGGTTCTCGACGTGGTTGTTTTGGGGGGACCTCTAGGATTATCAAGATTTAGTGGCTCGCTTCACCGGTTGTATCGACAATCATTCCTTCCCACTGGTTGTGGAATGTATAGACCACCATGATGCCAAAGAGGCACTAGGTGGTGCCTTTCTTTCGAAGACGGCGGTTGTGAGTCTATGTTCTTCTTGGTTTTGTTTTCTTTTAGCTTTTGTGTTGGTCGTGTGTATTCGTTGTGTGCACCAGCATTTTCTCACCATGTTGTGCAGAATGGAATTATTTGTTTTTTTATCAAGTTGATACATTAACAAAATTACCATTTTTCAAAAGGAAAACTCTTTTCTCTAAACTTTTGAAAAGAATATATACATAAGTAGTCCTATATATCTGGTTGAGACGCGAGATTTCACATTTGTAGTGCACCAATGCTCTCTCATCGTGTTGCGTAGAACTGAATTATTTATTTTCAAAAGGGAATACATCTAGATGTCTAGGCATTAACAAAAGGGAATGTCTAGGCCACATCGAGATATGTTCTAGTTATTGCACATCTAGGTGACTTAATCAAACATAAAAATAAATAAAAAGGAAAGACTTGCATGCGCAACACTTAGAGCACATCTGAATGTAATATCAATGGCATAAGACGACGGTTGTGCGTCTATGCTCTTTTTCGTTTTTGTTTTCTTTTAGATTTTATGTTGGTCTGTTCGTTATGTGCACCCACATTTTCTCATCATGTTGTATAGAACAGATTTTTTTTTCATCAACTTGATACATTGACCAAATTTCCATTTTTCAAAAGAAATAACTATTTTCTCAAAGCTTTTGAAAAATCGATAGACATGACTAGTCCTATATCTTATTGATATGCAAATTTTCACGCCCGTATACATCATGTGCACCAATGCTCCCTCATCTTGTTGCGTAGAATGGATTTATTTATTTTTATCAACTTGATACAACAAAATCTTCATTTTTCAATAGGAAAAAACTGTTTTTCTTGAAACTTTTATAAAAAAACATAGACATAACTAGTCCTATATCTTGTTGACATGCCATCGTAAATATGAACGTTTGTGCTTTGTAAATTAATAAATATGTAGACATCGATATGATATTATTTAATTTATTGCAGATTCCACAAATGGTAGTAAATTTTTATGACATTTTCTGTTTTTTCCTTCAGTTGTTTAGAAACTCAGAATGTTCTGCACAAGTGGTTGCTCAAAGTACACTTGGAGGCGTCAGAGATATATCTCGCTTATAGCGAGATAGAAGCTCCCCTCGCCTGAAGATTTTCGGGTAGCTACGGCGTGGACTGGCACATATAGATATTATTGTAGAACAGGTTTTGAGTGCAGTTTTTTCTGTACGTTTTCTGTGTGTTCTTTATCATTTTTTTTCCATTTTTGCACTGGCTTTCTCCAGTATTTTTTTTCCCTTCGTTGTACTTTGGTTTTTTTTTCTTGGGTTTCTTTTTTCCTGAAGCGAGGTGACCTAACTTTCTCGCGTGAAGCGAGACATAGATGAACCCGCTTAGAGTCAGATGGCCCACCCAACTCAACCTACAAACACCTCCAGCTAGCATAAGCCCTTGAAAAGTTAAAATGCATCCTGGCCTATTTAACTTCAAAAAGATAAAGCCCAGTCCAGTTATTGAAACCAACTGGCAACTGTTGGAATGCATTTTGGCCTACTTTATTTGGGCCGCACATCTATCGGATCAGCTGACAAGAATGAAACCTCTACGGACTGCAGCGGGACGGTTAGGCACTTAAAAGATTGCTACGGTGGAGTTTCTTCAATGATCATAAGAGCAGAGCCAACCCTGAGTGGGGCGGGGGGCAGGGGGCGGTCGCTCCCCCCCCCCACAAAACCAGGGCCCCCCTCCCAGGTACTCACATTGCCCATGGCCTTCTCTTGAAAAAATAGCCTAGAAAAAAATAGCCCAGCGAAGGAATTTGCAGGAACACAACGCAGGTATGGATGTATGCCATGAGTATGCCCTATTACCCTCCCAGCCGCGAGTCAATGGTGGCAGGTCTCCAGCCCTGGCGCCTCCGATCTCCACGCCCTAGGGTCCTGATAGTGAGATGCGAATCAGCTGGTTGGTTTTAGCGCTGGACACATGGAATCACACCGGCGCACGCGGCATGAGCATCGTCGAGCGCCTCCGCGGTCATACAAATCCGAGGTAATGCCATATTGCCCTTTCTATTCCCCATACATATGTTACTAATTAAGTTCCAACATCATGTAGATGCATAGCTTGCATAGTAAAACTTTTGATGCAATTTTATTTAATTTCAGCGCTACATGTTATGACGTCCTCCAAAATGTAGGTATAGCCTATTGTTATAATGTTTATTTATATGTGAGTAACCTAGGGAACAATTGCCTAAAAATGAAGTTTGAGTCGATTTCCACCCCCTTCAGTTAAGCACCACATCTTCCTCCTTTCAAGTCTTTTTCCAATAGACATAGTAATAAGAGAACTTGATATCCATTCAGTTTATTTTCCCGCCCCGCCCCGCCTCTTCATTGATAGAGACGCTGCAACGATCCATCCCTTCCCTGCCTCCGGAAAGGTTCCTATGAGCATTTCAAAAATAAAAAAGGTTCCCACGAGCCCTCACCAGCCATGACATCCTCATCTCGAGCACATCCATGGTCTAATCTAAGTTGTGGTAAAAAACACTCACTCACCCACATGTGAACCATTCATTTGCTCTTGCATCGGTGATGTCGCGCTAGCCATGATTTCCCCGATCGGCTAGTAAGAAGATGTGTCGTCTCGTCTAGACCACATAGCGTAACTATCTTCTCCCTGATGATCTCCTAACTCGACCGACCAGATTTCTATTGCAAGGCAATTGAGAAATAGCAACCCGCAAAAAACTGAGAAACAACAACCTGCAAGAAACTGAGAAATAGCAAATGTGTGTTCATATTAAGGCGCCCCCACATTTTAGTTTCACCCCGGGCCCCCAAATTCTCAGGACCGGCCCTGCATAAGAGATATCCAGGGGAGACAAAGAAGCTTTGAAGCGACGGACATTGTGCACAAAGGGAGAGAATCAAATGGCGATGCCCATGATTTAGCTAAAGGTTATGTATCCTTAGACATAGGTAGACATGTATGGCTGATTGCCAGGCCTAATTTTCTTCATGTACCTGACGTTTTGGAGGTTTAAATAAGGTGGCAAGATTCTAAAAAAATATCTAGTACAGCAAATGATATAGCAGCAGCTAAATGGTAACAGTAGTACAATGTAAAAATAAGTGTTACCAAATAAATTTCTTTTATACAATCAAATCAACAATTAAATGGTAGGTAACTCACAAGCTAACCTACTAGAATATGCCAATATCCGAGGAACGTTCCTTGAGAGCATGTTCTCCGCGAACACTCGAGTTGCCATGCAATTTCAACTAATTTTGTCATGGCAACTTTAAATGAATTGCCATGATCAGAAGAGAAAGTTGCCATATGACGCAAAAAAATAACGACATCAATAAAAACAATACCAACCGTGTGATCTGGATTCAATGACTGTGGGGGCATTCCCAGGGACCTCCTAACCAGGAACGTTCCCCAATTAACATTTCCCTAGAATATTTATTCCCATGCTGCAACAATTATGTAGTTGAAATAACATAGATATAACTGTTCACTTATTATTTTACTAACTAAATACCCTTTTGTTGTAACAAGGGTAACTTTATTCAAATGGGTCAACGTAGAATTTTATTGATTAGACTGAGATTGAGATATGTTGCGAGGAAGGAATTCATAGTCAAAGATAAGGAAAGATACGACGTGATTGCGATTGTATACGTACAACTATGTGAGTTTATTTTATTTTGTTATTTGCTTGTAAAGGATTTTATTTTGAAATTTCTTGTAAAGGATTTCTTGTTATTGGTGGTTTATTTGATTTCTGTTGATTGTCCTACAAGGGATTTTTTTGCCCCGGGAATGAGGATGTGGAGTCAGTTTGAGAAAATAAACAATGAAGTTATCGCCTGGTCTGAAAAAAAAACCAACAAACTCATCTTTAATAGTAGAGATTTATTGTACATAGCGCAAATGGTCGTATTTTTTATGAGATATTGCATGATTTTTTCCAGCTTTATAGAAACTCAGAAATCAGAATGGTCTGCAGAACTTTTTTTTTAGCGGTAAATGGTCAGCACAACTGGTTGTTCAAAAGTGCACTTGGAGGCAGAAACAAGATAAGGCCCAACCCACCTACAGATATCACCAGCAGGCGTAAGCCCTAAATACTGAAACCAGCTTGCATAAGCCCATGGAATGCATCCTGGCCCATTTACTGTGTCCATTTCGGCCGCACAACTAGCGCCTCAAAAAAAAAAATAGCGGAGCAACTTCGACTCAGAAAAAAAATAGCAGAGCAACTGGCAATATTTAAACCGCAGCGCCTGGCAGAAATATGGTACGTACACCAAATGATATAGCAGCAGCTAAATGGTAACAGTAGTCTTTATAAATCGACTATACTAGGTCGAAGGATGTACATAGAGCACGGTAAAATTCGATGATACACAGCAAAAACTCTTGGCAAGAGTGACAGTACTGAGAGATGTCAAAGAGATTGCCTTGGAAGAATCAGTAGTATCCGATTATGCTGGCCACCGAGGAGTAGGTTCTGAGGGCGGCACTGATGACTCCAACCACTATTATAGAGACGCTTGCAATCACCTGAAATTGGAGTGACAACATGGTATGCACAGAGAAATCTTGAATGTCCAGAAATCATCTCCAGAAGAGAAGGAAGCTTGGAGAGCTTATGGTAAAATATATCTTACCTGCGTGCGTGTGGCTTTATTCTGTGCGATCTTCAAGAAGCACAAGGCGGGCATTATGACTGCCTGTAATCGTGCAGTGAAGTCAAAAGGAGCACATACGTTACTTTGTCATCTGTATTTCATACGCGGCTGTAGGTTTTTTTAGAGGATGAGACTATTATTCTCATGAACAGCCCACAGGGACGTAGCCAAATTTACCACATAAAAATGTTGTATGATGAGTTTGGTCTTTTTACAGATTTGTTATTTTGCGCAGCTTAGTACAGCTAAAGAAGCCATTAAATGGAGGAAACAATGGCATACCACAAGTATACTGAGCAGGGATCCAATCAGAGCCATCACCAAACCTGGAATATGCAACATGTAAATCAGGAATACACTGTATAATTCTTCTGTAATGTGTTATCAGAGAAGACTTCTGTGAGCCGCCAATAAAGATTACAGAGCAGATAATGGCTTAAGCAGCTGAAGTGTGTAGTACTATGGTAAGCAGAGGTGTTTTAGGAGTTCCCTAAAAGAAAGAAGTGTTTTAGGAATATTGGATTTGTAACAGAGCCTACAGGCAGTCCCCAATTATTTTTTCCAAAAAGGAAGATAACCCAGTCCTCAATTAAACTCCGATCTGAGAGGGTTACTGCTCATTATCGCTCCTAAGTCCTAACGCCATGAAGGGATTAGTTTTCCAGGAGCATGGAGTTAACAAGTCTTGAAAATGCAATTAATCTAGATGCTGTTTCAACTAGTAAGCCTACCCCAACTTGTTTGGGACTAAAGGCTTTGTTGTTGTTGTTGTTGTTGTTGCTGTTTCAACTAGTAATCCTGGTACTACATTTAGCTGTTTGCGAGGAAACAATTGCGTGTAAAGTTTATGCACCATCTGTCATTTCAAAGTAATGTGTTTCCAAAGGAAATTTACTGGGTTTTCGAGAAAACCAAAGGAAATAAAATGTACTACAAGTACATCGGATTGACAGTGAAGACTGCATCCTCAAAAGACAACAAAAGCAAGGATGATAAGTATGCATTATATGTGCATAAGATTTGACAATCTTAACAACAATGCATAGAAAAAAAAACATTGATGAACAAAGGTATATAAGCATACCAAAGAACGGAAGAAGAAAGGCAATCACAACAGTTGACGCCACAAGGCTTGTCCTCAGTATAATAAAGCAGATTGTTTCGTTCAAAAATCCTTCAGGGCGCAACTCTTCTAAACTCCGAGCCACTGGGTTTAACAACAAGGCAAATCTATTTGTGGTTAAGGATGAAGGCATGAAGCTGTTCTATAGAGGTTGTACAGTGAAAATCAACTTAATAGAAGCCTTGACATAACAAAGTTTGACAATAGAAATTCCAAAGGATACTTAGTGAAAGGGTTGATCACCTGAGACACACAAAAAAGTTAATGATCAATATAAAGTAAATAGTTACGTATCAGGAACTGAAATTAAGTTGAGCCAAATTGTTACCGTGGTCCACAGAGCAACTTTCGAGGCAAATGACTCTTTTGGAAGATTCAAAGTTATTTGCGACAGAGTCTTGTCACCAAACATGAGATAGCCAATAATAGCAAACGAGCCATTTATTGCTGTGCAAATTGTGAACCTGCACATTACAAATATGCATGCATTGAGGAATGTGAATATTACAGAAAAAACTAACCAGTGTAAGAAAGTTGTTCATGCATACCATATAAAGAGTGCCTTGGTGAATTTTGTGCGATCAGACATTGATTGGTAGATATTCGGAAATACCGAATGCCCACAGTAGCAGAAACCATAAACACCGATAGCAAAGGGCATCCCACTCCACTTGACTGCTTCCCCAGTCGGATGGAACCCTACACCTTCAGTGGTGCCAACTAGAGCAACAGATACAAAAACCACAAGAGTTGCAATAATGCCGCCCGCTGCGCAAGTAATTAAATCATGTTAATCTCACTCATGATGCCCGTAACAAAATTAATTAAGCAGGCTAAGAGTAGTGAGACCTGAAAGGAATGATAGCACTTGAAGATCTCGCAACCATACTGTGGGCAGGACTACAAGAGCAGTTAGCATTCCAAAGAAATGTCTACCATCAACATGAATCCCGAACAAATTAAGATTAATGTCAGGAAAGATTGATGTGATATTATCACCTTCCAAAATAATGAATTCCACACAATATGACTGCATCCAACAAATAATACGTACAGATAAATGTTTCTTTCCCAAGAATTATACAGAGATCAGTTAGGAAAACAGTTTCATAATTTGCTCAATAATCAAGCAATTAGATGGCAAACTTTGGAAAATACAAGCCATGCAGAAATGAACTACTTACATATAACTCGGTATACAAAATAATCTGCAAAAAAAGTAAACATCAATCAGTGGTTTTTCGCTACCAGAGATAAACAATTTATGCAGAAAAGTAAGATAAATGAGGTTAGATACTTAGATGTGCATTTTCTCATCCTAGGAATAGCTAAGACTTTTTTCCGAGAATACTAGGGGTAGCTGAAACTGAAACTATGCAGAGGCCAGGGCATTCCCTCCTTTTCGAAAAAAAGTAGCTAAGACCAGAACTTCTATCTTGCAATTCTGACTTATTCATGTCACGTGAACTCTGAAGTGGGTGGCAACATTCAAAAATAGGAATAAGGACTAGAGCTTGAATCGAATCAGCAGGTGTTTATGCTAGCTTGTAAATTTTCAGATGTGACAGTGTTCTAGCAAGGAACAGGATTATGCTAGCTTGTGATTTTCTAGATACAGCAATGACCCGGCAAGGATCGGATTGCCAAACTAACACCAAACACAAAACAACATGACAAAAGGAGAGTGGGCGCGCTAGATGTGTCTGTGTTTGCTCCACATGATACTTGTGCAAATAATTTAAGTTTGTTTTTACCAACAAAGCGAATAATACCTACTTAGAAAATATATGCATTTTGACTAATCAAGGCCATATAGCATCTAATAAACAACCTTATAGCCAAACACATTAGTTTTTAAGGTTATGTGCTGTGCTGATTTATGGCTTTGGTGGCACTCTCATAACATACAATCAAGAATGTTATCTGAGCCATCTTGTTCTACAGAAGCCAGGGCTTACAGATATGATCAAGCGGCTAATTTTTCCAAAGGCAGCCTCCCCAATGTCTGGATAGGTTGAAATGCCGTCTTTGCTCTCGAAACAATGCTTAAGAAGAACTCCAGTATAACAGCAAATAATTGCAAAAACAGACAGAACTGCAAGACCAGCCCATCCAGCTTCATGAATTGTAGACGGAGTGGAAAGAAGGCCAACACCAGCCAGTACGTTAATACCTACAGTGAGGAAACATAGGATAATCAAATATGTTGGACCGTAAGGAAGTTACTGAATACCTTACTCTCTATTTCAATATTTAAACTACCATTGAAGACTGTCTGTGTTACGCTGCACCCTTGACGGGCGTCGATCTCTTTGGTATACTGAAACGAGGGGTCCTCATCTTGAACCGACCCAAGAAGATGTCTCCGCGGGCTCTCGACAGGTTCTAGTTTGTCCAAGATAAAAGGCAAGTTGAGGTCAGAAGCCAGACCACTGCGACCACCATCAATTGAGTATTTGCTCATTGAAGGACCCAGGTAACCCAAGATGGGAGATACAGCAATCGTGTAAGTGTCTGTTGTTTCCCTGCAAAATAAACACCACGCCTTGGCCATTACCGTCTATGCATAAAAAGGAAAACTGGTGGCATTCTTGACTGAGTGCAGCCAGCTACTAGGAAATGCCAGCAAAGGCATCAATTAGTGATGCTTTACCTTCTCGTTGCACCAACCAATACAAATATTATACCCATTGGTAAAGCGATATACTAGTCTAAGTGTCATATTAGTAATGCTGCCAGGGGTCAACACAGGTGGTGTCAGTTTTGAAAATTGCACTTCAACAATAGTAGTACTGTACTATTTTTTATAAAAAATATCCATCTTTTTTTTTTGTAAAACTACAATACTTATAGTCTATACTGGTGCTAGGCGAAGCTGAAAAAAGATCTCCTATTTCCTACCGGTTTCAGTCAACCTGTGTCGTCCAGTCCGATTGAACAAATGAGATAATTCTATTCATTGCGGGTTGGTTATTTGTCAGTACGGGTTTAGCTTATGACGTGTTTGGAAGTCCTAGGCCAAACGAGTATTTCACGGAAAGCCGACAAGGAATTCCGTTAATAACCGACCGTTTTGATTCTTTAGAACAACTCGATGAATTTAGTAGATCCTTTTAGGAGGCCCTCAATGATCATAGATCAAATCTATCCTATTTTTACAGTGCGATGGCTGTCTATTCACGGACTAGCTCTACCTAATGTTTTTTTTTCTTGGGATCAATATCAGCAATGCAGTTCATCCAACGATAAACCAAATTCCAACTAAGTATCAGTGAACTGAACTTTAGGCCACTCCGAGCTTGGATTAGGTGTTGCAACTACACGCGTCACACGTCATTGGTCAATCGAGTGAATCCACATTCAGAACAAACTAGTGCTCTGTCTTCCATTCCCAATCCGAATTTTACTGAATACTTAACCATAATAGCACATTGAAATCGGCACAGCAAACCACAGCACGATCGAATGCTTAACCAGTAATAGCACAGTGGAGCGGGGCAGATCAATCAAAGAAACGAAGTCAGTAAAGGGAGGCGATCGAGTAGAGAGAGAATGCGGCCGCGGACGTACAGTTAACTGTGCGGCCACTGGCGGGACTCGAACGAGCTCGCCGTCGCCGTCGTGGAAGCTCTCACGGGGGCTCTCCTCGATGTCGCCGTCCCCCAGCAGCGTCTCGTCCTCCTCCTCCTTCCGGTGCCTCGCCGCCGCCCATCTCGCTGGCCAACCACGCACGCGGATGGGGAATCCTTCGGGGATGCGAATCTCGTGGCAGAGATCAAACCGAAGCAGGACGAGACGAGACTCAACATTTCGGGAGAGATGCAGAGGACAGAGGAGGGAGGCGGCGATTTGGAGGCGGGATTGGAGAAAGAAATTCTACTAGTAGTAGGAGGGAAGTGCTCCCTCCCGTCCCCAGATTCTCACCCAAATCTGTACGGATTATCTCTATTATCTCTACTAGTTAAAACGTAAGGATCTTATTTCATCTTTCTTCCCACCATATTTTCATCCAACCTTTCATGTAGAAGTATATGATAATCGAATCATCTTAATTACTTACCTTCTGAACCAATTTCATTTTAATGTATTTACGAAACTTCTAATCAAAATATAAGATAATTCACGGTTAGAATTTGATGAACATTTATTTACACAATCGCATTATTATTTACATAATTGCATTATTATTCACGGTCAAAAAAGTATATGCTCTGTTCTGTTTGGACCCATTGTTTTTTTTTGCTGAGAGCTAATTAGATGTCCAAAAGATTCACGCACCGAAACATCTTCAATGAAAAAAAAGGATTTTTTTGAATTTCTTTAGTATATTTTATTTACTGTTCATGGCGTGCAGATGAGCCTGGACCCGAAAATGGGAGCAGTTTTAACACGCTCCCTCTTACCTCCTCTTTTGACATGAGAGGTAAGTTAAAATTTGCCCAGAAATGGACATTCGACCTAAACAATGCTATCCTCACATGTTTCTTCATTTTATCTTAAAATTTAAATGGATTGTATCTTTTGAACCGCAAGTCTAAATTAAGTTCTTCCACAAAAAAAGTCTAAATTAAGTTTCTTTTGCAATATTCGTGTTTGTTGCAACGGGTACTTTCGAATAATACTAATTTTAAATACATTTAGACACCTTTTAAATTTTTGCAAAGTTCCATATATTAAAACTTGATTGATATTAAAATTTACCAAGTTTTCCAAATCTTATAAACTTATCATTCATTCTATCAAGTTTTAGTAATTGGAACTTGCCGAAGTTTTCAAAACTTTTCAAAAAGTTGGAGCCCCACATGATTTTAAGTTTCGATTATATTTCTATTATGGGAGATGGGATGGGTGAGACATGGACTCTCTCATCAAAGTTGTACTAAAAGTTGCATGCGTGCACCAATTAAGCTTTAATCACAAAACCACTTCACCAATCTTGACGCAATCATATACTGCATGCATCTTGACGCAATCATATAACTGCATGCATGCGTGCTCCCGAGGTACATCACAATGCCTATTTCTGGCCCATCACTTATTCATCACAATGCCCATTTCTGGCTCCTCCGCCATGGCCGTCATGTATTGCGAAATATCCAGAAGCAATAGCTATGTTTCTCCATATTTCACAATAACTGACCTTAACGGTAAACACTAATTAGTCTGTTAAATTTTACCATTTCGTTAGCTAATGTGATATAATAGGGAACCGATGGGAGTAGTGTTTTTTTCGTGAACCTTGAAACAACGAGGCTCTACTATATAATTTATTGCAAAAAAGGTATTTATGACAATAAAATAAAAGGTACAAGGTGGGTTGCAGAGTGGGCTAATGCGGTATTAGGAGAACTTCCATCATCTTTGTTTGCAAATTCAAGCACATGACACCCTCTGTACTCTTTCTTGTTGTCCTTCAAAGAGTCGACCTTCCCCTCCTCTTGTACAATCTCCGATAGTTGTCGATTTTTCTCTAAAATTGGTGAGCTATCTAGGGAAGAAACATCTATAAAAAAATGGTGTCCAAGTTGCAATTTTAGAGCGGCATTTTAGATGTAAAGAGAATAGGAAGACTGAGCATATCCGAATAAAATCAAGGTAAATGCAGTGTAGAATGAGAGAACTTTCACGCAAAAAAAGAACAATAGAACTTACAGGATTGGAGCGGATGATCCTTGATCCACTACAACGAGGACTACATGGGATGGGGATTTTTCCGTCATAGCTTGTTCTTCTGGATGTTGCCTCACGGGGAAGAGAAACCGTGGAACGAATATGCCTCGTTAGAAAGAAGAGATCCCACAACAAGAGAGATGTGGCTTTGACGATGTAATGACAAGGTACAAGCCATGACTATTTGAACCTAAACTCCACATGTCTGAAATAAATGTGTTTTCCTGTTCGTAAGTTGTATACCTGAGTGTACCTGCCTCGTATTGGGACAAAGAAAATTCAACCGCATTTACTACATCGATGCTAATAAGATAATGTAGGAGACAAATTCGGGTTTCCCGGGCTTCCATGAGCCAGACATCTGCATTCACTAGTGGTTCGTTTTTTTCGGGGATAGGTCTGAATGGTTGTGGTCATCCCTAACCACCTAAGTCCTACTAAGTCCTAACCAGAAATAGACAGTGTTTTGGTTGGTCAAATGTCAAGTAGTTCGAGATACAGATAATGTAGGATACAGATTCTGGTTTGCGGGCTCCCGGGAATTCACTAGTGATTCGTTTGGTTTGGGAGATAGGTCTGAATGGTCATGGTCATCCCTAACCACATAAGTCCTAACTAGGCCATTTTTTGGTTGGGTCAAATGTCAAGTGATTCGATATAGCCTTTTTGTGTTTGGTTTGAAAGAAGAGCGGTGAATAGTATTGAATTCATGCTCCGGTCAGTTGCTTCAAATGTCTGAACTGATGGAGGGAGGCGGTAAATATATTTCAACCCCCCCTCCCCTCATGTCTAGGCCTATTTAGTCCCTACTAAACGTGTGCATTGATGTATGCTGCATAATTTTTTTAATATTGTGTTGCAGGGTCTTAAACTTGAAATCTTTTAGTTTAGATATCATATTTAATTCATGCTTCAGCCAGTTGCTCCAAAAGTCCGAACGGATGGAGAGAGACAAGCAATATATTTAAACAAATAGAAAAACATTAGATTCTCAAATTCATGCATGAGCCAAAGGAAAAAGTCCAAAACAAACCCTGAACTCGTAGGCTCTAGCTAAATCGAACCCCCAACTCACAATCCCCGAAATTGACACTCTGAACTCACTAATCCTGGTCTAAATCGAACCCTGAGTGCCCTTCCCAAACAGGGATTGCTGACGTGGCTAGTAGCAGCTGGGATTGCTAATTTTTTTGGTGGAAAGTGAGAGAGATGGCCGGTTCGGTGCGTAGAAAGGTGGCCCGGCCCACTTCGAGAGCCCATCCAACGAAGCAGTCGAGGAGGCGCCCCCCTGTATTCTTCTCTGCTCCCGCGACGGCAATGGCGGCAGGCGGGTGATCGACGGCGGCGGCGACGATCTAGCCGGCGCGCGACGGCGAGCGACGGGCTAAGGTATGTGCGCGACGTTCTCCTCCTCTTGGCACTGTTTTTTTGACCTTTGCACACAACATTAGGGTTAGGGTTTTAGGCGGGGATTTGCAGTATTTTGTGGAGGGAAAGGAATGATTTTTATGTGAATAGGGTATGTTTTTTGTATTCGAATTGTGAGTTGGGGTTCGTAGTAGTAGTGTGGGCAAGTGATATTTTTCTATTTATTTCAGTTTCATCATGGATCCGACGGAGATACTGAACGTGAGATTCCATTTTGGTGGCGAGTTCATCAGTATGGGGCCAAATTTGCAATATGTTGGGGGGGATGATGAGATGTCAGAGATTGAGAGGGATAAGTTGTCACTGCAGGAGGTGAAAGGGTTTCTGAAAGATCATATGCAGTTGAAGGAATCAATGAAATTTTATTTTGAGATACCTGGGAAATCAATGGAAGATGGCTTGATGTTTCTGAATGATGACAGTAAATGTGTCCAGATGGGAGAGTACACTGATGCGGGAGGAGTAGCTGACATATATGTTGAGTATCATGGAGAGGAGGACAGTGAGCATAGTAGCAGTGGGAGTGATTTTGAAAATGATGAGATGATGGAGGTACTTGACGCTGATGATGAACCTGACATTGTCATCACAGCAGAGCATGTTATGGTTCCTGATGATACTGGTGTGATCACTCAAGTAATTTGCAGTCCAGTTAAGCCAGTTCATGGAAGAAGAAGGCAAGTGGATGCAGAGCAAGTGGATGCAGAGCAAGTGGAAGCAGAGCAAGTGGTAGGAAGCTCCCAGCTTCCAGTTTCCCAGGTGTTAAATCCAACTCAAGCATCAAGTGAAGCACCAATTGCTGAAGATTCAGTTAGTGAGTCTGATTCAGACCCTGAATATGAGCCACACAGTGAGGACAGTGGGGAAAATTCAGAAGTTGTGGAGCTAAGAAGGCATGCTAGAAAATTTAAGAAGAAGATGAGAGACACCAAGAGTTGGATTCAGAGAGATTCCACAGCTCCAGTTCCAGTTGAGCTCATTGCAAATATGGAGGAACAAATAGAAGCAGATGAGAAAGATTGGGCCTATGATTCATCTGATGAGGATTACTCATATGATGAAGATTCTGATGGACAAGTGGTGAGGAGGAAGAGCCAGTTTCCTAGATACAATAATGACACAGAGATTCCACACTTCAGCTTGACAATGGTGTTCAGAAGCAAGAACCAGTTGGTGAAAGCACTAAAGAGGTATGGCATTGCCACCAAAAGAAGCATTCAATTTCTTAAGTCTGAGTTAGATAGAGTTAGGGCCAAGTGTGGATGGCCTGGTTGCCCTTGGCTGCTTTATGCTGCCAAAACCTCAAGAACCAGCAGGTTCCAGATCATTACCTTCAATGATGAGCACCATTGTGCACAGAATAGAGAGAACAAATTAGTGACTGCAAAAGTAATTCCCCAAAGGTATGAGCATTTTATTGTAGCAAATCCAATGTGGAAGATTGAGAGCATGAAGGCAACAGTGCTTCAGGACATGTTTGCAGATGTATCCACTTCTAAGTGCAAGCATGCAAAGAAGATTGTGATGGACAAGTTAAAGGCAGGCATGAAAAATGAGTACACAAGGGTATTTGATTACCAGCTGGAGTTGCTTAGAAGTAATCCTGGCAGCACAGTTGCAGTGTGCTTGGATCCTACCAACAAGGTGCAAAATGTTTTCCAAAGCTTTTATGTGTGCTTCAATGCTTTGAAATTGGGATTCAAGGCTGGCTGCAGGAAAGTAATAGGTTTAGATGGTTGTTTTTTCAAAGGAGCAGTGAAGGGAGAGTTGTTGTGTGTCATTGCCAGAGATGCCAATAACCAAATGTATCCAGTGGCTTGGGCGGTTGTTGAGCAGGAAACTAAAGAGAGTTGGAAGTGGTTTGTTGGCTTGCTTATCAAGGATCTTGACATTAACAATAATGGAGCTGACTGGGTCTTCATTTCTGATCAGCAAAAGGGTTTGATCAATGCCATGAAGGATTATCTGCCAAATGCAGAGCACAGACAGTGTGCTAGACATATCTATGCCAATTGGAGGAAGAAGCATAGGGAACATGAATGGCAGAAAAAATTCTGGGCAGTGGCCAAAGCATCCAACAAACAAGATTTCAACTACTACAAGGCAAAGCTAGCACAAGAAACACCAGAGGGTGCAAAGGATATCATGAACATAGAGCCAGGACACTGGGCAAGAGCATTTTTTGCAGTAGGTTCTTTCTGTGAGTCAGTTGACAACAACTTGTGTGAATCTTTCAATCATGCCATTATTGAAGCAAGGTTCTATCCCTTAATCTCAATGCAAGAGAAGATAAGAAAGAAAATTTTAGCTAGAATTCAGGAACAAAGGGAGAAAGGTGCAAGGTTTCATGGGAAAATATGTCCAAGCATATTTAATAAGTTGAAAAGCAGCATAGCAAGGACACAGTTCATGGAGGTGCTCTGGAATGGCAAAGATGGCTTTGAAGTGAAATTACTAACTGGAAGGAAAAGGCAGTACACAGTCAGCCTTGACAATAGGACTTGCTCATGTGGTTATTTTCAGTTATCTGGTCTCCCATGCTCTCATGCAATAACTGCTATCTATAAGTGTGGAAAGAAAGTGGAAGATTGTATTGCTCCTTGTTACTTTGTTGATACCTTCAACAAAATATATGAGCATTGTTTAGAGCCAGTAGAAGGTGAAGAAATGTGGCCAATTTCTGAGAAGCCTAGGCCAGAAGCTCCAGACTTTGTCAATGTAAGAATGCCAGGCAGGCCAAAGAAGAATGACAGGAGGAGGGAAGAGACTGAGAAACCTAAGCCTACCAACAAAATGAGCAAGCATGGCACTGTAATTACTTGCTCACTCTGCAATAATCCTGGCCACAACAAGGGAAGTTGCAAGAAAAACCCAGAGAGAGGCAAGAAGAGGAATGCACATCTTGTGAGGACTACCAAGAAAAGCAAGGCATCAGAGGTAATTCAGTTCATGCAATTTAACATGATTTGTAAGGCATCAGAGGTAATTCAGTTCATGCAATTTAATATTATTTCTTGACTTGTAGCATCCTGGAGCAAGTGCAGCAGCAAGTGCAAGTGCAGTTGGTACCCAAGTGCAAGCAAGATCAAGTGCAGCTCCTGCCCCCCAAGCTACATCATTTGCAACGGCAAGAGGTACTGCAGTTGGTGCCCAAGCAAGATCAAGTGGAGTAGCTACTGGCCCTGCAAGAACATCCACATTTAAGCCACCAAGAAAGACATCTACAAGTTCACAAGCTGGGCCATCTACAAGTTCCACAAAGAAGAGGAAGAGAGCCCCTGCATCTTCAATACCAAGCTTTCAGTACTTCACTGCTAGTGGCAATGTGTAATCTTGCTTAGTTTCTAGTGTTGCAAACATTAATGCTATGTTTATAATCCAGTGTACTGTTGCAAACCTGAAAGTGCACCAGCTTTTGTAACATTTGCAAACATGGATTTGATGTTGCAGATGCTATCTAGTACTTATGAAGCCAGAGATATTTGCTCCAATTCTTGATGTCAGCTGCTATGTACCTATGATGCTATCTATTTCATTTAGTTATCTATTTACAATGCCAGCAAAATTTCAAGTCCAATTGACAGAAATAGCATACATTCCAAATGGCAGCAAATATACCAGTCAAATTGACAGAATTATATAGCTTGATTTTCATTGACTGCCAGAACACATGTTCATACATAACAACCCAGATCACAAATTCCATTACAAACCATTGCATACTAACTTCAAAATGACTACAGTGCATACTAACTTCACTTGCCAAACTGACATTCAGTACACTAGCATTTTCCCAACAACTACACCCACCACAAACACAATGAAAACCATCACCGCATTCCTATATTTCCCGTTCATTGCTTCCAGCTCTGCATTCCTCTCCTTTAACTCAAGCTCAAGAGCCATAACCCTTGATGCATCATGTCCAGGCATAAGCACATTTGGGCACTCCTCTTCAGTCTGAACCACAGATCTTTGACCCTTTAGCCTCCACACCTCATCTCTCAAATCTCCAATCAAGTCACTAAAAAACTTGGGCAAAGGATCATCATGCCACTCCACATAGCCACATCCACCATGCTATTCAACAAAAATGAGGCAAGAACAAGAAATCAATCAATTTCAGACAAAACCAACAAATGAGCAGAAGAGAATGGATATGAGCACTCAAATTGGGGCTCACCATTGCATCTACGCACGCGTAGTACCTCCTGCCGGGATTTTGACGGCTCCATGAGATCCATCTCGGCGCCTTCCGTGGCTGTCTGCAGTGGCACAACTTTGGCGGCTCGTACGCCATTGGGCTCTCCCTGTAAGCGACCGGAGACCTCGAATCCATGTCCCTCCTTCCACTGGCGCGACGGAAGCCGGGGGCGGAAGAAGCCCGGGAAGTCCACGACATCGCGGCGCCGCCGCTCTGCGCCCCATCGCCCCTGCCGCCGCCGTGCTCTGCGCCCGTCTCCCCTGCTGCCGCTAACCCTAGCTTCTCCCTCCCCAAATTTCCCAGTCTAGCGCCGTGCTCTGCTTCAGTAACCACTGGCTGGCCCGCAAGTAAGGTCAATCCCGGTTGACTAATGCCACGTCAGCGTTTTTCCCACTAAAACGCACTCAGGGTTCGATTTAGACCAGGATTAGTAAGTTCAGAGTGTCAATTTCGGGGATTGTGAGTTGGGGGTTCGATTTAGCTAGAGCCTACGAGTTCAGGGTTTGTTTTGGACTTTTTCCTGAGCCAAACGACCGCATTCACTAGTGATTCGCTTGGTTTGGTTGCAGTACCAATTAGACAGGAGAAGACAGTGGATACACCAAGAGAAAAAGCTATGTACACAAACGTACATCCGTTCTCTCTCAAATGTATGCGCATGTGTGCCCGTGGCTGGAGAGAGTAACTAGCAGAGGAGACTGGGATGCTGCTCATCGGGCCGGAGGCAGATATTTCGCGGGGTAGTTGGCTCGGGACCGTGGCTGGAGCGGCAGCGCGGCAGCGCGGCAGACAGCGAACTCGCTAGCGGCATTGCCTGTTAGAGGAAGAGCACCCCGGCACCGACGAGCCTTCGCTGGCTTCCGCACTGTGGCCTCAGGCTGGTCATAGTGAGGAGTAACTTATACTAATGTCATGCATATGACACTAGTCTAAATTACTACCTTATAATGCAAAGTAACATAATAGTAGTGTCATACATGACTACATTTATTACCTTATAGACTCATACTTTCTTGGGAAGCGCTATGTTACAGTAACATATTATGTTACTCTAAACACCTCTTTCTTCATTAACTATGTGCCACATAAGCAAAAAATTCTTGAAGTACGTTATGTTACTATCTAAGTTACTCCCACTATGACTAGCCTCATAACTCACGACAACGGCCAGGAACGCACGCGCATCACGCGCCCCAACCACGCCGGACACACAGGCCTCCTCGAACAGAGACCCCACGCGCACCCATGACGCACATCACGCCAGACACACACGCTACACTAAGTCCGAGGACCAGGATAATGACCTGTTTTTGAATTAATTAGGACACGCACGCTGCAGCCGACCATCCAATCATGTTCATCGAGCGCCCGTCCTGAACTTTTCTTAATCCACGACACTCCAAAATTTCTATAATGAGCATTTCGAGTAATGGAAATATTTAAATGCAATACTAGTTTAAATTTAAATATTAAAACCCAAACATTAAGTAATAAAATAGACACATTTTAATCCAACTTATATTTTGGTTGTCCGCTTTAAACGTCCATAGATGCACAATCAAATCATTCTTAAACTACTCATGAGTTTCTTGACGCTGAATCTATTAATGCATTTGGACAAACTCCTCAAACGAGGCTGGATTCTGAGCTGGAAGTTCGATAGCATCACCCATCCTCTCAAATTCAAGACCTCCGCCGGCCCCTGCACCCTCATCCTGCACAATCATGTTGTGCATGATCAGACAAGTTGTCATCACCTCTCACAAGGTCTCTAGATCTCATATTTTAACGTGTCCTCGAACAACTTCAAAATGGCTTTGAGCACTCCAAATGACTTTGACGAGGACAACTCCATGAAGTTGTTGTAGAAGTACTCGTCGTTTGAATCCATCTCGTTGGCTTCAGAGTATCAATGTAAGGGAAAAATTGTCAACACTTTGGCTATGACATTTGGGCAAACACTTGCCGGGCCTGGTGTTCGCCGCGGACGGCGTTAGGGGCGGGGTGTACCTAGGCAGCAGACATGCATGCAAGGGAGGGACGGTGGTCGCCTAGTGCCCGGGTGGAGTGGCAGAGGTCCAACAAGGCCTAGACGAGCTACTAGGACGTCACAACCGTGGTGTTGGCATGGGTGGGGCGGATATAGAGCAGGGGGTGTAGCGGGGGTGTCTTAAAATGAGGGGTGTCGGAGGCCTATGTGGTAGAGGACCGGACTCACACAAACCTCCCTAGCTTTGCACCCGGTTTGCAGAATTCGGATGCAAAAAAGGTACATACGGTTGGTCCACATGTTTGCGGGCATTTTGTGGCATTGGCGTTGGAGATGGCCTAAACATCTTCAAAGGTGGCTGAACTATCAAAATCAAGGGAGCTTCGGGGGAGTACGGACTTCCGCGGACACAACTAACTCAACTTCGGACCTCATCACAAACCCACATTTTCCCTTTCTCTCTATTCCTTCATTGGACAAGGTGAGGGAGTCCTGGATTAGGGGGTGTCGGTGTCAAAACCGGCGGATCTCGGGTAGGGGGTCCCGAATTGTGCGTCTAGGATCGATGGTAACAGGAGACAGGGGACACAATGTTTACCCAGGTTCGGGCCCTCTCTATGGAGGTAATACCCTACGTCCTGCTTGATCATATTGATGAATATGGGTGTTACAAGAGTTGATCTACCACGAGATCGTGATGGCTAAACCCTAGAAGCCTAGCCTATATGACTATGGTAATGAATGTGTCCTTTCCGGACTATCCCCTCCGGTTTACATAGACAACGAGGGGATCTAGGGTTTACATAGAGTCGGTTACATAAGAAGGAATCTTCATAGTCGGTCGCCAAGCTTGCCTTCCACGCCAAGGAGAGTCTAATCCGGACTCAGGTATAGTCTTCGTCCTTCATGTCTTCACAGCCCATCATTCCGGCCCATGGATAACAGGCCGGACGCCCGAGGACCCCTTAGTCCAGGACTCCCTCAGTAGCCCCTGAACCTGGCTTAAATGACGAGGAGTTCGGCGCGCAGATTGTCTTCGGCATTGCAAGGCGGGTTCCCTTTTATCCGAACTTCAAAATAGTCTTCGGATGCGATGATAGTATCCGGGCCTGTCACACACACCACACAAAACCGTAGAGA
>NC_041390.1:591934476-591961864 GCF_002162155.2 Triticum dicoccoides
TAATCCGCTGACAGCTTTTACAATATGACATCACGCCTGTCCGGTCATAATTTTGGACCATTTTTCGTCTGCCGCTCCATGTTTCGAGACGCGGTTGCCATTGGCACGTCTTGTCAAAGCAGAGATCGTGCCCCCTTATTACGGGGTTCTCATCAATAAGGGCGTGGGTGACCCAACCGTGCCGTTTTGCACGGCCCTTGGGAATAGGCGAGTTCAAGGCGAGTGGGGAGACGCTTGACATTCGCGGCCTTTATAAGGGATAAGGATTCCCTACCTTCACCCACACCTCATCCCCTCCTCAACCTTTCCGTCCCTGAGCTCCAGCGCCTAAGCTTTTAACTTTCCCCTCAATCGAGAAAACACTCCAAAAATGTCCGGACCCGGAGCTGGGGGTAAGTGGATGTGAAAGTGCGTTATATCGACTAGAGGGGGGGGGTGAATAGGCGATTTTTATGTAAGTCTTCAAAACGTGGAAGTTATGAAGACAAACAGTAGAGATATGCCTATTGCTATGCAGCGGAAGGTAGACTACACTCGGCAAGCCATGGTCAAGTATTAAATAAAGTGAAAGCACAATGACAAATAGCTGCAGTGTAATAAGGATCAGGTAGGAAGATATTATGAAGCCAACCAGATCATACATTCACGTTATGAAGACAAAAGATAGAGCAAACACGCAATGACTTCACAATGAGTAACAGTAGGTAAAAGGAAGTGAAGATGAAACCAGTGACTCGTTGAAGACAATGATTTGTTGGACTAGTTCCAGTTGCTGTGACAACTGTACGTCTGGTTCGAGCGGCTAGGTATTTAAACCTTAGGACACATAGTCCCGGACACCCAGTCCTGAACACGCAGCTCAGGACACCCAGTCCTCACCGTATTCTCCTTGAGCTAAGGTCACACAGACCTCGCCCAATCACTTTGGTAAGTCTTCAAGGTAGACTCCCAAACCTTCACAGACTTCGTTCACCGGCAATCCACAATGTCTCTTGGATGAACAGAACGCGACGCCTAACCGGCTGGAGGATGCATAGTCCTCAAGTGTAATAAGTCTTCAGATCACTCAGACAAGAAGACTTAAGTGATGCCCAATTCTCTCTGGCTCTGGGTGGTTAGGGCTTTATCCTCGCAAGGTATTCTCTCTCTCAAAGGCTTCGAGGTGGGTTGCTCTCAAATGACAAAAGCCGTGCACTAAATCTGAGCAGCCTCGCGTTTATGGTTGTAGGGGGTGGGCTATTTATAGCCACTTGGCAACCCGACCTGATTTGTCCGAAATGACCCTGGGTCACTAAGGAACTGACACGTGTTCTAACGGTCAGATTTCAAACTCACACGGCAACTTTACTTGGGCTACAAGCAAAGCTGACTTGTCCGACTCTGGACAAGATTTGCTCTCATAGTCTTCACTCGAAGACATAGGTTTTTTTTGTTTAGGCATCACTTCAGTCGTTCTGACTGGTTCTCTTGGACCCCACTTAACAGTACGGTGGTTCCTATGACTCAACACAAATGAAAGAGAACTACGAAAGATCTAAGTCTTCAAGTTCCATAGGCTTCACGTGGTGTCTTCTCTTGTCATAGTCTTCAATGTGAATATCTTCATATACCACCATTGACTTCAATGTCTTCGTACATTTTTAGGGGTCATCTCTAGTAGGAAAACCGAATCAATGAGGGACTTCTACCTGTGTTATCCTGCAATTCTCACAAACACATTAGTCCCTCAACTAGGTTTGTCGTCAATACTCCAAAACCAACTAGGGGTGGCACTAGATGCACTTACAATCTCCCCCTTTTTGGTGATTGATGACAAACTAGTTGAAGTTTTCAACGGGGAATATAATCTGTGAAATTGTAAAGGATAAGGAATTGTCTTCATAAGTTGCAAGGGCTCCCCCTGAAGATGTGCATATAAGTAATTTGCTTTTGGAATGCAAATGCACATGGCAGGTTGTACTTGTGGAGATCCACTTCAACTTATGATGACAATCCACTATGCATGTAAAAGTATATGAAGATAATGTCATGCATAATGGAAAATGGACGTCTGCAGAATGATCTAAGTGCGGAATTTATCGTCGCACATGCGGAATTTATCTTCGCAAAACAAGGTGGCAAACAAGTAGCAGACGACCATCGAGTTTAAGTGTTACAACTCAAAGAACCAAATGTAGCAAAATGAGAGTTGTAAGCACGAAGCAAAATATAAAGCACCCGCCCATATAGACCCACTTGAAGACTATCAACCTCATATGCTTCTCCCCCTTTTGTCAGTAAGGACCAAAAAGGTTTGAAGACATAGAGTTTCTACTCGTTCCCATGAGCAGCAGGGTTGTTGGTGGTGTTTGGCGGTGCTGAAGAGTTTGGTGGTGCTGAAGAAGGTGGTGGTGAAGTAGCATCGTCTTCATCCTCGATAATGTTGGCAGTCACTGTTGCAGCAGATGAAGAAAACTCAGAGTCTTCAAGTGATGGTGTTCCTCGTAGCACGACCCTTCTAGGAGGTGTGGAGTCAAACTTGAATCGCTCTGTGAAGCCATCCTCTTGAAGATCAGCTTCAGAACACATCATCGTGAGTCCTTTCCATGTGCGGCGACAGGTTTCATGTGCAACAAAGGCATTCTTGGTGGCAAGATTTCGAATGCGATTTACATCCACCAAGAGGCTTTTCATTTGTCGCTTCAGCCAGTCATGATGCCTATCCTGTTTCTGATGTAGAGCCACAAGAAGCTCTCGGTCGGTGAGAACACGAGTGCGCTTCTTGGATCTTGGAGCAGTTGTGCCGTCAGTGGCTTCAGTGGAAGCAGGGCGTGGTGCACGTGTGGTGCCAGCCAAAGGATACACCCGAGAGACAGCTTCAACACCTTCAACGTTCTGAGTGAAACTCTGATGCTCTGCATTTTGAAGACTTAGAGGTTGCTTGGCAGGCTCAGGATAGATGGCTTCAGCAGAGGTATCCACATCAGGCAAGAAGATCCGATGGTTGCGGGCTAAGGGCTGATACAAGATAGCAAAGTGAAATTTGATCAACCGCATTACCCAAGGGGCGTAGAACTTCAAACCAAACAGATTAGAGCCTGATGCAGCAAGTTGGCGTATGAAGAAGTCATGTGCATTGAAGCATTTGCCATGAAGGATACAGAATATCAAAGTCTTCATTGCACCCTCGATCTTGGCATTTGGAGAGTGTCCTTTAATGGGCTAGAGAGTCCGCCGGATGATGTGATAGATGGTTCTTGGCAGATACTCAAGGTCTTCAATGAAGAACTCTGTGGGATAAGCATCATCTTGGGGCAATGGCTTCATCATGCTGAGCATCTGACTCATATTAGGTTCAGGCCTCTAAAAGATGCTTTCAATAGCTTCAGTATGCAGCTGACAACCTTGCTCGAAGAGATCGCCAGGAGTGGGCAAGCGAGTGAGCTCAATGATGTCAAATGCATTGGCTTCGTGATGAACATTGCCGGTCATCCACTCCAGGACCCAAGTCTTCGGATCTCTGTTGTACCCACGAATGTGGAGTGTGGCATAGAATTGGAGCAGCAGCTCTTCATTCCAATGCTCTTGGTCAGTTATGAATGGCAGCAGTCCCACTTGGTTGAAACAATCCAACGCTTCTTCTAGGCAGGGCAGACCAGCTATAGTTTCAACGTCAAGGCACTTGTGTGGGAAGATGCGACCTTGGTTGTACAGTATGCATGAGTAATAGCTTCGCTGAGGATAGCTCCAAAACCGATCTGATGAAATCCTTTCCCTTGAGTAGGGGTTCTTGGAGCTATTGAAGAATGTATTGTCTGCCCTGAAGCCATTGATGTTGAAGGAGCCAGGTGCTGATGCAGGACCTGGGAACCTTGGCAGTCTTGGGATTGACTTCTGTACCTGAGGCCTGTGCTCAACATGATAGTCGAACTGGGGACCGGCAACAGACTCAGGAACAGAAGTGTCAGGATCAGTGGCTTCGCTTTCTTCTGATGCTGTTGGTGGGGAGGGCTCCACATTAGCTTCACTGTTAGTTGTGGCAGCCTCACGATTTTCATCCTCCACTTGACGAGCTGGAGGGTCGGACACAAGCACGTTCTCCGTAAGAACTGCTTCTTGGTGAGACGGGGGGACTTGGGGTACTTCATCGTCGTCGGCTGATGCAGCCGGAATGTCTTCAGCAGAGACTTGAGGCCTTGGACCTTTGCGAAGCCTGCGGAATGCAGACGACGCCTGTGGAGTTGGAGTGGGCTGGGCCTCATTGTCTTCTTCCTCTTGTGGGCGATCTGCCCATGAAGCATCCTGTGCGATTGGCGTCAGTGGACGACCAATGCTGATGAGTTTGCTATTTTCAAACTGAGGAAGGACTGCATCATCTTCTACATTGTCATGTTGACCAATGTCTTCAGCAGTGATGGGATCAGCTGCTGGAATGTCTTCAGCTTCATGAGCCTTTGTGGAAGCAGGCTCATGGACAGTTAGTTGGCGTTCAGCTTCAGGATAGACCATAAAAATGGGTTCAACCATCAAGGACTCTGTGGGAGCAGCCCGATCTTTCTTGGTCTTCCTCTTCTTCTTAGAGGGGGCAGTAGGAGAGGCTTCAGGATATTTCCTTTTCTTCGCTTCAGCCTCAGCAGTCCTTGTCTTCTTGAGCTCTGAAGCTGTTGACCTGCTTTTTGGCTTCGAGCCAGTCATTCTTGTGGGGAAGACAATCGGAATTGCTTCCTGCCTTGGTGCATCGGGTTCAGCTGTAACAGGCTGCTTCTTCTTCTTTGCGGCCATCCTGGGGTCGATGCCAGGACGCCCAAGTGCCTTGCGCTTCTCAGCCTCATTATAGGCTTGCACACATTTGTCAGCCAGAGTCTTCATGCGCTCACGTGAACCCTGAGCTTCTGCACGTTTCTTCAGAAAGGCTTCCTTGAGCTTGTGCAGCATGATCTTGAAGTTCTTCACATCTTGCACGCTGAGCTTGGCCATATGCTTCTTGAACTGAGCCTTTTCATAGTCAATCTTCTGCTTCAGCTCAACAACGCGTTGCGCGATGGCTAGTTCTGAAGCAATGGCTCCTTGGAAGGCGACACTGAGGCCAATGGGTAGCTGCAGATCATCAAAGCTGATGTTTGGCGTGTCAAACCACTCGTCAATGAAGTTGTGGATGATGGTGACGTCAAAGAGCGGCAGATCATTGAAGATTTCTGCTTCTTCTTTGCTTTTGATGAGTTTCTCAAGAGCGTCATCTGCTAGGTCTTCATCACTTGACAGATCAATGTCATCATTGCGCAGAATGGCAGCAGCTGTGAGCTCTTGGCCGGTGTGTGGCTGAGGCATCTTGCTCTTCTGGGCTTGGAGATGCGGGATACGTCTTCAGACTGCACACTGTCTTCAGGAGGTGCAGTTGCAAGTGGCTTCGCCCTTGAGATTTTCGGTGAAGAGGCATGTTGGGGAACGTAGTAATTTCAAAAAATTTCCTATGCACACGCAAGATCATGGTGATGCATAGCAACGAGAGGGGAGAGTGTGATCTACGTACCCTTGTAGATCAACAGCGGAAGCATTGATGCAACGTAGAAGAAGTAGTCGTACGTCTTCCCGATCCGACCAATCCAAGCACCGTTACTCCGGCACCTCCGAGTTCTTAGCACACGTACAGCTCGATGACGCTCCCCGGGCTCCGATCCAGCAAAGCTTCGGGGATGAGTTCCATCAGCACAACGGCGTGGTGACGATGATGATGTTCTACCGACGCAGGGCTTCGCCTAAGCACTACAACGATATGACTGAGGTGGAATATGGTGGAAGGGGGCACCGCACATGGCTAAGGATCAACTTGTGTGTCCTATAGGAGGCGCGCAGGAGGAGTCCTACTCCTACCGGGAGTAGGACTCCCCTCCCTTTCCTTGTCCAAGTAGGAGAGGTGGAAGGAGAGGAGGAAAGGGGGGGGGGGGGCGCCGCCCCTCCCTCCTTGTCCAATTCGGACTAGGGGGAGAGGGGGCGCGCGGCCTGCCCTGGCAGCCCCTTCCTCTTCTCCACTTTAGGCCCATGAGGCCCATTAACCCCCCGGGGGGTTCCGGTAACCCCCGGTGCTCCGGTTTTATCTGAAACTTCCCCGGAACGCTTCCGGTGTCCGAATATAGTCATCCAATATATCAATCTTTATGTCTCGACCATTTAGAGACTCCTCGTCATGTCCGTGATCACATCCGGGACTCTGAACTAACTTCGGTACATCAAAATGCATAAACTCATAATAACTGTCATCGTAACGTTAAGCGTGCGGACCCTATGGTTCGAGAACAATGTAGACATGACTGAGACAAATCTCCGGTCAATAACCAATAGCGGGACCTGGATGCCCATATTGGCTCCTACATATTCTACGAAGATCTTTATCGGTCAGACCGCATAACGACATACGTTGTTCCCTTTGTCATCAGTATGTTACTTGCCCGAGATTCGATCGTCGGTATCCAATACCTAGTTCAATCTCGTTACCGGCAAGTCTCTTTACTCGTTACGTAATACATCATCTCACAACTAACTCATTAGTTGTAATGCTTGCAAGGCTTATGTGATGTGTATTACCAAGAGGGCCCAGAGATACCTCTCTGACAATCGGAGTGACAAATCCTATTCTCGAAATACGCCAACCCAACATCTACCTTTGGAGACACCTGTAGAGCACCTTTATAATCACCCATTTACGTTGTGATGTTTGGTAGCACACAAAGTGTTCCTCCGGCAGACGGGAGTTGCATAATCTCATAGTCATAGGAACATGTATAAGTCATGAAGAAAGCAATAGCAACATACTAAACGATCAGGTGCTAAGCTAATGGAATGGATCATGTCAATCAGATCATTCACCTAATGATGTGATCTCGTTAATCAAATAACAACTCCTTGTTCATGGTTAGGAAAGGGGAGGGGGCGCCGCCCCTCCCTCCTTGTCCAATTCGGACTAGGGGGAGAGGGGGCGCGCGGCCTGCCCTGGCAGCCCCTTCCTCTTCTCCACTTTAGGCCCATGAGGCCCATTAACCCCCCGGGGGGTTCCGGTAACCCCCGGTGCTCCGGTTTTATCTGAAACTTCCCCGGAACGCTTCCGGTGTCCGAATATAGTCATCCAATATATCAATCTTTATGTCTCGACCATTTAGAGACTCCTCGTCATGTCCGTGATCACATCCGGGACTCTGAACTAACTTCGGTACATCAAAATGCATAAACTCATAATAACTGTCATCGTAACGTTAAGCGTGCGGACCCTATGGTTCGAGAACAATGTAGACATGACTGAGACAAATCTCCGGTCAATAACCAATAGCGGGACCTGGATGCCCATATTGGCTCCTACATATTCTACGAAGATCTTTATCGGTCAGACCGCATAACGACATACGTTGTTCCCTTTGTCATCAGTATGTTACTTGCCCGAGATTCGATCGTCGGTATCCAATACCTAGTTCAATCTCGTTACCGGCAAGTCTCTTTACTCGTTACGTAATACATCATCTCACAACTAACTCATTAGTTGTAATGCTTGCAAGGCTTATGTGATGTGTATTACCAAGAGGGCCCAGAGATACCTCTCTGACAATCGGAGTGACAAATCCTATTCTCGAAATACGCCAACCCAACATCTACCTTTGGAGACACCTGTAGAGCACCTTTATAATCACCCATTTACGTTGTGATGTTTGGTAGCACACAAAGTGTTCCTCCGGCAGACGGGAGTTGCATAATCTCATAGTCATAGGAACATGTATAAGTCATGAAGAAAGCAATAGCAACATACTAAACGATCAGGTGCTAAGCTAATGGAATGGATCATGTCAATCAGATCATTCACCTAATGATGTGATCTCGTTAATCAAATAACAAGTCCTTGTTCATGGTTAGGAAACATAACCATCTTTGATTAACGAGCTAGTCAAGTAGAGGCATACTAGTGACACTCAGTTTGTCTATGTATTCACACATGTATTATGTTTCCGGTTAATACAATTCTAGCATGAATAATAAACATTTATCATGATATAAGGAAATAAATAATAACTTTATTATTGCCTCTAGGGCATATTTCCTTCAGTCTCCCACTTGCACTAGAGTCAATAATCTAGATTACACAGTAATGATTCTAACACCCATGGAGTCTTGGTGCTGATCATGTTTTGCTCGTGGAAGAGGCTTAGTCAATGGGTCTGCCACATTCAGATCCGTATGTATCTTGCAAATCTCTATGTCTCCCACCTGGACTAGATCCCGGATGGAATTGAAGCGTCTCTTGATGTGCTTGGTTCTCTTGTGAAATCTAGATTCCTTTGCCAAGGCAATTGCACCAGTATTGTCACAAAAGATTTTCATTGGACCCGACGCATTAGGTATGACACCTAAATCAGATATGAACTCATTCATCCAGACTCCTTCATTTGCTGCTCCCGAAGAAGCTATGTACTCTGCTTCACATGTAGATCCCACTACGATGCTTTGTTTAGAACTGCACCAACTGATAGCTCCACCGTTTAATGTAAACACGTATCCGGTTTGCGATTTAGAATCGTCCGGATCAGTGTCAAAGCTTGCATCAACATAACCTTTTACGATGAGCTCTTTGTCACCTCCATATACGAGAAACATATCCTTAGTCCTTTTCAGGTATTTCAGGATGTTCTTGACCGCTGTCCAGTGACCCACTCCCGGATTACTTTGGTACTTCCCTGCTAAGCTTATAGCAAGGCACACATCAGGTCTGGTACACAGCATTGCATACATGATAGAGCCTATGGCTGAAGCATAGGGAACATCTTTCATTTTCTCTCTATCTTCTGCAGTGGTCGGGCATTGAGTCTGACTCAATTTCACACCTTGTAACACAGGCAAGAACCCTTTCTTTGCTTGATCCATTTTGAACCTTTTCAAAATCTTGCCAAGGTAAAGTCCAATTAAGCGTCCTGATCTATCTCTATAGATCTTTATGCCTAATATGTAAGCAGCTTCACCGAGGTCTTTCATTGAAAAACTCTTATTCAAGTATCCCTTGATGCTATCCAGAAATTCTATATCATTTCCAATCAGCAATATGTCATCCACATATAATATCAGAAATGCTACAGAGCTCCCACTCACTTTCTTGTAAATACAGGCTTCTCCGAAAGTCTATATAAAACCAAATGCTTTGATCACACTATCAAAGCGTTTATTCCAACTCCGAGACTTGCACCAGTCCATAAATGGACCGCTGGAGCTTGCACACTTTGTTAGCTCCCTTTGGATCGACAAAACCTCCCGGTTGCATCATATACAACTCTTCTTCCAGAAATCCATTCAGGAATGCAGTTTTGACATCCATCTGCCAAATTTCATAATCGTAAAATGCGGCAATTGCTAACATGATTCGGACAGACTTGAGCATCGTACGGGTGAGAAGGTCTGATCGTAGTCAACCCCTTGAACTTGTTGAAAACCTTTTGCGACAAGTCGAGCTTTGTAGACAGTAATATTACCATCAGCGTCAGTCTTCTTCTTGAAGATCCATTTATTCTCAATTGCTTGCCGATCATCGGGCAAGTCAACCAAAGTCCATACTTTGTTCTCATACATGGATCCCATCTCAGATTTCATGGCTTCAAGCCATTTTGCGGAATCTGGGCTCACCATCGCTTCTTCATAGTTCGTAGGTTCATCATGATCTAGTAGCATGACTTCCAGAATAGGATTACCATACCACTCTGGCGCGTATCTCACTCTGGTTGATCTACGAGGTTCAGTAGTATCTTGTTCTGAAGTTTCATGATCATCATCATTAGCTTCCTCACTAACTGATGTAGGTGTCACTGAAACAGTTTTCTGTGACGCACTACTTTCCAATAAGGGAGCAGGTACAGTTACCTCGTCAAGTTCTACTTTCCTCCCACTCACTTCTTTCGAGAGAAACTCCTTCTCCAGAAAGTTTCCGAATTTAGCAACAAAAGTCTTGCCTTCGGATCTGTGATAGAAGGTGTATCCAATAGTTTCCTTTGGATATCCTATGAAGACACATTTCTCCGATTTGGGTTCGAGCTTATCAGGTTGAAGCTTTTTCACATAAGCATCGCAGCCCCAAACTTTCAGAAATGACAACTTTGGTTTCTTGCCAAACCACACTTCATAAGGCGTCGTCTCAACGGATTTTGATGGTGCCCTGTTTAACGTGAATGCGGCTGTCTCTAGAGCGTATCCCCAAAACGATAGCGGTAAATCAGTAAGAGACATCATAGATCATACCATATCTAGTAAAGTACGATTACGACGTTCGGACACACCATTACGCTGTGGTGTTCCGGGTGGCGTGAGTTGCGAAACTATTCCACAAATTTTCAAATGTACACCAAACTCGTAACTCAAATATTCTCCTCCACGATCAGATCGTAGAAACTTTATCTTCTTGTTACGATGATTTTCAACTTCACTCTAAAATTCTTTGAACTTTTCGAATGTTTCAGACTTATGTTTCATTAAGTAGATATACCCATATCTGCTTAAGTCATCTGTGAAGGTGAGAAAATAACGATATCCGCCACGAGCCTCAATATTCATCGGACCACATACATCTGTATGTATGATTTCCAACAAATCTATTGCTCTCTTCATAGTACCGGAGAACGGTGTTTTAGTCATCTTGCCCATGAGGCACGGTTCGCAAGTACCAAGTGATTCATAATCAAGTGGTTCCAAAAGTCCATCAGTATGGAGTTTCTTCATGCGCTTTACACCGATATGACCTAAACGGCAGTGCCACAAATAAGTTGCACTATCATTATCAACTCTGCATCTTTTGGCTTCAACATTATGAATATGTGTATCAGTACTATCGAGATTCAACAAGAATAGACCACTCTTCAAGGGTGCATGACCATAAAAGATATTACTCATATAAATAGAACAACCATTATTCTCCGATTTAAATGAATAACTGTCTCGCATTAAACAAGATCCAGATATAATGTTCATGCTCAACGCTGGCACCAAATAACAATTATTTAGGTCTAATACTAATCCCGAAGGTAGATGTAGAGGTAGCGTGCCGACCGCGATCACATCGACTTTGGAACCGTTTCCCACGCGCATCGTCACCTCATCCTCAGCCAATCTTCGCTTAATCTGTAGTCCTTGTTTCGAGTTGCAAATATTAGCAACAGAACCGGTATCAAATACCCAGGTGCTACAGCGAGCATTAGTAAGGTACACATCAATAACATGTATATCACATATACCTTTGTTCACCTTGCCATCCTTCTTATCCGCCAAATACTTGGGGCAGTTCCGCTTCTAGTGACCAGTCTGCTTGCAGTAGAAGCAGTCAGTTTTAGGCTTAGGTCCAGACTTGGGTTTCTTCTCTTGAGTAGCAACTTGCTTGCCGTTCTTCTTGAAGTTCCCCTTCTTCTTCCCTTTGCCCTTTTTCTTGAAACTAGTGGTCTTATTGACCATCAACACTTGATGCTCCTTTTTGATTTCTACCTCCGCAGCTTTCAGCATTGCGAAGAGCTCGGGAATAGTCTTGTTCATCCCTTGCATATTATAGTTCATCACGAAGCTCTTGTAGCTTGGTGGCAGTGATTGGAGAATTCTGTCAATGACGCAATCATCTGGAAGATTAACTCCCATCTGAATCAAGTGATTATTATACCCAGACATTTTGAGTATATGCTCACTGACAGAACTGTTCTCCTCCATCTTGCAGCTATAGAACTTATTGGAGACTTCATATCTCTCAATTCGGGCATTTGCTTGAAATACTAACTTCAACTCCTGGAACATCTCATATGCTCCATGACGTTCAAAACGTCGTTGAAGTCCCGATTCTAATCCGTAAAGCATGGCACACTGAACTATCGAGTAGTCATCAGCTTTGCTCTGCCAGACGTTCATAACATCTGGTGTTGCTCCAGCAGCAGGCCTGGCACCCAACGGTGCTTCCAGGACGTAATTCTGCTGTGCAGCAATGAGGATAATCCTCAAGTTATGGACCCAGTCCGTGTAATTGCTACCATCATCTTTCAACTTTGCTTTCTCAAGGAACGCATTAAAATTCAATGGAACAACAGCACGAGCCATCTATCTACAATCAAACATAAACAAGCAAGATACTATCAGGTACTAAGTTCATGATAAATTTAAGTTCAATTAATCAAATTACTTAAGAACTCCCACTTAGATAGACATCCCTCTAATCCTCTAAGTGATCACGTGATCCAAATCAACTAAACCATCTCCGATCATCACGTGAGATGGAGTAGTTTCATTGGTGAACATCACTATGTTGATCATATCTACTATATGATTCACGCTCGACCTTTCGGTCTCCGTGTTCCGAGGCCATATCTGTATATGCTTGGCTCGTCAAGTATAACCTGAGTATTCCGCGTGTGCAACTGTTTTGCACCCGTTGTATTTGAACATAGAGCCTATCACACCCGATCATCACGTGGTGTCTCAGCACGAAGAACTTTCGCAATGGTGCATACTCAGGGAGAACACTTCTTGATAATTAGTGAGAGATCATCTTATAATGCTACCGTCAATCAAAGCAAGATAAGATGCATAAAATATAAACATCACATGCAATCAATATAAGTGATATGATATGGCCATCATCATCTTGTGCCTGTGATCTCCATCTCCGAAGCACTGTCATGATCACCATCGTCACCGGCGCGACACCTTGATCTCCATCGTAGCATCGTTGTCGTCTCGCCAATCTTATGCTTCCACGACTATCGCTACCGCTTAGTGATAAAGTAAAGCATTACATTGTGATTGCATTGCATACAATAAAGCGACAACCATATGGCTCCTGCCAGTTGCCGATAACTTGGTTACAAAACATGATCATCTCATACAATAAAATTTAGCATCATGTCTTGACCATATCACATCACAACATGCCCTGCAAAAACAAGTTAGACGTCCTCTACTTTGTTGTTGCAAGTTTTACGTGGCTGTTACGGGCTTAAGCAAGAACCAATCTCACCTACGCATCAAAACCACAACGATAGTTTGTCAAGTTGATGCCGTTTTAACCTTCGCAAGGACCGAGCGTAGCCACACTCAGTTCAACTAAAGTTGGAGAAACAGTCACCCGCAAACCACCTTTGTGCAAAGCACGTCGGGAGAACCGGTCTCGCGTAAGCGTACGTGTAATATCGGTCCGGGCCGCTTCATCCAACAATACCGCCGAACCAAAGTATGACATGCTGGTAGGCAGTATGACTTATATCGCCCACAACTCACTTGTGTTCTACTCGTGCAAATAACATCAAACCATAAAACCTAGGCTCGGATGCCACTGTTGGGGAACGTAGTAATTTCAAAAAAATTCCTACGCACACGCAAGATCATGGTGATGCATAGCAATGAGAGGGGAGAGTGTGATCTACGTACCCTTGTAGATCAACAGCGGAAGCATTGACGCAATGTAGAGGAAGTAGTCGTATGTCTTCTCGATCCGACCGATCCAAGCACCGTTACTCCGGCACCTCCGAGTTCTTAGCACACGTACAACTCGATGACGCTCCCCGGGCTCCGATCCAGCAAAGCTTCAGGGATGAGTTCCGTTAGCACAACGGCGTGGTGACGATGATGATGTTCTACCGACGCAGGGCTTCGCCTAAGCACTACAATGATATGACCAAGGTGGAATATGGTGGAAGGGGGCACCGCACACGGCTAAGGAACGATCACGAGGATCAACTTGTGTGTCCTAGGGTGCCCCCTGCCTCTGTATATAAAGGATCCAAGGGGGGGGGGGTGCGGCCGGCCCTATTGGAGGCGCGCAGGAGGAGTCTTACTCCTATCGGGAGTAGGACTCCCCTCCCTTTCCTTGTCCAAGTAGGAGAGGTGGAAGGAGAGGAGGAAAGGGGGGTGCCGCCCCTCCCTCCTTGTCCAATTCAGACTAGGGTGAGAGGGGGCGCGCAGCCTGCCCTGGCAGCCCCTTCCTCTTCTCCACTTTAGGCCCATGAGGCCCATTAACCCCCCGGGGGGTTCCGGTAACCCCCCGGTGCTCCGGTTTTATCCGAAACTTTCCCGGAACACTTCCGATGTCCGAATATAGTCATCCAATATATAAATCTTTATGTCTCGACCATTTCGAGACTCCTCGTCATGTCCGTGATCACATCCGGGACTCCGAACTAACTTCGGTACATCAAAATGCATAAACTCATAATAACTGTCATCGTAACGTTAAGCGTGCGGACCCTACGGTTCGAGAACAATGTAGACATGACTGAGACAAATCTCCGGTCAATAACCAATAGCGGGACCTGGATGCCCATATTGGCTCCTACATATTCTATGAAGATCTTTATCGGTCAGACCGCATAACGACATACGTTGTTCCCTTTGTCATCGGTATGTTACTTGCCCGAGATTCGATCGTCGGTATCCAATACCTAGTTCAATCTCGTTACCGGCAAGTCTCTTTACTCGTTACGTAATACATCATCTCGCAACTAACTCATTAGTTGTAATGCTTGCAAGGCTTATGTGATGTGTATTACCGAGAGGGCCCAGAGATACCTCTCCGACAATCGGAGTGACAAATCCTATTCTCGAAATACGCCAACCCAACATCTACCTTTGGAGACACCTGTAGAGCACCTTTATAATCACCCATTTACGTTGTGATGTTTGGTAGCACACAAAGTGTTCCTTCGGCAAACGGGAGTTGCATAATCTCATAGTCATAGGAACATGTATAAGTCATGAAGAAAGCAATAGCAACATACTAAACGATCGGGTGCTAAGCTAATGGAATGGATCATGTCAATCAGATCATTCACCTAATGATGTGATCCCGTTAATCAAATAACAACTCCTTGTTCATGGTTAGGAAACATAACCATCTTTGATTAACGAGATAGTCAAGTAGAGGCATACTAGTGACACTCCGTTTGTCTATGTATTCACACATGTATTATGTTTCCGGTTAATACAATTCTAGCATGAATAATAAACATTTATCATGATATAAGGAAATAAATAATAACTTTATTATTGCCTCTAGGGCATATTTCCTTCAAGGCAGGCTTTGAAGCTTTAGGCTTCTTCATCTTCTTTGGCTTCAGCACTGCAGGAGCTTCTTCTGATTCAGAGTCAGCTGGAGGCTCATTCACTGCAGTCCCTTGAACCAAGATGCGGGTAATGAGGCCTTCAAGGTTGGCGAAAGGACCGATGACATTGGGTTCTGCTTCTCGTGTGCCATCTGCCCTTGGTGCTGAGGGACCAGGGTTGAAGTCTAACCCAAATTTCTTCTTGTTCTGCTTCGCTGAGTTTTGGGTAAACTGGAAGTTGCGCTTGAACAGAGTGTCGTCACGACACCAGAGTAGTGACGGCGGATGTGCATCATCAGGCTGTGGCCCACGGACCATGCATGGATAGAAGCTTTGGGCAATAGCTTCATCTCTGGACCTGGGTAGAAGATTCTTGTATAGGATGTCTCCCCACGGTCTTTTGATGGCACTTTTCTCAGCATACTCTTGGGTTGTGAAGCGGTATTTGAACCATTGTTCTGCCCAATAGTGTCGAATCCATTGGATTCGGGTCTTGCGCTGACTATAATCCTCTTCAGGATCTGTCTTATACATTTCTGCGAGTTCATCAGGCAGATCTCTGGATGTTCCACCACGACGTTGTCTGCCCCCCTTCCTTGCTGCTTTCTCTGAAGCCATAAACTTTAACTTGAAAGGCTTCAAGATGTTCAAAGGCTTCAAAGGTTTTCTCTTGCTGGACCAACAGGAACTGGCTTCAGGAGAATTTATGTGATGCTGTAAGAATTCTGCAAATGAATGCAGACTATGAGAACCAAAGGATTCTCCCACGGACATGTACCTGTGACAGCATTAAGGTGCGAGGGAAGGGGAAGAGGTCATATGCATTCTCAGAAGATTTTGAAGATAAATCAGTTTAGAAGACATTGACCTCATCGTGCGAAGACATTCACTCATAGATAAGAAGTTGGTTCCAGATTTGTACGAACCCACAGATCAGTACAAGTGAGGAATCTAACTACTTTGTGAAGCACAAGTGAATATACTAGGCATGTTATGAGATGCAGTATGAGAGAGATCTAACTTGTGTGAATAGAAACTTCTTATGGTAGTAAGTGACAAGGCCATAGGATCAAAAGGGGGCCGTAAAATGAAGTTTTATTTACCACACTGGGAACTGCTAGACGGAGTGGGAGATGAGGCCGAGCAGTTCAATCTTCCGTGCCCTAACTTGGCGACGGAGGACACCTATGGCGACGGCGGAGAGGACGATGTCCGCGATGGGCGTGAAGATGGCGTCGGAGAGGTTGCGGCAGCGAAGCGCTTCGTCGCCGGCGTCGTCGAGGGCTAGCGGTGGCGCTAGGGTTCGTGCGAGGGTGGAAGAAGGGATAATGACCGCTGTAAGTGTGTATTTATAGGTACAGGGGCGGCACTGCGCTATTACACAGGTGCCCCTGGCGATTCGCATCTGAGTGACACGTGGCCATCATGCGGAATTTTGGGGTTTGTTCCACGTCCCACGCACGCCTGGATTGTCGGGTGGTCGTTCCTACTTCTCCGGATTTCATGTGTATGAATGAGCATTGAAAACGGACTTAAAGGTTGTCTCTGTCTCGTCTGCTGAAGGGCGCAGAGAAGACATTCAACAGTTTCAATAGAATGCATATGACTTGGAGAGATAGAATTTGAGATAGAAAGCATAGAGAGGTTAGGGTCCGATCACATTCACTTAGTTCAAAAGATTCAAACAAGAAGACATAGCTATAAGTGAATGCTGTAGAGGACAGAACACTAGTATATATATCTATACAATCAACACAGTGAAGGTAATCATGAAGACATGTTGAAATTGAAGCCAAACCAAATGTGAAGACATTGCAAGGTAACGCCATGAGTGAAACACTTCAAAATAGAATGTTTGGTGGTGGCGTTACCCACCGTATAGGAAGTATTAGACCCAGACACGACGCACAATTATCGTGGCGCTCCGAAGTCAAATTCCACATTAATGTATTCACACTTAGAATGTATGTCTTCATTGATTGAAGATATACGTTACTTTGTGTGTTGCACATCTAAGTCATCAATATGCATAAGCGTTAGGATGTGTGCCTGATCACAGAGCATTTGAGGATTCCAGGATATTTAGCTCACACCGTAACTTGCAAAATCTCTTCTCATCCAAGGGCTTGGTGAAGATATCTGCCAATTGCTCTAGTGTTGACGTGTATGATATCAATATCTTCCTTCACAACATGATCTCTGAGAAAGTGATGACGAATTTCTATGTGCTTTGTCTTCGAGTGCTGAACTGGGTTGTTGGCGATCTTGATGGCGCTTTCGTTGTCGCAGTAAAGTGGCACTCGCTTCAGATGAATGCCATAGTCCTTGAGAGTTTGCTTCATCAACAGAAGCTGAGCGCAGCAAGATCCAGCAGCAATGTATTCAGATTCAGCAGTGGAGAGGGATACACAGTTCTGCTTCTTTGAAGACCAACATACAAGTGATCGTCCCAGAAAGTGACATGTGCCTGATGTAGACTTCTGATCAACCTTGTCACCAGCATAATCAGCATCTGAGAATCCAACCAGATCAAACTCTGAGCCCTTTGGATACCATAATCCTAGAGTTGGGGTGTGAGCCAAATATCGAAGAATTCGCTTCACAGCTAAGTGATGCGACTCCTTTAGTGCCGCTTGAAATCGAGCACACATGCAAACACTAAGCATAATATCTGGCCTAGATGCACATAAATAAAGCAAAGAACCAATCATGGAGCGGTATACCTTTTGATCGAACTCTTTACCATTGTCGTCGGGACCCAGATGATGTTTGGCTGGCATTGGTGTTGTGAAGCCTTTGTAGTCTTGCATACCATACTTCTTCAGGTACTCTTTGAGATACTTCTCTTGAGATATGAAGATGCCGTTGCGTTGTTGTCGTATTTGAAGACCGAGGAAGAACTTCAGCTCCCCCATCATAGACATCTCATATTGCTCTTGCATCATATAGCCAAACTCTTCACTGTACTTCTGATTGGTGCAGCCAAAGATAATGTCATCCACATATATTTGGCACACAAACAGTTCACCATCATATGTCTTCGTGAAGAGAGTGGGATCTAGGGAACCAGGTATGAAGCCTTTGCTCTTCAGGAAGTATTTGAGTGTGTCATACCAGGCCCGAGGGGCTTGTTTGAGGCCATACAGTGCCTTGCTGAGCTTGTATACCATGTCAGGATGTTTTGGATCTTCAAACCCAGGCGGTTGTGCAACATACACTTCTCCTTCAATCTTGCCATTGAGAAAGGCACTCTTCACATCCATTTGATATAAAAGTATGTTATGATGATTTGCATAGGCCAGCAGTATACGTATGGCTTCAAGTCTAGCCACAGGAGCAAATGTTTCATTGAAGTCAATGCCTTCCACTTGAGTATATCCTTGAGCAACGAGACGAGCTTTGTTTCTGACAATTTGACCATGCTCATCTTGCTTGTTGCGGTATATCCATTTGGTTCCTATTATATTGTGCTTCCGTGGATCAGGACGCTTAATCAGTTCCCATACATTGTTCAGCTCAAACTGTTGAAGCTCTTCTTGCATAGCTTGAATCCATTCAGGTTCCATGAAGGCTTCTTCAACTTTCTTGGGTTCTGTAATTGAGACGAATGCGAAGTGCCCACAGAAATTTGCCAGCTGAGTTGCCCTTGAACGAGTGAGTGGACCAGGTGCATCAATGCTGTCAATTATTCTTTCAATCTGCACTTCATTGGCAACACGAGGATGTACAGGGCGAAGACTTTGCTCTTGCTGATCTGTGTTGTTGTTGGGAGGAATGTCTTTAGGCTGAGCATTGTCTTCATGTGGATCAGGTGCTGAGATGATAAGTTCTTCTTCAGGATGAGCTTCAGAAGGTATAATCTCTCCAGTTCCCATTAGCTTGATTGATTCACTAGATGGAACTTCATCTAGCACATTTGGCAGTCGCTCTCTTTGTGAACCATTGGTCTCATCGAACCGCACATCCACTGTTTCAACCACTTTGTAATGAAAGAGATTGAAGACTCTGTAGGAGTGCGAATCCTTTCCATATCCAAGCATAAAACCCTCATGTGCTTTTGGTGCAAACTTTGAGGTGTGGTGTGGGTCCTTGATCTAGCACCTTGCGCCAAATACTCTGAAGTAACTGACATTTGGCTTCTTGCCAGTTAGGAGTTCATAAGATGTCTTGTTCAGAAGCTTGTGAAGATAAACACAATTGATTGTATGGCATGCAGTGTTAATGGCTTCAGGCCAGAATTTTCTTGGAGTCTTGTATTCATCTATCATCGTTCTGGCCATCTCAATGAGTGTTCTGTTCTTGCGTTCGACGATGCCATTCTGCTGTGGCGTGTACCGGGCTGAGAATTCATGTGTGATGCCCAAGGTATCAAGATATGTATTAAGCCTAGTGTTCTTGAATTCAGTGCCATTGTCACTTCTGATGTGCTTTATCTTGGCGCCGTAATTGTTCATAGCTCGATTGGCGAAGCGTCTGAAGACATCCTGCACTTCAGTCTTGTAAAGGATTATGTGCACCCAAGTATATCTAGAGTAATCATCAACAATGACAAAGCCATAGAGGCAAGCAGTAGTGGTAAAAGTTGAGTAGTGAGTGGGACCAAAAAGATCCATGTGAAGCAGTTCGAAGGGTCGAGTAGTGGTCATGATTGTCTTCGAGGGATGTTTTGCCCTCATCATCTTCCCTGCTTCACAGGCACCGCATAAGTGATCTTTCTTGAACTTGACGCCCTCGATGCCTATGACATGCTTTTTCTTTGCAAGGGTGTGGAGGTTCCTCATGCCAGCATGCCCAAGCCTCCGATGCCAAAGCCAGCATTCTGAAGCTTTTGCCAGAAGACATACTGCAAGCTGTGGCCCTGCTGAGAAATCTACCACATACAAATCATCTTTCCGATACCCTTCAAACACTAGAGACTTGTCAGATTCCATTAGTACCAGGCAACGATATGTTCCAAATATTACGATCATGTTCAAATCGCAAAGCATTGAGACAGACATTAAGTTGAAGCCAAGGGATTCAACAAGCATGACTTTATCCATGTGTTGATCCCTTGAGATTGCAACTCTACCTAGACCCAATACCTTACTTTTACCAGTGTTAGCAAATGTGATGTGGCTCTTGTCGGATGGACGTAAGGTTGAGTCCATAAGAAGGCTTCTTTTGCCAGTCATGTGATTTGTACACCCACTGTCAATAATCCATTCTGAAGACGCTGGTGTCGTACCCTACAGTGCAGTTAGGGGGATAGGCTTCACGAAGAGAATTGTGAAGCAAAAACATTTGACGAGCCAGTGGGTTATGAAAGCTTAGATCCAGGTTAGGACTAATAGGGATAGTAGCATGCGATTCAGGAACGAAGTACATAGTAATGCCATTCGGGCATTTGATCTTGCGCCCTACAAGCTGTTTAAGGTCCCCAGCAATAGCGTCAGAAGATTTTGGTTTTCTGCTGGAGACCTTTCCCTACAAAAGAGAGTTAAGCTTTCTTAGACACCCACATCTTCAAGGGTGGCTTAGAAGCAATAAGTCTAAGTGCAGCATCTGAGAATTTTGGCTTTGGAGCCCTAGCAAACAGTCTAGCAGGCGGACAATAGTACTCATAAGAATAGGCAAAATAGTTCTTGGTCATATGAACATGGCGGTTTGATGAACCGCTCTCATATTCATATTCCTGAGTATGGTTTCCCTGCAAAACATTTGCGTTAGTGCGACTCAGGTGAGTCCTCTGTATGTATGAAGCCTTTGGACCGTATGAAGCCTTTGGTCTGAGGTTTGTCTTCTTTATGTGAGGTGTCATGAAGACATTCACAGGAAGATTTTCCAAACACCTTTTGGGCACCCAAATCTTCTTCATAGGCGGTCCATTCCTGCAGTTAGTACCAATGTACCTGGCAAACACTTCACCATTCTGATTCTTAAACAGTTTATAGTTTGCATCAAAGGATTCATCAATGACAATGGGGTTAGCACAAGTGAAGCCAGATAGATTGGATGGATCTGCTGAAGGTTCCTTTGCAGCAACCCACATGGTTTTGGGGTACTGCTTAGGTTTCTAGTAAGAGACATCTGCATTCATTTTCCTTACGAACCCAACACCCTCTTTCCTAGGGTTTCGGTTCTGAATCTGCTTTTTGAGGACATCACATAGTGTCTGATGCCCTTTAAGACTTTTGTACATCCCTGTTTCAAGCAATGTCTTCAACCTAGCATTCTCATCAGCAATAGCAGTGGTATCCTCAGCAGAGGGGTTAGTTACCACATCAACAGTTGAAGATATTGCAACAGTAGTAGCAGTAGAACATTCAGCAACAGAAGTAGCATTATCACGCTCAATGCATTTAAGACATGGTGGTTCAAATCCTTCCCGAGCAGAACTGATCTGTTTGGCGCGAAGTGACTTGTTTTCCTTTTGAAGATCTTCATGAGCTGCTCTCAACTTCTCAAGATCTTGCTTCCTTTGAAGATAATCATAGGAAAGCCTTTCATGAGTTGTTGAGAGAGTATCATGACGACTTTCAAGTTCCTGATACTTAACGTGAAGATTTTTTTATGTCTTCAATTAAGGATTCAGATCGAGTCATTTCACCACCCAACAGATCATCGCTTCTGCCTAACAGTTTTTGAACATGTTCCATAGCTTTCTGTTGTTCAGTTGCAATTTTAGCAAGTGTTTTGTAGCTAGGTTTCGAACCACAATCAGAGTCATCGTCGCTAGATGTTTGATAGTGAGTAGTGCGTGTGTTTACCTTGGCACTACGTGCCATGAAGCAGTAGGTAGGAGCGGAGTAGTCCTTGTCATTTGCATCGGTGTCGGTGATGAAGTCATTGTCTTCAGTGTTGAAGATGGACTTGGCGACGTACGCTGTAGCCAGACTTGCAATGCCAGAATCAGACTCCTCCTCAGACTCCACCTCTGCCTCCTCAGAAGCGGACTCCTCCTCTGAATCCATTTCCTTGCCAACAAACGCACGTGCCTTGCCAGAAGAGCTCTTCTTGTGTGATGAAGACTTCGAGGATGACTTGGAAGAAGACTTTGAGTATTTCTTCTTCTTCTTGTCGTCAGAGTCATATTCCTTGCTCTTCTTCTTCTTTCTGTTCTCATTGTCCCACTGTGGACACTCAGAGATGAAGTGTCTAGTTTTCTTGCACTTGTGGCATGTTTTCTTCTTGTAGTCATGAGCAGAAGCTTCATCATTCCTTGAGCTTGATCGTGAAGACTTTCTGAAGCCTTTCTTCTTGGTGAATTTTTGGAACTTCTTCACTAGCATTGCAAGTTCCCTTCCAATGTCTTCAGGATCATCAGAACTGTTGTCAGATTCTTCTTCAGATGAGGAAACAACTTTTGCCTTCAAGGCACAAGTTCACCCATAGTTTGGACCGTAGATATCTCTTTTCTCAGAAAGCTGAAACTCATGTGTGTTGAGCCTCTCGAGTATGTCAGACGGATCGAGTGTCTTGAAATCAGGACGTTCTTGAATCATCAGGGCTAGGATGTCAAACGAACTATCAAGTGATCTCAGCAGCATCTTGACGACTTCATGTTTGGTGATCTCAGTAGCGTCGAGGGCTTGAAGCTCATTTGTGATGTCAGTGAGTCAGTCAAATGTGTGCTGGACATTCTCATTGTCATTTCGCTTGAAGCGGTTGAAGAGGTTGCGAAGAACACTTATTCTCTGATCTCTCTGGGTTGAGATGCCTTCATTGACCTTGGAGAGCCAGTCCCAGACCAGCTTGGATGTCTTCAAAGCACTCACACGGCCATACTGTCCTTTGGTCAGATGACCACATATGATATTCTTGGCACTAGAGTCCAGTTGAACGAATTTCTTGACATCAGCAGCAGTGACACCTTCTCCAGCCTTGGGAACACCGTTCTCGACGACATACCATAGGTCGACGTCAATGGCTTCAAGATGCATGCGCATCTTATTCTTCCAGTAGGGATATTCAGTTCCATCAAAGACGGGGCACGCAGCAGAGACTTTAATTATCCCTGCAGTCGACATAGCTAAAACTCCAGGTGGTTAAAACGAATCACACAGAACAAGGGAGCACCTTGCTCTGATACCAATTGAAAGTGCGTTATATTGACTAGAGGGGGGGGGGGTGAATAGGCAATTTTTATGAAAGTCTTCAAAACGTGGAATTTATGAAGACAAACAGTAGAGATATGCCTATTGCTATGCAGCGGAAGGTAGACTACACTCGGCAAGCCATGGTCAAGTATTCAATAAAGTGAAAGCACAATGACAAATAGCTGCAGTGTAATAAGGATCAGGTAGGAAGATATTATGAAGCCAACCAGATCATACATTCACGTTGTGAAGACAAAAGATAGAGCAAACACGCAATGACTTCACAATGAGTAACAATAGGTAAAAGGAAGTGAAGATGAAACCAGTGACTCGTTGAAGACAATGATTTGTTGGACCAGTTCCAGTTGCTGTGACAACTGTACGTCTGGTTGGAGTGGCTAGGTATTTAAACCTTAGGACACACAGTCCCGGACACCTAGTCCTGAACACGCAGCTCAGGACACCCAGTCCTCACCGTATTCTCCTTGAGCTAAGGTCACACAGACATCGCCCAATCACTCTGGTAAGTCTTCAAGGTAGACTCCCAAACCTTCACAGACTTCGTTCACCGGCAATCCACAATGTCTCTTGGATGCACAGAACGCGATGCCTAACCGGCTGGAGGATGCACAGTCCTCAAGTGTAATAAGTCTTCAGATCACTCAGACAAGAAAACTTAAGTGATGCCTAATTCTCTCTGGCTCTGGGTGGTTAGGGCTTTATCCTCGCAAGGTATTCTCTCTCTCAAAGGCTTCGAGGTGGGTTGCTCTCAAATGACAAAAGCCGTGCACTAAATCTGAGCAGCCTCGCGTTTATGGTTGTAGGGGGTGGGCTATTTATAGCCACTTGGCAACCCGACCTGATTTGTCCGAAATGACCCTGGGTCACTAAGGAACTGGCACGTGTTCCAACGGTCAGATTTCAAACTCACACGACAACTTTACTTGGGCTACAAGCAAAGCTGACTTGTCCGACTCTGGACAAGATTTGCTCTCATAGTCTTCACTCGAAGACATAGGTTTTTTTGTTTAGGCATCACTTCAGTCGTTCTGACTGGTTCTCTTGGACCCCACTTAACAGTATGGTGGTTCGTATGACTCAACACAAATGAAAGAGAACTACGAAAGATCTAAGTCTTCGAGTTCCATAGGCTTCACGTGGTGTCTTCTCTTGTCATAGTCTTCAATGTGAATATCTTCATATACCACCATTGACTTCAATGTCTTCGTACATTTTTAGGGGTCATCTCTGGTAGGAAAACCGAATCAATGAGGGACTTCTACCTGTGTTATCCTGCAATTCTCACAAACACATTAGTCCCTCAACTAGGTTTGTCGTCAATACTCCAAAACCAACTAGGGGTGGCACTAGATGCACTTACAGGATGGCCTCCTCCGTAAAGAAGAAGGATATCAAGGCGCTCCGGGAGGCCGGATATTTGGCCAAGGAGATCGCTCAATGACTCCCGGATAAGGGACAGATCGTCCCTACTCCAGGGCCCCACGAGAGGGTTGTTTTCCTCACACATTTTGTTCGCGGGCTGGGTTTCCCTCTCCATCCCTTCGTTCGGGGACTGATGTTTTACTACAGGCTAGACTTCCATGACCTAGCCCCCAACTTCATCCTCAATATCACGGCATTCATTGTCGTGTGCGAGGCCTTCCTCCGCATCCCGCCTCATTTCGGCCTATGGTTGAAAACCTTCAACATGAAGCCGAAGGTGGTGAGCGGCCAATAAGCAGAATGCGGAGGTGCCATGGTGGGCAAGATGCCCAACGTTACCTGGCCCGAAGGCTCGTTCACGGTGATGGTGAAAGGGTGGCAATCGGGGTGGTTCTATATCACCGAGCCGCGCGACGCCAACTGGGTGGCGGCCCCCGAATTCAGATGTGGATTCCTGATGCGGCTCACCTCCTGGCAAGAGAGGGGCCTAACCTGGGGTCCCTCGGACAAACTGACTGGGCTCCAGACGTGTGTCCAGAATATGATGGATAGGAAGATCAAGCTCGTCAATGTGGTCCAGGTCATGCTCATTCGCCGTTTCTCCCGTGCAAACGCCATACTTGCTATCTGTGGGAGTACGATCCGGCCAAGCACCAGACGCTACAAGAGCTCTATGGCACAACACACGAAGAAATCTGGAAAGTGCTCTTTAAGGCCGGCGAGACGCCACCGCCCACGACCGAAGATCGCGGGCTTAGCTTAAAACGCCAGGCTAACCCGGTAATATATTCTAATGTTTTCAAGGTGTACCCTTTACTAGCATATTTTGAGAAAAAGCCTAAGTCTTCCTACCCATGTTTTCAGGCCTGGATCAAGATAGCGGAGGGGATTAACAGTCCGGCTCCGCTGCCCGAAGACCAAGAATTCCCATTGTTGACAAAAATGCTTTTTCCGGCACCTTATGAGGTGCCGGAGAAGACGACCAAGAAAGCGGCCAAAGGGGCCAAGAAGGGCCTGCGCCGAAAGGGCGCTCCGGACATGATGTCCGAAGACGAGACTTCCTCTTCGTCCACCGCCGACGATGACGAAGAGGAAGAAGAAAGCGACTCCCCACCTGAAGTGGGAAGGAAGAAGAGGGCGGCCTCCACAAATCCGGAGGCGGGAGCGCCTAATAGGGTTAGAGGTTCCCACGCGGATAACTCCGTGTGGGATGTGGATAGTAGTCCGGAGCGACCTCGCCGGACCAAGCCTCAGGCAGCCTCGTAAGTACCGGGATCCAAAAACATCTAGCTTTCCCAGTTTGTAATATTGATGAACCTTGTTATTGCAGTCCAGCACGCGATGGCTCCCCGTGATCTTCGTCCGAGGGATCGTTAGACTCAAAGGAGATGGCTAGCATGTCTCCGCCACCTGCTCATTCCGTCTCTCCCAGGGGTGACGACAAGGTGGTGTCGCCAAAGGTCATCCCCGACTAGGGAGGGGGGGGGGATCCGGAGATTGTCGGGGCGGTGCCCCAGGATGATTCCTCAATAGTCGAGCGCATGGGACGAACAGCCCCTGCGAGGACTGGTGACGGGGGCCGGGTTCCCTTCGGACTTGAGCCGGGTACCATTTCGGAGACCTATGCGGCTCCGGAGTCCAATGTGAAGGAAATATGCCCTAGAGGCAATAATAAAGTTATTATTTATTTCCTTATATCATGATAAATGTTCATTATTCATGCTAGAATTGTATTAACCGGAAACATAATAAATGTGTGAATACATAGACAAACAGAGTGTCACTAGTATGCCTCTACTTGACTAGCTCGTTAATCAAAGATGGTTATGTTTCCTAAACCATGAAATAAAGAGTTGTTATTTGATTAACGAGGTCACATCATTAGTTGAATGATCTGATTGACATGACCCATTCCATTAGCTTAGCACCCGATCGTTTAGATGTTGCTATTGCTTTCTTCATGACTTATACATGTTCCTATGACTATGAGATTATGCAACTCCCGTTTGCCGGAGGAACACTTTGTGTGCTACCAAACGTCACAACATAACTGGGTGATTATAAAGGAGCTCTACAGGTGTCTCCAATGGTAGATGTTGGGTTGGCGTAGTTCGAGAATAGGATTTGTCTCTCCGATTGTCGGAGAGGTATCTCTGGGCCCTCTCGGTAATGCACATCACATAAGCCTCGCAAGCATAGCGGCTAATGAGATAGTTGCGGGATGATGTATTACGGAACAAGTAAAGAGACTTGCCAGTAACGAGATTGAACTAGGTATTGGATACCGACGATCGAATCTCGGGCAAGTAACATACTGATGACAAAGGGAACAACGTATGTTGTTATGCGGTCTGACCGATAAAGATCTTCGTAGAATATGTAGGAGCCAATATGGGCATCGAGGTCCCGCTATTGGTTATTGACCGAAGAGGTGTCTCGGTCATGTCTACATTGTTCTCAAACCGTAGGGTCCGCACGCTTAACGTTATGATGACAGTTATTATGAGTTTATGCATTTTGATGTACCGAAGGTTGTTCGGAGTCCCGGATGTGATCACGGACATGACGAGGAGTCTCGAAATGGTCGAGACATAAAGATTGATATATTGGAAGCCTATGTTTGGATATCGGAAGTGTTCCGGGTGAAATCGGGATTTTACCGGATTACCGGGAGGTTACCGGAACCCCCCGGGAGCCATATGGGCCTTATTGGGCTTTAGTGTAAAGGTGAAAGGGGCTGCCCATGGTGGGCTGCGCGCCTCCCCCCTCCCCTAGTCCTATTAGGACTAGGAGAGGTGGCCG
>NC_041390.1:591962140-592070613 GCF_002162155.2 Triticum dicoccoides
TACTCCCGGTAGGAGTAGGACTCCTCCTGCGCCTCATTAGGGCTGGCCGCACCCCTCCCCCTTGGCTCCTTTATATACGGAGGCAGGGGGCACCTCTAGACACACAAGTTGATCATTGAGATCGTTCCTTAGCCATGTGCGGTGCCCCCTGCCACCATATTCCACCTCGATCATATCGTTGTAGTGCTTAGGCGAAGCCCTACGTCGGCAGAACATCAAGATCGTCACCACGCCGTCGTGTTGATGGAACTCCTCCCCGAAGCTTTGCTGGATCGGAGCCCGGGGATCGTCATCGAGCTGTACGTGTGCTAAGAACTCGGAGGTGCCGGAGTAACGGTGCTTGGATCGGTCGGATCGGGAAGAAGACGTACGACTACTTCCTCTATGTTGTGTCAACGCTTCCGTTGAGATCTACAAGGGTATGTAGATCATACTCTCCCCCTCGTTGCTATGCATCACCATGATCTTGCGTGTGCGTAGGAAATTTTTTGAAATTACTACGTTCCCCAATAGTGGTATCAGAGCCTAGGTTTTATGGTTTGATGTTATTTGCACGAGTAGAACACAAGTGAGTTGTGGGCGATATAAGTCATACTGCCTACCAACATGTCATACTTTGGTTCAGCGGTATTGTTGGACGAGACGACCCAGACCAACATTACGTGTACGCTTACGCGAGACCGGTTCCCTCGACGTGCTTTGCACATAGATGGCTTGCGGGCGACTGTCTCTCCAAGTTTAGTTGAACCGAGTGTGGCTACGCCCGGTCCTTGAGAAGGTTAAAACGGAGTCTATTTGACAAACTATCATTGTGGTTTTGATGCGAAGGTGAGATTGGTTCTTGCTTAAAGCCCGTAGCAGCGACATAAAACTTGCAACAACAAAGTAGAGGACGTCTAACTTGTTTTTGCAGGGCATGATGTGATGTGATATGGTCAAGGCATGATGCTAAATTTTATTGTATGAGATCATCATGTTTTGTAACCGAGTTATCAGCAACTGGCAGGAGCCATATGGTTGTCGCTTTATTGTATGCAATGCAATCGCGATGTAATGCTTTACTTTATTACTAAGCGGTAGTGATAGTCGTGGAAGCGTAAGATTGGCGAGACGACAACGATGCTACGATGGAGATCAAGGTGTTGCGCCGGTGACGATGGTGATCACGACGGTGCTTCGGATATGGAGATCACAAGCACAAGATGATGATGGCCATATCATATCACTTATATTGATTGCATGTGATGTTTATCTTTTCATGCATCTTATCTTGCTTTGATTGACGGTAGCATTATAAGATGATCTCTCACTAAAATTATCAAGAAGTGTTCTCCCTGAGTATGCACCGTTGCCAAAGTTCGTCGTGCCCAGACACCACGTGATGATCGGGTGTGATAAGCTCTACATCCATCTACAACGGGTGCAAGCCAGTTTTGCACAGGCAGAATACTCAGGTTAAACTTGATGAGCCTAGCATATGCAGATATGGCCTCGGAGCACGGAGACCGAAAGGTCGAGCGTGAATCATATAGTAGATATGATCAACATAACGATGTTCAGCATTGAAAACTACTCCATCTCACGTGATGGTCGGTTATGGTTTAGTTGATTTGGATCACGTAATCACTTAGAGGATTAGAGGGATGTCTATCTAAGTGGGAGTTCTTAAGTAATTTGATTAATTGAACTTAACTTATCATGAACTATTACCTGATAGTATCTTGCTTGTTTATGTTGATTGTAGATAGATGGCTCATGCTGTTGTTCCGTTGAATTTTAATATGTTCCTTGAGAAAGCAAAGTTGAAAGATGATGGCAGCAATTACACGGATTGGGTCCGTAACTTGAGGATTATCCTCATTGCTGCTTAGAAGAATTACGTCCTGGAAGCACCGCTGGGTGCCAGGCCTGCTGCTGGAGCAACACCAGATGTTATGAACGTCTGGCGGAGCAAAGCTGATGACTACTCGATAGTTCAGTGTGCCATGCTTTACGGCTTAGAATCGGGACTTCAACGACGTTTTGAACGTCATGGAGCATATGAGATGTTCCAGGAGTTGAAGTTAATATTTCAAGCAAATGCCCGGATTGAGAGATATGAAGTCTCCAATAAGTTCTATAGCTGCAAGATGGAGGAGAACAGTTCTGTCAGTGAGCATATACTCAAAATGTCTGGGTATAATAATCACTTGATTCAGATGGGAGTTAATCTTCCAGATGATTGCATCATTGACAGAATTCTCCAATCACTGCCACCAAGCTACAAGAGCTTCGTGATGAACTATAATATGCAAGGGATGAACAAGACTATTCCCGAGCTCTTCGCAATGCTGAAAGCTGCAGAGGTAGAAATCAAAAAGGAGCATCAAGTGTTGATGGTTAACAAGACCACTAGTTTCAAGAAAAAGGGCAAAGGGAAGAAGAAGGGGAACTTCAAGAAGAACGGCAAGCAAGTTGCTGCTCAGGAGAAGAAACCCAAGTCTAGACCTAAGCCTGAAACTGAGTGCTTCTATTGCAAGCAGACTGGTCACTGGAAGCGGAACTGCTCCAAGTATTTGGCAGATAAGAAGGATGGCAAGGTGAACAAAGGTATATGTGATATACGTGTTATTGATGTGTACCTTACTAGAGCTCGCAGTAGCACCTGGGTATTTGATACTGGTTCTGTTGCTAATATTTGCAACTCGAAACAGGGACTACAGATTAAGCGAACACTGGCAAAGGATGAGGTGACGATGCGCGTGGGAAACGGTTCCAAAGTCAATGTGATCACGGTCGGCACGCTACCACTACATCTACCTTCGGGATTAATATTAGACCTAAATAATTGTTATTTGGTGCCAGCGTTAAGCATGAACATTATATCTGGATCTTGTCTGATGCGAGACGGTTATTCATTTAAATCAGAGAATAATGGTTGTTCTATTTATATGAGTAATATCTTTTATGGTCATGCACCTTTAAAGAGTGGTCTATTCTTGATGAATCTCGATAGTAGTAACACACATATTCATAATGTTGAAGCCAAAAGATGCAGAGTGGATAATGATAGTGCAACTTATTTGTGGCACTGCCGTTTAGGTCATATCAGTATAAAGCGCATGAAGAAACTCCATACTGATGGACTTTTGGAACCAGTTGATTATGAATCACTTGGTACTTTCAAACCGTGCCTCATGGGCAAGATGACTAAAACACCGTTCTCCGGTACTATGGAGAGAGCAACAGATTTGTTGGAAATCATACATACCGATGTATGTGGTCCAATGAATATTGAGGCTCGTGGCGGATATCGTTATTTTCTCACCTTCACAGATGATTTAAGCAGATATGGGTATATCTACTTAATGAAACATAAGTCTGAAATATTTGAAAAGTTCAAAGAATTTCAGAGTGAAGTGGAAAATCATCGTAACAAGAAAATAAAGTTTCTACGATCTGATCGTGGAGGAGAATATTTGAGTTACGAGTTTGGTGTACATTTGAAAAATTGTGGAATAGTTTCGCAACTCACGCCACCCGGAACACCACAGCGTAATGGTGTGTCCGAACGTCGTAATCGTACTTTACTAGATATGGTGCGATCTATGATGTCTCTTACTGATTTACCGCTATCGTTTTGGGGTTATGCTTTAGAGACGGCCGCATTCACGTTAAATAGGGCACCATCAAAATCCGTTGAGACGACGCCTTATGAACTATGGTTTGGCAAGAAACCAAAGTTGTCGTTTCTTAAAGTTTGGGGCTGCGATGCTTATGTGAAAAAGTTTCAACCTGATAAGCTCGAACCCAAATCGGAGAAATGTGTCTTCATAGGATACCCAAAGGAGACTGTTGGGTACACCTTCTATCACAGATCCGAAGGCAAGCCATTCGTTGCTAAGAATGGATCCTTTCTAGAGAAGGAGTTTCTCTCGAAAGAAGTGAGTGGGAGGAAAGTAGAACTTGACGAGGTAACTGTACCTACTCCCATGTTGGAAAGTAGTACATCACAGAAAACTGTTTCTGCGATACCTACACCAATAAGTGAGGAAGTTAATGATAATGATCATGAAACTTCAGAACAAGAAACTATTGAACCTCGTAGATTAACCAGAGTGAGATCCGCGCCAGAGTGGTACGGTAATCCAGTTCTGGAAATCATGCTACTAGATCATGATGAACCTACGAACTATGAAGAAGCGATTGTGAGCCCAGATTCCGCAAAGTGGCTTGAAGCCATGAAATCTGAGATGGGATCCATGTATGAGAACAAAGTATGGACTTTGGTTGACTTGCCTGATGATCGGCAAGCAATTGAGAATAAATGGATCTTCAAGAAGAAGACTGACGCTGATGGTAATGTTACTGTCTACAAAGCTCGACTTGTCGCAAAAGGTTTTCGACAAGTTCAAGGGGTTGACTATGATGAGACCTTCTCACCCGTAGCGATGCTTAAGTCTGTCTGAATCATGTTAGCAATTGCCGCATTTTATGATTATGAAATTTGGCAGATGGATGTCAAAACTGCATTCCTGAATGGATTTCTGGAAGAAGAGTTGTATATGATGCAACCGGAAGGTTTTGTTGATCCAAAGGGAGCTAACAAAGTGTGCAAGCTCCAGCGATCCATTTATTGACTGGTGCAAGCCTCTCGGAGTTGGAATAAACGCTTTGATAGTGTGATCAAAGCATTTGGTTTTATACAGACTTTCGGAGAAGCCTGTATTTACAAGAAAGTGAGTGGGAGCTTTGTAGCATTTCTGATATTATATGTGGATGACATATTACTAATTGGAAATGATATAGAATTTCTGGATAGCATAAAGGGATACTTGAATAAGAGTTTTTCAATGAAAGACCTTGGTGAAGCTGCTTACATATTAGGCATAAAGATCTATAGAGATAGATCAAGACGCTTAATTGGACTTTCACAAAGCACATACCTTGACAAGATTTTGAAGAAGTTCAAAATGGATCAAGCAAAGAAAGGGTTCTTGCCTGTGTTACAAGGTGTGAAGTTGAGTCAGACTCAATGCCCGACCACTGCAGAAGATAGAGAGAAAATGAAAGATGTTCCCTATGCTTCAGCCATAGGCTCTATCATGTATGCAATGCTGTGTACCAGACCCGATGTGTGCCTTGCTATAAGTTTAGCAGGGAGATACCAAAGTAATCCAGGAGTGGATCACTAGACAGCGGTCAATAACATCCTGAAATACCTAAAAAGGACTAAGGATATGTTTCTCGTATATGGAGGTGACAAAGAGCTCACCGTAAGAGGTTACATTGATGCAAGATTTGACACTGATCCGGATGATTCTAAATCGCAAACCGGATACGTATTTACTTTAAACGGTGGAGCTGTCAGTTGGTGCAGTTCTAAACAAAGCGTCGTAGCGGGATCTACATGTGAAGCGGAGTACATATCTACTTCGGAAGCAGCGAACGAAGGAGTCTGGATGAAGGAGTTCATGTCCGATCTAGGTGTCATACCTAGTGCATCGGGTCCAATGAAAATCTTTTGTGACAATACTGGTGCAATTGCCTTGGCAAAGGAATCCAGATTTCACAAGAGGACCAAACACATCAAGAGACGCTTCAATTCCATCCGGGATCTAGTCCAGGTGGGAGACATAGAGATTTGCAAGATACATACGGATCTGAATGTTGCAGACCCGTTGACTAAGCCTCTTCCACGAGCAAAACATGATCAGCACCAAGGCTCCATGGGTGTTAGAATCATTACTGTGTAATCTAGATTATTGACTCTAGTGCAAGTGGGAGACTGAAGGAAAAATGGCCTAGAGGCAATAATAAAGTTATTATTTATTTCCTTATATCATGATAAATGTTTATTATTCATGCTAGAATTGTATTAACCGGAAACATAATACATGTGTGAATACATAGACAAACAGAGTGTCACTAGTATGCCTCTACTTGACTAGCTCGTTAATCAAAGATGGTTATATTTCCTAAACCATGAAACAAAGAGTTGTTATTTGATTAACGAGGTCACATCATTAGTTGAATGATCTGATTGACATGACCCATTCCATTAGCTTAGCACCCGATCGTTTAGTATGTTGCTATTGCTTTCTTCATGACTTATACATGTTCCTATGACTATGAGATTATGCAACTCCTGTTTGCCGGAGGAACACTTTGTGTGCTACCAAACGTCACAACGTAACTGGGTGATTATAAAGGAGCTCTACAGGTGTCTCCAATGATAGATGTTGGGTTGGCGTATTTCGAGAATAGGATTTGTCACTCTGATTGTCGGAGAGGTATCTCTGGGCCCTCTCGGTAATGCACATCCCATAAGCCTTGCAAGCATAGCAGCTAATGAGCTAGTTGCGGGATGATGTATTACGGAACGAGTAAAGAGACTTGCCAGTAACGAGATTGAACTAGGTATTGGATACCGACGATCGAATCTCGGGCAAGTAACATACCGATGACAAAGGGAACAACGTATGTTGTTATGCGGTCTGACCGATAAAGATCTTCGTAGAATATGTAGGAGCCAATATGGGCATCCAGGTCCCGCTATTGGTTATTAACCGGAGAGGTGTCTCGGTCATGTCTACATTGTTCTCGAACCATAGGGTCCGCACGCTTAACGTTACGATGACAGTTATTATGAGTTTATGCATTTTGATGTACCGAAGGTTGTTTGGAGTCCCGGATGTGATCACGGACATGACGAGGAGTCTCGAAATTGTCGAGACATAAATATTGATATATTGGAAGCCTATGTTTGGATATCGGAAGTGTTCCGGGTGAAATCGGGATTTTACCGGATTACCGGGAGGTTACCGGAACCCCCTGGGAGCCATATGGGCCTTATTGGGCTTTAGTGGAAAGGTGAAAGGGGCTGCCCATGGTGGGCTGTGCGCCTCCCCCTCCCCTAGTCCTATTAGGACTAGGAGAGGTGGCCGGCCACCTCTCTCTCTCTTTCCCTCTTGGGAATCCTATTTGGAATAGGATTGGGGGGGGAGTCCTACTCCCGGTAGGAGTAGGACTCCTCCTACGCCTCCATAGGGCTGGCCGCACCCCTCCCCCTTGGCTCCTTTATATACAAAGGAAGGGGGCACCTCTAGACACACAAGTTGATCATTGAGATCGTTCCTTAGCCGTGTGCGGTGCCCCCTGCCACCATATTCCACCTCGATCATATCGTTGTAGTGCTTAGGCGAAGCCCTGCGTCGGCAGAACATCAAGATCGTCACCACGCCGTCGTGCTGACGGAACTCCTCCCCGAAGCTTTGCTGGATCGGAGCCCGGGGATCGTCATCGAGCTGTACGTGTGCTAAGAACTCGGAGGTGCCGGAGTAACGGTGCTTGGATTGGTCGGATCGGGAAGAAGACGTACGACTACTTCCTCTATGTTGTGTTAACGCTTCTGTTGCGATCTACAAGGGTACGTAGATCATACTCTCCCCCTTGTTGCTATGCATCACCATGATCTTGCGTGTGCGTAGGAATTTTTTTGAAATTACTACGTTCCCCAACACAGCGAACGGCATGCTCCCAGAGGAGGGAGTGTGCATATTCCGCTGGTGACCTCTATCCAACTAGAGGCACCGGATAGCCTGCTGGAGGCGCTACGAGGCGCCTCTATTATGGATGCACACCGCGCCCTTATGGGCACGGTAATAGAGAAGGTCCAGTTCGTGAAAAGAAGACTGACCGAAGCCTGCACTAGCCTTCTATCAGGCTTTAAGGCATGTAATGCGTTTGTAGGAAGAATATCACAGTATAGACAGTAGCCCTTGATGCCCCGTTTAGTGTTCGGAAAGAAGAAGCCGAACAGAGGAACAAAGAGAAAAATTGAGGAGTCTAACATAAGTTGTCTTTGTGAATGAGCAGGTGTCACTGCAGGCTGCCACCGCTCATGCTGCCGAGGTCTCCGGACTGACGTGGAACCTGGAGCGGGCCGAGGAAGAGCTCGGCCTCAAAACGAAGCAGCTAGAGGATAGCCAAGGTATGTGCTGATCTGTCTTGATAACCCACAAGTATAGGGGATCGCAACAATTTTCGATAAGTAAGAGTGTCGAACCCAACAAGGAGCTAAAGGTAGAACAAATATTCCCTCAAGTTCTATCGACTACCGATACAACTCTACGCACGCTTGACGTTCGCCTTACCTAGAACAAGTATGAAACTAGAAGTACTTTGTAGGTGTTTTTGGATAGGTTTGCAAGATAATAAAGATTACATAAATAAAAAGTAGGGGCTGTTTAGATAAAGAAACAATAAAGTAAATATAGCGAGTGTGGAAAAGTGGTGGTTGGAATTGCGAAATTGTCCCTTAAGCAATTGACTACTTTACTAGACCGATAGCAAGTATTATGTGGGAGAGGCCACTGCTAGCATGTCATCCCTTACTTGGAATTCTATGCACTTATGATTGGAACTATTAGCAAGCATCCGCAACTACTAATGTTCATTAAGGTAAAACCCAACCATAGCATTAAGATATATTGGTCCCCCTTCAATCCCGTATGCATCAATTTTTATGCTAGGTTGAAGCTTCTATCACTCTTGCCCTCCAATACACAGTCCTATCAACATACAACTAACCCTAGGGTGTGATCCACGCGCGCAATCATATGATGGGCAGCAAAGGACAACAACATAACCACAAGCAAATTAAATCAATCATAGCAATTCATCAACCACCGATAGGACAACGAAAATCTACTCAGACATCATAGGATGGCAACACATCATTGGATAATAATATGAAGCATAAAGCACCATGTTCAAGTAGAGGGTACATCGGGTTGCGGGAAAGTGGACCACTTTAGATAGAGGGGGGAAGGTGATGGAGATGTTGGTGAAGATGGCGGAGGTGTTGGTGTAGATCGCGGTGATGATGATGGTGGCAACGGCGGCGTTCCGGCGCCACCGGAGGAGAGGGGGAGAGGGGCCCCCTTCTTCCTCTTCTTCCTTGAGCTCCTCCCTAGATGGGAGAAGGGTTTCCCCTCTGGTCCTTGGCCTCCATTGAAGGAAATATGCCCTAGAGGCAATAATAAAGTTATTATTTATTTCCTTATATCATGATAAATGTTTATTATTCATGCTAGAATTGTATTAACTGGAAACATAATACATGTGTGAATACATAGACAAACTGAGTGTCACTAGTATGCCTCTACTTGACTAGCTCGTTAATCAAAGATGGTTATGTTTCCTAACCATGAACAAGGAGTTGTTATTTGATTAACGAGATCACATCATTAGGTGAATGATCTGATTGACATGATCCATTCCATTAGCTTAGCACCTGATCGTTTAGTATGTTGCTATTGCTTTCTTCATGACTTATACATGTTCCTATGACTATGAGATTATGCAACTCCCGTTTGCCGGAGGAACACTTTGTGTGCTACCAAACATCACAACGTAAATGGGTGATTATAAAGGTGCTCTACAGGTGTCTCCAAAGGTAGATGTTGGGTTGGCGTATTTCGAGAATAGGATTTGTCACTCCGATTGTTGGAGAGGTATCTCTGGGCCCTCTCGATAATACACATCACATAAGCCTTGCAAGCATTACAACTAATGAGTTAGTTGTGAGATGATGTATTACGTAACGAGTAAAGAGACTTGCCGGTAATGAGATTGAACTAGGTATTGGATACCGACGATCGAATCTCGGGCAAGTAACATACCGATGACAAAGGGAACAACATATGTTGTTATGCGGTCTGACCGATAAAGATCTTCGTAGAATATGTAGGAGCCAATATGGGCATCCAGGTCCCGCTATTGGTTATTGAAGTTGTAGCGACCAGACCTCAAACAGTCTGATCTCTGTGCTCCGGTGTGAACCCTGGATCAGTAATGCTGACACCACACAGTACTCGAAGGATTTATAGCAGAGTAGCAATCACACACTTATTACATCGAGTGTCTCAAAAGAGAACTTATTACAATAAATATGGCTTAAGGCCATCTGATAATGATAACAGCGGAAGGCTTGGAAGATAAGTGAGTCCATCAACTCCAACGGCATCACTGAGTATAGAACCACGACCTAAAAACTCCTTAATCATCGTCTGAAAAGTCTGCAACATTAACGTTGCAGCCCGAAAACGGGTCAGCACATGGAATATGCTGGCAAGGCAACACATAGAAAGTAATGGAATGAAACAGCTATACTATATGCATATTTGGCTGGTGGAAAGCTCTATGGTTACTGTTTTGCGTAAAGCCAATTTTTCCCTACTTCAAAGGAATAAATTTATTTACTAAAATGGTGGTTGTTAAACATTGAGAATGGTTGACAGCATCCTCAATCCCAATTAAGCATCATCATTAAACAAACCCAACAATATTAACTTTAGAGTAACATGTTGAGATTCACATGATAATTCAGGTACTAGATACTCAAGATGTCCATGACCGGGGACACGACTAACCATGATTAGTTTATTACACTCTGTAGAGGTTTGCGCACTTTTCCCCACAAGACTCGATCGCCTCCGTTGGATTTCTCGCACTACATGGTGTTTGAGAAATGGATGACCGAGACATAGTCTTTCAGAAGCGCTAGCACCTTACGATCGGGTAGACCGTACCACCTACATCCCCTACATCTGCTAGTCTACCATTGTAAGAGTTCGCACAACTTATTCAACTATGCCAGAGCCCATAATGGCTTGTGGCTGCACACGGAAGTTTCTAGTATGAATAATCTTATGATCCCTTTGAGCCTGGGTGGCGGTCCAAAAGAAAAACAGGCAAGTCCTGATAGAAACCAGGTGCCTCAATCCACCCAGATGTGTATTTAAGTTGCCACCTTAAATAAACCATTAAAATTAACAAACTCACATCTGTCATGGATATCACTCACCCAATCCACGTCTACTAGCATAGCATGGCATAATAAGCAAAAGCAGAAGTAACTCCCAAAGGTTTCATAGTAAACAGGTAATAGGCACTACCTCATCTACTTCCCATCCCACAATTTAATTAGAACCTAATCATGCAATGTGTGAGGATTGATCTAATGCAATAAAACTGGGTTGTAGAAAAGGTATGATCAAGGTGTTACTTGCCTTGCTGATGATCCACAAAACCTAGAGATTCGATGTAACAGGCGGCGCACTCCGGGTATTCTATCGCAGACAAACAAACAAGCATACAATAAGTACTCATCTAATGCACAGGTAAAACTCAAATCGAAGATCTAACCCGAAAGTTCAACTTAAGAACCCTGGTTTGCAAAAAGAATCAAATCGAACGAAGCAAAAGAAATCAAACGGCGAAACAAATCAACTTCGTTCTAGTAATCTGGATCTAGGTCAAATTTTACTGTAGCAAAAACTTGTTTAAGTTGATTATTCGGAAAGAGGGTTTCGAGACGAAACTCCAGGCGCTTGAATCGCCTGATTCCGATAAACGAGCGAAAAGTTATACTAAAACGAAAATTGGATCAGAAATCGCGATCAGAAAATAACCGCGGAAAATCCGATGAAAAAGAGAAACGACGAAAAGAAAAGAAAAGATTTTTTTTTCCTCTCTCTTTTTTTTCTGCACGGAAATCGAGACGCGTCGGCGAACCTCAAAAGGCGCGCTACTCCGGCGAGACGGCGGCGGCTAGGGTTTTTGGCGGCGGGGTGGGCTGGCTTCTCGGGCCCCCGTGTGGCGGCTTATAAAGGCGCCCCGGGCGGTGTCCCGCTCGGGTACGGCCCAGAGTCGGTTTCCGTTTTTTTAAATAATTCCGCTCGGAAGAAAAATAAAAAGAAATACTAAACAGACTCCACAAATCGCGAAATAAATTTTGCCGGGTTCCTAAAATCAAGCCCGATAAAGTGAACATTTATTTGGGCCCAAACTACAACTTCGAAAAACGCACATTTTTCCTAAATTCAAATAAAAATACCGAAAAACTCCGAAATAAATCTTATTTGATTTTTTTATTAAATCCTCAATATTTCTATATTTTGGGGAAGTCATTTTATTCCCTCTCTCATATTTTTGTAATAGAAATAATTGATGATAAAATAAATAAAATCAAATGATCCTGTTTACATAATTTGAGAAAACTCAAATACGTGAATAATGAAATCCCCAACTCTCTCCGTGGGTCCTTGAGTTGCTTAGGATTTTCTAGGATCAAAACCAAATGCAAAATAAAATATGATATGCATGATGATCTAATGTATAACATTCTAAATTGAAAATTTGGGATGTTACAAACCTACCCCCCCTTAAGATGAATCTCGCCCTCGAGATTTGGGTTGGCTAGAAAATAGGTGAGGGTGGTCTTTGAGCAAATCTTCCTCTCGCTCCCAGGTGGCTTCATCCTACGTGTGGTGACTCCACTGAACTTTGCAAAATTTGATAACCTTACCACGAGTAACTCGGCTGGTAAACTCGAGAATCTTGACTGGTTTCTCCTCGTAGGTCAAATTGTTATCCAACTGAATTGCTTCCAACGGCACTGTATCTCTCAAAGGTATGTCAGCCATCTCTGCGTGACACTTCTTCAACTGAGAAACGTGGAACACATCATGAACTCCTGACAATCCTTCTGGCAATTCCAACTTGTAGGCCACTTCTCCCATACGCTCCAAAACTCGATATGGCCCTACAAATCGTGGCGCTAACTTCCCTTTAACTCCAAAGCGCTTAATCCCTCGAAGCGGGGATACTCGAAGATAAGCTCTGTCTCCGACTTTGAAAACTGTCTCCTTACATTTAGAATCTGCGTAGCTCTTCTGCCTGGACTGGGCTACCTTGAGCCTATCGCGAATCAACTTCACCTTCTGTTCAGACTCTTTAATCAGATCTGGTCCAAACAACTGGCGGTCTCCAACTTCATCCCACGACAACGGTGTCCTGCACCTCCTTCCGTACAAAGCTTCGAAAGGTGCCATCTTGAAACTTGTCTGATAGCTATTATTGTAAGAGAACTCTGCATATGGCAAATTATCGTCCCAACTAGATCCATAATCTAGCGCACAAGCTCTCAGCATATCCTCCAAAATCTGATTGACTCTCTCGGTCTGTCCATCTGTCTGCGGATGAAAAGCTGTACTAAATTCTAGCCTAGTACCCAAAGTCTCATGCAACTGCTTCCAGAACTTTGAGGTAAACTGGGTTCCTCTATCTGATACAATACTCCTGGGAACTCCATGCAAACATACGATCCTGGTCATGTATATCTTGGCCAACTTAGCACTGGTGTAAGTGGTCTTTACTGGAATGAAATGCGCTACTTTCATCAATCGATCAACTACAACCCAAATCGAGTCTTAGCTTGAACGAGTCCTTGGTAATCCCGTGATAAAATCCATGCCTATCTTATCCCACTTCCATTCGGGTATCGGCAATGGTTGCAACAATCCTGCTGGCTTCTGATGCTCTGCCTTTACTCTCTGACATACGTCACAAACTGCTACATACTCCGCAATATCCTTCTTCATTCCGGTCCACCAGAAAATATCCTTCAAATCTAGATACATCTTAGTATTTCCTGGGTGAATCGAATATGGTGAATCATGAGCCTCTTGCAGAATCAACTTTCTGATCTCCGGGTCATTGGGTACATAAACACGGTCTTCAAACCATAGGGTGTCATGCTCATCCTCACGAAATCCCTTAGCTTTTCCTTTGCTCAGTTTCTCCTTTATAGAAGCAATCTCCTTGTCAGATTTCTGAGCTTCTCTGATTTTATCCATCAATGTTGACTGAATCTCCAAGGCTGCCACATACCCTCTCGGAACTATCTCCAAACATAGCTCACAAAGGCTTTCTGCTAACACCTTGGGTATTCCTCCCGTCATTAACGTATTGACATGGCTCTTACGGCTTAATGCATCAGCTACTACATTAGCTTTTTCGGGATGGTAATGCAATCTCATATCATAATCCTTGATGAGCTCCAACCATCTCCTTTGTCTGAGGTTCAACTCTTTCTGCGTGAAAATGTATTTCAAACTCTTGTGATCCGTGTACACCTCACAATGATTTCCAATGAGGAAATGTCTCCATGTCTTCAATGCATGCACTACGGCTGCTAACTCCAAATCATGCGTGGCATAATTCAATTCGTGAGGCTTCAGTTGTCGTGAAGCATACGAAACAACTCTTCCGTCCTGCATAAGCACTGCTCCAAGTCCTCGACGTGAAGCGTCGCAATACACTTCATAATCCTTGGTCTGATCTGGCAGAATCAACACCGGTGAGGTAACCAAGCGTTTCTTCAACTCCTGGAAACTAGCCTCACACTCCTCAGTCCATTTGAACTTAGTATCCTTCTTCAACAACTCCGTCATAGGTTTCGCAATCTTTGAAAAGTTCTCAATAAACCTCCGGTAGTATCCTGCGAGTCCAAGAAAACTCCGGATCTCTCCAACTGTCGTTGGTGCTTCCCACTTGGTCACGGTATCAACTTTAGTGGGATCTACTGCTATACCTTCTCCAGATATAACGTGTCTGAGGAATCCTACTTCCTTCAACCAAAACTCACATTTGCTGAATTTGGCATATAATTGATGTTCTCTGAGCTTCCCAAGTACCAAACGCAAATGCTCCTTATGTTCCTCTTCATTCTTTGAATAAACCAGGATATCATCGATGAACACTACGACGAACTTATCCAAAAACTCCATAAACACTTTGTTCATCATGTTCATAAAATAGACAGGCGCGTTAGTCAGTCCAAATGACATAACGGTATACTCATACAGCCCATACCTGGTGGTAAAAGCTGTCTTCGGAATATCCTGTTCTCGAATCTTCAACTGATGGTACCCTGATCACAAATCGATCTTGGAAAACACTTTAGCTCCTTGCAATCGATCAAACAGATCATTGATCATTGGTAGTGGGTACTTGTTTTTGATTGTTACTTCGTTCAATCCTCGATAGTCAACAACCATTCTTAACGATCCATCCTTCTTCTCCACTAGAAGTACTGGTGATCCCCAAGGCGAAGAACTTGGGCGAATGTAACCTTTTTCCAGTAACTCCTTAATCTGCTTCTTAATTTCCACCAAATCTTTTGCGGGCATCCTATAGGGTCTCTTTGATATTGGCCCAGTGCCTGGCAATAACTCAATCAAAAACTCAATGTCTCTATCCGGTGGCATGCCTGGCAACTCTTCGGGAAATACATCAGGAAAATCCTTTACCACTGGTACTTCCTCTTGCACAACTCCTGTTAGGCAATTTACTTGGGTCCTCTTTGGCATATGCCGGGATACATACTTGATCCTTCTCCCTTCTGGTGTGGTAAGCAAAATTGACTTACTAGCACACTCAATATTCCCTTCATACTTTGATAACCAATCCATGCCTAATATCACATCCAATCCTTGAGATTCCAATACTATTAGGTCTAAGGGAAAAACATAGTTACCAATCCTTAATGGTAACCGATCACACCATAGACTAGCCACATACTCTGCTCCTGGCGAGGTTACTAACATGGGTGACCTAAGGGCTTGGGTTGGTAGGTTATACTTATCCACAAATCCCCTTGAGATGTATGAATGCGATGCACCAGTATCAAAAAGAACGAGTGCAGTAAATGACTTAACCAAAAACTTACCTATTACTGCATCGGGGTGAGCTTCAACCTCCTCCACATTAACGTGGTTCACCTGTCCCCTGTTGAAAGGGTTCGGCTTCTTTCCAGAGCTTCCATTACTGTTTTGGCCTTCAGGACATTCATTTGCATAATGTCCTGGCTTCGAACACTTATAGCAAGTGACGTGGCTCAAGTCCTTCTTGGCTGGGGTTGATGGGGTGCTGCGGTTCTGGCCATTGCTTCCTCCATTCCCATTACCATTCTTGGTGCCATTGTGACTGTGCGAGCTACCTACTCCATGGGTATGCTGAAAATGTCCTCCCGGTCTAGGGGTAAAACGTGGCTTCTGCTGAGCTCCTGAATTATACTTTCCTTCTCCATACTTCCTTTTGCGGTTCTCAATTTGCTGCTGCTTCCCTTCAATCATAAGAGCACGATCTACCAACTCCTGGTAGTTGTTGAAGGTGGCTACCATCAACTGCATGCTCAATTCATCATTCAGTCCTTCCAGAAACTTCTCCTGCTTAGCTGCATCCGTAGCAACATCATCTGGGGCATAACATGCTAGCTTACTAAACTCCTCCACATACTGGCCAACTGTCTGTCCTCCTTGGCGCAAGTTACGAAACTCACGCTTCTTCATGGCCATTGCTCCTGCTGAAACATGGGCAGTACGAAAAGCCTGCTGAAACTGGTCCCATGTGACAGTGTCGACTGGGAAGGTGGCTGTGAAATTCTTCCACCATGATGCTGCGGGTCCTTCTAACTGATGTGCGGCAAACTTCACCTTCTCCGCATCTGTGCATCCTGCTGTGGTCAACTCCCTAGCTATCTTGCGGAGCCAATCATCTACTACTATCGGCTCGATGCTACTGGAAAACACCGGCGGATTCAGCCTAAGAAAACGGGCTAAGTGGTCAATAGGTGGTGGTGGTGGTGGTGGGTTGTTGTTGTTCCCCTGATTCTGATTCTGAACTAGCAACTGCATCAAGGTGTTCTGCTGCTGGATCAATTGGGTGAGCTCCGGCGGAAAGGCAAATCCGGGGTCACGTCTCGGAGGCATCTGAGGGTTTAGAAAAGATGAGATATAAGAATAGAGGGGTCTAAAGAGAAAACACTACCCATATGCACATGAGGCAAAAACACACAATTCACTTCATTCAATCAAACAAAGGCATACAATCGATCTAGATATCGCAAAAGTGCTCGGACTACTAAATTTACATGGTGGACTACTACTACTGATGAGGTGGTCTACTAGAAATATTCTACGGTTGTAGACTCCATGATATCGGCTCCTGCTTCGTCAACATAGTTATCATCGCTACTATCTGCTTCCGAGTCGGTGCCGTCGATGATGATGTAGTCTTCCGGCTAATCTCCTTGGGTTCTTCATCTTCATCTACTGGTGTCGGGTCTCCCATAAATATTCCAATCTTCTTGATCAGGTCATCATTCTTCTCCACCAATACTTCAATTTCTTCTTCATAACCTTCACGTGTAGCCTTGAGTTCTTCCTCCAGTTCCTTTATTCTAGTCTTAGCCTTCTCCAGATCTATCATGTCGGCGCACATCTGATTCTCCTGTTGTCGAATGTGCTGGTTTAACTCCTGTATTAAAGCTGCAATTGATCTATCTTTCCTGGTGCTGATCATCTCCCAGTGTTCATCTCGGCGTCCGCAAATCTGGTAGATAGTATCCTTGAGATCCTTGCGGTAGACTTCTCCAATGCGTCCCATGGCGATGTGAGCTGCCATACTCTTTCCTAGACTCCAAGTTGGTGCATCAAAAGAAAACTCTATGGGCTCAGTGACTGGCATGAACGTCCTTCCTGGAACTTGAACTTGAATCATCCAGCGCTCTTCTTCAGGTAAAGTGGCGTTGTAGGTTCCCGTGAAACTTGGTACTCCTATGTTCAGGTATCTAGTGACTTCCTTCAAGTGGCGTCCAAAGGGTGTATCTTCATCTGGTTGTGTGAACTTGTTCCTTGCATCCGCCATCCTAAAGAGTAGAAAAGATGAGAAGTCAGAAGAGAAGATAGTGAGTAGTGATCTAGGTCTTTAGCTTAGTGGTCGTGTCCTACAGTCAGCGTGTGCTCTGATACCATCTCTGTAGCGACCAGACCTCAAATAGTCTGATCTCTGTGCTCCGGTGTCATCCCTGGATCAGTAATGCTGACACCACACAGTACTCGGAGGATTTATAACAGAGTAGCAATCACACACTTATTACATCGAGTGTCTCAAAAGAGAACTTATTACAATAAATATGGCTTAAGGCCATCTAATAACGATAACAGCGGAAGGCTTGGAAGATAAGTGAGTCCATCAACTCCAACGGCATCACTGAGTATAGAACCACGACCTAAAAACTCCTTAATCGTCGTCTGAAAAGTCTGCAACATTAATGTTGCAACCCGAAAACGGGTCAGCACATGGAATATGCTGGCAAGGTAACACATAGAGAGTAATGGAATGAAACAGCTATACTATATGCATATTTGGCTGGTGGAAATCTCTATGGTTACTGTTTTGCGTAAAGCCAATTTTTCCCTACTTCAAAGGAATAAATTTATTTACTAACATGGTGATTGTTAAACATTGAGAATGGTTGACAGCATCCTCAATCCCAATTAAGCATCATCATTAAACAAACCCAACAATATTAACTTTAGAGTAACATGTTGAGATTCACATGATAATTCAGGTACTAGATACTCAAGATGTCCATGACCGGGGACACGGCTAACCATGATTAGTTTATTACACTCTGCAGAGATTTGCGCACTTTTCCCCATAAGACTCGATCGCCTCCGTTGGATTTCTTGCACTACATGGTGTTTGAGAAATGGATGACCGAGACATAGTCTTTCAGAAGCGCTAGCACCTTACGATCGGGTAGACCGTACCACCTACACCCCCTACATCTGCTAGTCTACCACTGTAAGAGTTCGCACAACTTATTCAACTATGCCAGAGCCCATAATGGCTTGTGGCTGCACACGGAAGTTTCTAGTATGAATAATCTTATGATCCCTTTGAGCCTGGGTGGCGGTCCAAAAGAAAAACAGGCAAGTCCTGATAGAAACCAGGTGCCTCAATCCACCCAGATGTGTATTTAAGTTGCCACCTTAAATAAACCATTAAAATTAACAAACTCACATCTGTCATGGATATCACTCACCCAATCCACGTCTACTAGCATAGCATGGCATAATAAGCAAACGCAGAAGTAACTCCCAAAGGTTTCATAGTAAACAGGTAATAGGTACTACCTCATCTACTTCCCATCCCACAATTTAATTAGATCCTAATCATGCAATGTGTGAGGATTGATCTAATGCAATAAAACTGGGTTGTAGAAAAGGTATGATTAAAGTGTTACTTGCCTTGCTGATGATCCGCGAAACCTAGAGATTCGAAGTAATAGGCGGCGCACTCCGGGTATTCTATCGCAGACAAACAAACAAGCATACAATAAGTACTCATCTAATGGACAGGTAAAACTCAAATCGAAGATCTAACCAGAAAGTTCAACTTAAGAACCCTGGTTTGCAAAAAGAATCAAATCGAACGAAGCAAAAGAAATCAAACGGTGAAAGAAATCAACTTCGTTCTAGTAATCTGGATCTAGGTCAAATTTTACTGTAGCAAAAACTTGTTTAAGTTGATTATTTGGAAAGAGGGTTTCGAGACGAAACTCCAGGCGCTTGAATCGCCTGATTCCGATAAACGAGCGAAAAGTTATACTAAAACGAAAATCGGATAAAAAATCGCAATCAGAAAATAACCGCGGAAAATCCGACGAAAAAGAGAAACGACGAACAGAAAAGAAAAGAATTTTTTTTCCTCTGTCTTTTTTTTTCTGCACGGAAATCGAGACGCGTCGGCGAACCTCGAAAGGCGCGCTGCTCCGGCGAGACGGAGGCGGCGGCGGCGGCTGGCGGCGGCTAGGGTTTTGGGCGGCGGGTTGGGCTGGCTTCTCGGGCCCCCGGGTGGCGGCTTATAAAGGCGCCCCGGGCGGTGTCCCGCTCGGGTACGGCCCACAGTCGGTTTCCGTTTTTCTAAATAATTCCGCTCGGAAGAAAAATAAAAAGAAATACTAAACGGACTCCACAAATCGCGAATAAAATTTACCGGGTTCCTAAAATCAAGCCCGATAAAGTGATCATTTATTTGGGCCCAAACTACAACTTTGAAAAACGCACATTTTTCCTAAATTCAAATATAAATACCGAAAAACTCCAAAATAAATCTTATTTGATTTTTTTATTAAATCCTCAATATTTCTATATTTTGGGAAAGTCATTTTATTCCCTCTCTCATATTTTTGTAATAGAAATAATTGATGATAAAATAAATAAAATCAAATGATCCTGTTTACATAATTTGAGAAAACTCAAATACGTAAATAACGAAATCCCCAACTCTTTTCGTGGGTCCTTGAGTTGCTTAGGATTTTCTAGGATCAAAACCAAATGCAAAATAAAATATGATATGCATGATGATCTAATGTATAACATTCCAAATTGAAAATTTGGGATGTTACAGAAGTGCAATGAGCATTCTATAAATCAACCAAGGACTATCTCATACCAGCATGGTTCATAAAATAAAAATGAAAACTAAATGCAAAAGTCGCTCCAAGATTGCACATATCGCATGAACGAAACGAATCCGAAAACATACCCATACTTGTTGAAGAAAGAGGGGATGCCTCCCCAGCATCCGCAAGCTTAGACGCTTGAGTCTCCTTGAATATTTACTTGGGGTGCCTCAAGCATCCCCAATATTGAGCCCTTGCCTCTCTTCCTTCTTCTCACATCGAAACCTTCTCAATCATCGAACACTTCATCCACACAAAACTTCAACAGAAGACCCGGTAAGATCCGTTAGTATAATAAAGCAAATCACTACTCTAAGTACTGTTGCAAACCAATTCATATAACTTTTTCATTGCTTAATCCACTGATATAAATTGATAGTTTCGTCAAAACAAGCAAACTATGCATCAAAAACAGAATTTGTCTAAAACAGAACAGTCTATAGCAATCTGAACATTCACCATACTTATGATACTTGAAAAATTCTACCAAAATTAGGAAAAATAAAAAGTATGTATAGGAAGACATTGCAAAAAGAATCAGAACCATTTGAAGTTCCTGATAAAAACGTAAAATCATGCACTACAGCCAAAGTTTCTGTCCTACACCATACAAACCATCAAGCAAATGTAAACATCCTAAAGGCAAACCTTGGCACATTATTTTTATAATACAATGGAATTGTACAAGGGGATAATTATTTTTGTTGAAAAGTTTCTGTAATTAAGATTCACAAAGTTCCCATGGGCATGAACAAAGTTCAAGGACGTCCCCCACTTTCACAATGCTCGTCTCTCTCACTTTCACTTTTCTTTTAGAAAAAGTTTTGGGTTCCCGTCTTTATTTTTGTTGTTTTTAAACTATATGAAAGCACTCAATAGAAATAAATGACTCTCTAAAACTTCTGGGTTGTCTCCCTGGCAGCGCTTTCTTTAAAGCCATTAAGCTAGGCATATAGTGCTCAAATAGTGAATCCACCCGGATCCCAAGGTATATCAAAGCCAATTTTAATTAACAATGATTTGTAATTTAGTAGTGAACACAAAGCAATGTATATCAAGCAATGACGAAGTCTAACTCTCTTCCTATGCATCGGCATGTCATAAAAGAACAATTCATGCACACCTAGTAAAGGCCAATGCATAGTATAAACAGTTTCTTGCAATTTTATCATGTTGGAAACATAGAGAGGTGGAGATATAGTTCCTATCTCATAATAATTGCAAGTAGGAGCAGCAAGCACATGCATATTATATTTATCGAAATCATCATGTGCAACGGTAAAAGGCAACCCATCAATATAATCCTTAATAAGTGCAAACTTCTCCGATATAGTATAGTCGGGAGAATTCAAAAAGGTAATAAGACTATCATGCGTGGGTTCAATAGCAACAATTTCATGTTTAACATAAGGAACTATAGCAAGTTCATCTCCATAAGCATAATTCATATTGGCATCTTGGCCACAAGTATAGCAAGCATCATCAAAAAGGGATATTTCAAGAGAATCAATGGGATCATAATAGTCATCATAGCAATCATCCTTCGGTAAGCACGAAGGGGAATTAAACAATGTATGAGTTGAAGAGTTACTCTCATTAGAAGGTGGGCATGTGTGATCAATCCGCTCTTTCTCCTTTTGTTCTTCGCTCTCCTCCTCATCTTTTTCATCCAATGAGCTCACAATTTCATCAATTTCTTCTTCCATAGACTCCTGCAAAATATTAGTCTCTTCTTGGATAGCGGAGTATTCCTCAATATATGGTTTAACATAAGCATTAGAAGCATAATTATCAACGCAATATTTAAGTATGGCAAAATTTTCAGATTTGTGAAAAGTAGCATCATACTTTTCAATCAAAGAAGCAATTTCATAAGCACCCTTAAAAGCAACAAATTCTTCAATTTGTTGAACATCATAGTAACTATAAACACCTTTAGCATACGAAGATACGATTCCATTATTACTAAACTCATATTGATAGGGAAGGTGTTTCTTAGGGTTCTCAGAACAACAAGTAAAATCATATATTTCACATAAATTCCAAGCATAGCATTGCAAACGTTGAATTTGACTCCATAATAGTTTCCCTTTTTCAGATATACGGTGTCGCACATAACAAGCATGCTCATCTAAGGATTTGCCCTCAACTAAACTAGTTGGGGTTTCAGCACGAGCACATAGGGATCGAAGATGATTGAGGGAGTCCTGGATTAGGGGGTGTTCGGGTAGCCGGACTATACCTTCAGCCGGACTCCTGGACTATGAAGATACAAGATTGAAGACTTCGTCCCATGTCCGGATGGGACTTTCCTTGGCGTGGAAGGCAAGCTTGGCTATGCAGATATTCAAGATCTCCTACCATTGTAACCGACTCTATGTAACCCTAACCCTATCCGGTGTCTATATAAACCGGAGGGTTGTAGTCCGTAGGCAATCAACTCCATATACAACAATCATACCATAGGCTAGCTTCTAGGGTTTAGCCTCCTTGATCTCGTGGTAGATCTACTCTTGTACTACCCATATCATCAATATTAATCAAGCAGGACGTAGGGTTTTACCTCCATCAAGAGGGCCGAAACCTGGGTAAAACATCGTGTTCCCTGCCTCCTGTTACCATTCGACCTAGACGCACAGTTCGGGACCCACTACCCGAGATCCGCCGGTTTTGACACCGACATTGGTGCTTTCATTGGGAGTTCCTCTGTGTCGTCGCCTTTAGGCCCGATGGCTCCTTTGATCATCAACAACGATACGGTCCAGGGTGAGACTTTTCTCCCAGGACAGATCTTCGTCTTCGGCGGCTTCGCTCTACGGGCCAATTCGCTCGGCCACCTGGAGCAGATCGAAAGCTACGCCCCTGGCCATCAAGTCGGGTTTGGAGGCTTAAACTACATGGCTGACATCCGCGCAGACTTGATCTTGGACGGGTTCGAGCCACGGCCAAGCGCGTCGCACTATCTCGAGGGGCATGATCTAGCTCTGCCTCCAGATAGTGTCCTGGAGGCCGCACACGCATCGGTTACGACCCCTAACTCAGAGCCTATTGCGCCAATCGAGGATGAGCGGTTGGACGTCACCTCGGGGGCTGCGATCCCTAAAGCGATCGAGCCGAACGCTAGCCCCGCACTCTGCACGACCCGTGATCCCGAGGATCCGGACTCCTCCCCGGACTCCGAACCCCCCGCGCCCCTGCCAATCGAATCTGATTGGGCGCCGATAATGGAGTTCACCGCCGCAGACATCTTTCAGCATTCGCCTTTTGGCGACATCCTGAATTCTCTTAAGTCTCTCTCTTCATCAGGAGAGCCCTGGCCAGACTACAGTCAGCGAGGGTGGGATACGGACGATGAGGAAATTCAAAGCCCACGCACCACCCACTTTGTAGCCACTGTCGACGATCTAACCGACATGCTTGACTTCGGCTCCGAAGACATCGACGGCATGGACGACGATGTAGGAGACGAACAGGAACCAGCACCTGTAGGGCGGTGGAAGGCCACCTCGTCATATGACATATATATGGCGGATACTCCAAAAGATGGAGATGGCGATGGAACAGTGGGGGATGACGCCCCCAAGAAACAGCCAAAGCGCCGGCGTTAGCGGCGCCGCTCTAAATCCCGCCAAAGCAAAAACGGTGATTCCGGCACGGGAGATAATACTACCCCGGATAGCACCGAAGAACACCCACCTCAGCAAGATTCGGCACAGGAAGATGGAGAAGCCAGCCCTCATGAGAGAGCGGCAGATCGAGAGGTCAAGGATGATAACTACACGCCTCCCTCCGAAGACGAGGCAAGCCTCGATGACGACGAATTCGTCATACCATCAGACCCCGCCGAACAAGAGCGTTTTAAACACAGGCTTTTAGCCACGGCAAGCAGCCTCAAGAAAAAGCAGCAACAGCTTAGAGCTGCCCAAGATTTGCTAGCCGACAGATGGACTGAAGTCCTTGCGGCCGAAGAGTATGAACTCGAACGCCCCTCCAAGAGTTACCTGAAGCGCAGGCCGCTACCCCGATCAGAGGAGGAAGCACCTACATCACCAGTGCATGACATGGCAGACCGGCCACCTCGCGGCCGCGACAGAGAGGCCTCTCGGCCCTCCACCCAAGCCATGCCCCGACGCCGCTCAACTAAGGCATGAGAAAATGTGCCCGACCTGCGAGACATATTGGAGGATAAGGCAAGACAAACAAGATCGATCTACGGATCGAGCAGGCGCCCTACGGCATGTGACAATGATCTTCACTCCGGATACAACAAATCCGGCCGGGCCGAACACAACAGACATAGCTCTTCCGAGCTGCGTCGTGATATAGCCCAGTACAGAGGCGCCGCACACCCGCTATGCTTCACGAATGAAGTAATGGATCATAAAATCCCATAGGGTTTCAAACCCGTAAACATCGAATCATACGATGGCACAACAGATCCGGCGGTATGGATCGAGGATTATCTCCTTCACATCCACATGGCACGCGGCGATGATCTACACGCCATCAAATACCTCCCGCTCAAACTTAAAGGACCGGCCCGGCATTGGCTTAACAGCTTGGCAGCAGACTCAATCGGTTCTTGGGAGGACCTGGAAGCCGCATTCCTCAACAACTTCCAGGGCACTTACGTGCAACCACCGGATGCCGACGACTTAACCCACATAATTCAGTAGCCAGAGGAATCGGCTAGACAATTCTGGACACGGTTCCTAACAAAGAAAAACCAGATAGTCGACTGTCCGGACGCAGAGGCCCTAGCAGCCTTCAAGCATAACATCCGCGACGAGTGGCTTGCCCGGCACCTGGGACAGGAAAAGCCGAAATCCATGGCAGCCCTCACGACACTCATGACCCGCTTTTGCGCGGGAGAAGACAGCTGGCTAGCTCGCAGTAACAACTTATCAAAGAACCCTGGTAATTCAGATACCAAGGACAAAAGTGGCAGGACACGTCGGAATAAGCAAAAACGCCGTTTTAGCAGCGACAACAATGAAGACACGGCAGTCAATGCCGGATTCAAAGGCTATAAATTCGGTCAGCGGAAAAAGCCATTCAAAAAGAATACTCAGGACCCGTCCAGTTTGGACCGAATACTCGATCGCTTGTGCTAGATACATGGCACCCCCGAAAGGCCAGCCAATCACACTAACAGGGATTGTTGGGTGTTGAAGCAGGAAGGCAAGTTAAGGGCCGAAAACAGAGACAAGGGGCTGCATAGCGACGACGAGGAGCCCAAGCCGCCGAACAACAATGGACAGAAGGGCTTTCCCCCACTAGTGCAGACGGTGAACATGATATATGCAACCCACATTCCCAAGCGGGAGCGGAAGAGTGCGCTACGGGACGTATACACGATGGAGCCAGTCGCCCCAAAGTTCAACCCATGGTCCTCCTTCCCGATCACTTTTGATCGACGGGACCATCCCACTAGCATCCGTCATGGCGGCTTCGCCGCATTGGTTCTCGACCCAATCATCGACGGATTTCATCTCATAAGAGTCCTCATGGACGGCGGCAGTAGCCTGAACCTGCTTTATCAGGATACAGTGTGGAAAATGGGCATAGATCCCTCAAGGATTAAGCCCACAAGAACGAACTTTAAAGGCTTTATACCAGGTGTAGAAGCCAACTGTACAGGCTCAGTAACACTTGACGTGGTCTTCAGATCCCCGGACAATTTTCGAAGCGAAGAGTTAATCTTCGATATAGTCCCATTTCGCAGTGGCTATCACGCCCTGCTCGGACGAACCGCATTCGCAAAGTTCAACGCGGTGCCGCACTATGCATATCTCAAGCTCAAGATGCGAGGCCCTCGAGGAGTAATTACGGTCAAGGAAACACCGAACGCTCCCTCCGTACGGAGGAGCATACGGTGGCTCTCGCAGCAGAGGTACAAAGTAGCCTTCTCAGGCAATTCTCCAGTCCGGCCATTAAAAAGCCAGACACTGCCAAGCGCGCCCGGAGTAACCAACAGCAGGACCGCTTGGCACACTCTGAGCAAGCGTAGCAATGTGGCCCCAACCCCAGCTTTCGCGACATAGCGAAACCAGTACCTCGCGTACATAACTATGCCCTTGAAATACTATGGGCACAGGGGAAGGGGCACAATAACGGCATGCCCAAAATACGGCTTAAAACGTACTAGGGGCTGCCTGATTCTTTTTTTAATTTTTTCTTACTTTCAGGACTCCATACTTTGGATGACCTGTTCGGCAATTCGAGTGCCGCACAAACGATGCAAGATCCAGGGAGGCAGACAAGCCATGCCGCATTATGGAACTCCCAGGTGGTCTCTGTCACGAGCGGTATACCTGTTTTAAATACAATTCCGCGGCCTGCCCCTGGGCAGGACATACTAAATAGTCCAATATCTTTTGCTTACCGCACTATTTGTATCGTTCGGCTTTGATAAATAGCCTCTCTATAAACAATGCTTAGCTTCTTGTCTATTTTTTGCATTATCCTCTTTTCACATTTATGTTTATTAAATGAGATGATTGCACCCGTACACCATGGTACGGCAAACACGCCAGGGGCTTCAGTACCCCTCATAATGGTGTGAGAAGTCCGTACACTTTCACAAGTACGGCACCCCGAACTTATAGCACTATATGCATCGGCTCCGAATCATGATTTGGGTCAATAGTTAGGTTTGCCCGGCTCCTATGTTTTTGTGCCTTACGTTCTGCTCTATCGGCTAAGGTAGCACTAGGAGAACCACTGCGATTGTGCCCCGGTTCAGCTGGGTTAAGCACCTCAGTGGAGAAAGCTAAAACTGACTGTCATGATGTGGCGAGAGACCGGTCGCTGTTCGAGAGGTTTTTCGAGTCCCTAAAGGCTTATGCCACTTCGAGCGAGGAGCCGGCTTTGTCCGGCCAAGGCGTGGATAGCGCCCCGAACTCGGTCTTCCGAACTAGGGGCTTCGCTGAAATTTAAAATTATAGAGTTCTATGACTAAGTGAGAGTGTTCAAGCATTATAGTCCGATTGCCTGGTTCGTTGTGCTGAGCGCCTCCCTTAAAGGACCCAACTATGGGAAAAATAGCGCTCAGGTTTATCCCGAACACCCCAGCACTAGTGGCACGGGGGCAGAAGCCGACGACTGGCCATCTCTCAATTTTTGATAAACGGCCGCACAGAAAGTAATATTTTAAATTCAGTAAGTATTGCTTAGCGCATATGACCAAGTTTTCAGCGCACAGGATAAACACGAGCGAGTTCATTCAAATATCACATCCTTGGTACATTCATCCGCCACAAGGCGGGCACCTGCAAGAACATCCTTGTAGTAGTTCTCGGGCTTGCGATGCTCCTTCCCCGGCGGCGGCCCGTCCTTCACAAGCCTATCACCGTCCAGTTTACCCCAGTGCACCTTTGCACGGGCAAGGGTCGGACGGGCACCTTCGATGCAGACAGAGCGCCTGATGACCTTGAGCCTCGGACAGGCCTCCACCAGCCGCCACACCAGCCTGAAATAACTCCCAGGCAGGGCCTCTTCGGGCCACAGCCGAACTATGAAGCCCTTCATGGCCTGCTCGGCCGCCTTGTGGAGCTCGACCAGCTGTTTCAGCTGGTCGCTCAAGGGCACAGGGTGTCCGGCCTCAGAATACGGAGACCAGAACACCTTCTCAGTCGAGCTGCCCTCTTCAGCTCGGTAGAATGCGGCGGCGTCGGATACGCTGCGGGGAAGATCTGCAAATACCCCTGGAGAGCTCTGGATTCGGGTAAGTAACAGGTAGTTCACTTTTATATTTCTGCTTTGCATAAAGAATGCCTTACCCGCTGCTATCTTCCTCATCTCCTCCAACTCTTGGAGGGCCTTTTGGGCTTCGGCCTTGGCAGACTTGGCAGCCTCTAGGGCCGTTGCAAGCTCGGATGCTTGCGCCTTCGACTCCAACTCCAAACTCTCATGTTTTTTCATGAGAGCCTGCAGCTCTTGCTACACCTCGCCGATCTGAGCCCCAAGTCTGTCTCGCTCAGTGCGCTCCATGACCGTTTTCTTTTCGGCCTCAGACAGCGCCTGCTTAAGGGTCGCCACCTCAGTCGTGGCCCCTACAATAAGCAGTACAATCCTATTACTCTTTTTCGCAATCCAGCCTTTTTATAGGCACTTTTTCTGTAAGGTATTTCTTACCTTCTTCCTCCTCGAGTCGCCGCTTGGCAAGGCCGAGCTCTTGCTCGGTCCGCTTGAGGTCCTGCTTCAGGACACCCACCTCCGCAGTCAGTGCGTCGGTGGATAGCAGCGAAGCCTGCATACACATATTGACTCTTTTTTTAGACTCCTGCGAAATTTAATAGATCCTCTATTCGGCTTTTCTTTCCGAACGCCAAATAGAGCATCAGGGGCTACTGTCTATGTGTTAATATTTTTACATATTTTTACTTACCTCGAAGCCTGTTAGAAGGCTAGCGCAAGCTTCAGTCAGTCCGCTCTTGGCGGACTGAACCTTCTGGATCACCGTACTCATAATAGTACGGTGCCCCTCGTCGATGGAGGCGTCGTCAAGCACCTCCAGCAGATTGTCCGGCACCTCCGGTTGGACGGAGGCCGCCGGCTCAGAAGGCTTGCTCCTCTCGGAAGGAGTTCACCTACTGCGGTCCGGAATTGATTCTGGCGGTGTCCGGCACAAAGCCGGACTTAGAGCCCTGGGGATCCTTATCCCCTTCACTCCTGGAGTCCGGGAGGTTGCCTTGCGGCTCCTCCGGGACCACCTCCTCCTGCCCCAGAGCTTGTCGCGACGCCACTTCGGCGTCGACTGCAGTGCGGGGGGAGACAGCAGGCGAAACTGAGTTCACGTCCGATGAGTCCAGGGAGCCGCCCGACGATTCGTCGAATTCGGCCCGGGGCGGACTGCATAATTACATTCGACATTAGGGAAAGTTGTGCAACAAAGGAACATCATGAGTTACTCTGATATCCAAACTTACGATTTCGCCGGACGCTTGGCCCTGTTTGGCCACTCCTCTTTGCCCTCTTCGGCGTTGGGGGCGTAGTCCGGCGGAGGGGTCTTCCTTTTCCTAGACCCCTTGGCCTCCCCCGTTGGGGCGGCCTTCCTCTTCTCTCCTCCCTCCGCTGGGGGGGAGAGTTTTCTTCTTCCTCCTCCTTGTTTTCACGGGAGGAGGGCGTCTCAGACTCGTCGGATGACGAGTCTGACACCACCACATTGCGGGCACTCTTTCGAGTCCCCGTGGTCTTCTTCTTCTTGGCCTTCTTCTCCGGCACCACATAAGGCGCTGGAACCAGCAGCTTCGCTATTAGAGCTGGGGCTGGGTCTTCGGGCAGCGGAGCCGGACAGTTAATCGGTCCGGATATCGCCCACCAAGCCTGTCAAAGGTAAGGGAGTTTAGATCCCGCATAGAGTCAAACTATGAAAAAAAGCTTAACATCCTGTAAAAGGTGTAGATGGCATACCTCGCTAGCGTGACGCTGCGAGCTGTATCCGCGGTCCTCGAAAGCGGATGCGGGAGCCTTGGCACCCTTGAATAGCATCTTCCAGGCGTCTTCGTACGTCGTGTCGAAGAGCCTGCTGAGGGTTTGATGCTGCGCCGGGTCGAACTCCCACAGATTAAAATCCCGTTGTTGGCACGGGAGGATCCAGCGGACGAGCATAACCTGGATTACATTAACAAGCCGGACTGGCTTGTTCACCAGGGACTGGATGCATGTTTGCAATCTAGTCACCTCTTTTTCGTCACCCCACGACAGGCCCATCTCTTTCCAGGACATAAGCCGTGTGGGGGGTCCGGATCGGATCTCGGGGGCTGCGGTCCATTTCGGATCGCGCGGCTCGGTGATATAAAACCACCCGGATTGCCATCCCTTTAGGGTCTCCACGAAAGAGCCCTCGAACCATAGGACGTTGGCCATCTTGCCCGCCATGGCGCCTCGGCACTCCGCCTGGCTGCTGCGCACCACCTTGGGCTTGACGTTGAAGGTCTTGAGCCAGAGGCTGAAATGAGGGCGGACGCAGAGAAAAGCCTCGTACATGACGATAAACGCCGAGATGTTGAGGATGAAGTTCGGAGCCAGATCATGGAAATCCAGGCCGTAGTAGAACATGAGCCCCCGGACAAATGGGTGGAGTGGAAAACCCAGTCCGCGGAGGAAGTGGGGGAGAAATACTACCCTCTCATGGGGCCTTGGGGTGGGGAGAAGCTGCCCCTCTTCGGGAAGCTGGTGCGCGATGTCCTTGGACAGCTATCCGGCCTTCCTTAGCTTCTTGACTTTGCCCTCCATGACGGAGGAGACCATCCACTTGCCTCCTACTCCGCACATGGCTGGAGAAGGTTGAGGTGGGGTGTGCGGACTTGGGCGCTGGAGCTCAAGTGCGCGGAAATGGATAGGCAAAGGAGGAAGAAGGCGTGGACGAAAAGGTGGATCCTTATCCCCTTATATGGGCGGACGCGACTATGCATCCCCACCTGCCTAGTAAAACTTCGTTGCCTCCCAAGCGCCGTAATAAGTGGCGTGGTTGGGTTACCCACGTCCGTATTGATGAGAATCCCGTACAAGGGGGGTACACGATCTCTGCTTTGACAAGACGTGCCAAGGAAACCACCTCGCAAAACACGCTGAGGTGGAAAAGTGAAAACGATTCGAGTGAAGGACTTGGCTGTAGTGTGATGACGCACTGCATAATATGTCAGCAGATTTGATTTGTGTTAATATTATTCTCTCTATGGCAATATGTGGAAGCTTATTTTGCAGAGCTGGACACTACTCTTGGTGTTTACAATCTTCTATGAAGGACTTGGAGGAGGAACCCGCCTTGCAATGCCGTAGTCAATTTGCGTGCCGGACTTGTCGTCATTGAAGCCTGGTTCAGGGGCTACTGAGGGAGTCCTGGATTAGGGGGTGTTCGGGTAGCCGGACTATACCTTCAGCCGGACTCCTGGACTATGAAGATACAAGATTGAAGACTTCGTCCCGTGTCCGGATGGGACTTTCCTTGGCGTGGAAGGCAATCTTGGCGATGCGGATATTCAAGATCTCCTACCATTGTAACCGACTCTATGTAACCCTAACCCTATCCGGTGTCTATATAAACCGGAGGGTTGTAGTCCATAGGCAATCAACCCCATATACAACAATCATACCATAGGCTAGCTTCTAGGGTTTAGCCTCCTTGATCTCGTGGTAGATCTACTCTTGTACTACCCATATCATCAATATTAATCAAGCAGGACGTAGGGTTTTACCACCATCAAGAGGGCCCGAACCTGGGTAAAACATCATGTTCCCTGCCTCCTGTTACCATCCAGCCTAGACGTACAGTTCGGGACCCACTACCCGAGATCCGCCGGTTTTGACACCGACAATGATCCAGGTAATAAGTTTCAGCAGTGTGATAGATTTTGATTGGTTCTTCAACCATTGGTTCAGTAGGTACAACTAAATTTTTTTGGTATGTTGCGTTTCCTACCCATAACTAAAGATAGAGAACAACTAAGAACAACAAATAAAAATTACTTAGTGATAAAGCAAACAAGCACACACGAGAATATTCACCCCACGCTATTGCTCCCCGGCAACGGCGCCAGAAAAAGGTCTTGATAACCCACAAGTATAGGGGATCGCAACAGTTTTCGATAAGTAAGAGTGTCGAACCCAATGAGGAGCTAAAGGTAGAACAAATATTCCCTCAAGTTCTATCGACCACCGATACAAGTCTATGCATTCTTGACGTTCGCTTTACCTAGAACAAGTATGAAACTAGAAGTACTTTGTAGGTGTTTTTGGATAGGTTTGCAAGATAATAAATATTACGTAAATAAAAAGTAGGGGCTGTTTAGATAAAGAAACAATAAAGTAAATATAGCGAGTGTGGAAAAGTGGTGGTAGGAATTGCGAAATTGTCCCTTAAGCAATTGACTACTTTACTAGACCGATAGCAAGTATTATGTGGGAGAGGCCACTGCTAGCATGTCATCCCTTACTTGGAATTCTATGCACTTATGATTGGAACTATTAGCAAGCATCCGCAACTACTAATGTTCATTAAGGTAAAACCCAACAATAGCATTAAGATATATTGGTCCCCCTTCAATCCCGTATGCATCAATTTCTATGCTAGGTTGAAGCTTTTGTCACTCTTGCCCTCCAATACACAGTCCTATCAACATACAACTAACCCTAGGGTGTGATCCACGCGCGCAATCATATGATGGGCACCAAAGGACAACAACATAACCACAAGCAAATTAAATCAATCATAGCAATTCATCAACCACCGATAGGACAACGAAAATCTACTCAGACATCATAGGATGGCAACACATAATTGGATAATAATATGAAGCATAAAGCACCATGTTCAAGTAGAGGGTACATCGGGTTGCGGGAAAGTGGACCACTGTAGATAGAGGGGGAAGGTGATGGAGATGTTGGTGAAGATGGCGGAGGTGTTGGTGTAGATCGCGGTGATGATGATGGTGGCAACGGCGGCGTTCCGGCGCCACGGGAGGAGAGGGGGAGAGGGGCCCCCTTCTTCCTCTTCTTCCTTGAGCTCCTCCCTAGATGGGAGAAGGGTTTCCCCTCTGGTCCTTGGCCTCCATTGAAGGAAATATGCCCTAGAGGCAATAATAAAGTTATTATTTATTTCCTTATATCATGATAAATGTTTATTATTCATGCTAGAATTGTATTAACCGGAAACATAATACATGTGTGAATACATAGACAAACAGAGTGTCACTAGTATAACTCTACTTGACTAGCTCGTTAATCGAAGATGGTTATGTTTCCTAACAATGAACAAAAGAGTTGTTATTTGATTAACGGGATCACATCATTGGAAGAATGATGTGATTGACATGACCCATTCCATTAGCTTAGCACCCGATCATTTAGTATGTTGCTATTGCTTTCTTCATGACTTATACATGTTCCTATGACTATGAGATTATGCAACTCCCGTTTGCCGGAGGAACACTTTGTGTGCTACCAAACGTCACAACGTAACTGGGTGATTATAAAGGAGCTCTACAGGTGTCTCCAAAGGTACATGTTTGGTTGGCGTATTTCGAGATTAGGATTTGTCACTCCGATTGTCGGAGAGGTATCTCTGGGCCCTCTCGGTAATACACATCACATAAGCCTTGCAAGCATTAAAACTAATGAGTTAGTTGCGAGATGATGTATTACGAAATGAGTAAAGAGACTTGCCGGTAACGAGATTGAACTAGGTATTGAGATACCGACGATCGAATCTCGGGCAAGTAACATACCGATGACAAAGGGAACAAAGTATGTTGTTATGAGGTCTGACCGATAAAGATCTTCGTAGAATATGTGGGAGCCAATATGAGCATCCAGGTTCCGCTATTGGTTATTGACCGGAGACATGTCTTGGTCATGTCTACATTGTTCTCGAACCCGTAGGGTCCGCATGCTTAACGTTACGATGACAGTTTCATTATGAGTTTATATATTTTGATGTACCGAAGTTTGTTCGGAGTCCGGGATGTGATCATGGACATTACGAGGAGTCTCGAAATGGTCGGGACATAAAGATTGATATATTGGAAGCCCATGTTTAGACATCGGAAGTGTTCCGGGTGAAATCGGCATTTTACCAGAGTACCGGGAGGTTACCGGAACCCCCCGGTAACCTAATGGGCCTTAATGGGCCTAGTGGAGGAAGAGGAGAGGAGGCCTAGGGGCTGCTGCGCGCCCCTCCCCCCCAAGTCCGAATTGGACAAGGAGGGGGTGTGGGGGGGGGCGCCCCCCCTTTCCTTTCTTCCCTCTCCTCCTTCCCCCCAAGTCCTAATCCAACTAGGGAAAGGTGGGGGGTCCTACTCCCGGTAGGAGTAGGACTCCTCCGGCGCGCCTCCTCCTAGGGCCGGCCGCACCCCCCTTTGCTCCTTTATATACGGGGGCAGGGGGCACCTCTAGACACACAAGTTGATCCTGGTGGTCGTTTTCTTAGCCGTGTGCAGTGCCCCCTTCCACCATACTCCTCGATAATATTGTAGCGGTGCTTAGGCGAAGCCCTATGACGGTAGAACATCAAGATTGTCACCACACCGTTGTGCTGACGGAACTCTTCCCCGACACTTTGCTGGATCGGAGTCCGAGGATCATCATCGAGCTGAACGTGTGCTAAAACTCGGAGGTGCCGTAGTTTTGGCGCTTGATCGGTCGGGCCACGAAGACGTACGACTACATCAACCGCGTTGTCATAACGCTTCCGCTGTTGGTCTACGAGGGTACGTAGACAACACTCTCCCCTCTTGTTGCTATGCATCACCATGATCTTGCGTGTGCGTAGGAATTTTTTTGAAATTACTACGTTTCCCCACAGTGGCATCAGAGCGTAGGTTTTATGCGTTGATGTTGTGCACGAGTAGAACACAAGTGAGTTGTGGGCGATATAAGTCATACTGCTTACCAGCATGTCATACTTTGGTTCGGCGGTATTGTTGGATGAAGCGGCCCGGACCGACATTACGCGTACGCTTACGCGAGACTGGTTCTACCGACGTGCTTTGCACACAGGTGGCTGGCGGGTGTCAGTTTCTCCAACTTTAGTTGAACCGAGTGTGGCTACGCCCGGTCCTTGCGAAGGTTAAATCAGCACCAACTTGACAAACTATCATTGTGGTTTTGATGCGTAGGTAAGATTGGTTCTTGCTTAAGCCCGTAGCAGCCACGTAAAACTTGCAACAAACAAAGTAGAGGATGTCTAACTTGTTTTTGCAGGGCATGTTGTGATGTGATATGGTCAAGACGTGATGAGATATAAGTGCTTGTATGAGATGATCATGTTTTGTTGAAGTTATCGGCAACTGGCAAAAGCCTTATGGTTGTCTCTTTATTACATAAGATGCAAGCGCCAAATAATTGCTTTAATTTATCGCTATGCGATAGCAATAGTTGCAAGAGCAATAGTTGGCGAGACGACCGTGTGACGACACATTGATATAGATCAAGATGATGGAGATCATGGTGTCATGCCGGTGACGATAGAGATCATGATAGTACTTTGGAGATGGAGATCAAAGGCGCAAGATGATGATGGCCAGATCATGTCACATATTTTGATTGCATATGATGTTTATCTTTTATACATCTTATTTTGCTTAGTTTGACGGTAGCATTTTTAAGATGATCTCTCACTAATTATCAAGAAGTGTTCTCCCTGAGTATGCACCATTGCGAAAGTTCTTCGTGCTGAGACACCACGTGATGATCGGGTGTGATAGGCTCTACGTTCAAATACAATGGGTGCAACACAGTTGCACACGCGGAATACTCAGGTTAAACTTGACGGACCTAGCATATAACAGATATGGCATCGGAACACGGAGACCGAAAGGTCGAGCATGAATCATATAGTAGATATGATCAACATAGTGATGTTCACTGTTGAAACTACTCCATCTCACGTGATGATCGGACATGGTTTAGTTGATATGGATCACGTGATCACTTAGAGGATTAGAGGGATGTCTGTCTAAGTGGGAGTTCTTAAGTAATATGATTAAATTGAACTTAAATTTATCATGAACTTAGTCCTGATAGTATTTTGAAAATTATGTTGTAGATCAATAGCTCGCATTGTTGCTTCCCTGTGTTTATTTTGATATGTTCCTAGAGAAAACTAAGTTGAAAGATGTTAGTAGCAATGATGCGGATTGGATCCGTGATCTGAGGTTTATCCTCATTGCTACACAGAAGAATTATGTCCTTGATGCACCGCTAGGTGATAGACCTATTGCAGGAGCAGATGCAGACGTTATGAACGTTTGGCTAGCTCAATATGATGACTACTTGATAGTTTAGTGCACCATGCTTAACGGCTTAGAATCGGGACTTCAAAGACGTTTTGAACGTCATGGACCATATGAGATGTTCCAAGAAGTTGAAGTTAATATTTCAAGCAAATACCCGAGTTGAGAGATATGAAGTCTCCAACAAGTTCTATAGCTAAAAGATGGAGGAGAATCGCTCAAGCAGTGAGCATGTGCTCAGATTGTCTGGGTACTACAATCGCTTGAATCAAGTGGGATTTAATCTTCCAGATAAAATAGTGATTGACAGAATTCTCTAGTCACCATCACCAAGTTAGTAGAACTTCGTGATGAACTATAATATGCAAGGGATGACGAAAGTAATTCCCAAGCTCTTCGTGATGCTGAAATCGACGAAGGTAGAAATCAAGAAAAACATCAAGTGTTGATGGTTAACAAGACCACTAGTTTCAAGAAAAGGGCAAAGGGAAGAAGGGGAACTTCAAGAAGAACGGCAAGCAAGTTGCTGCTCAAGTGAAGAAGCCCAAGTCTGGACCTAAGCCTGAGACTGAGTGCTTCTACTGCAAAGGGACTGGTCACTAGAAGCGGAACTACCCCAAGTAATTGGTGGATAAGAAGGATGGCAAAGTGAACAAAGGTATATTGGATATACATGTTATTGATGTGTACTTTACTAGTGTTTATAGCAACCCCTCGGCATTTGATACTGGTTCAGTTACTAAGAGTAGTAACTTGAAACAGGAGTTGTAGAATAAACAGAAACTAGTAAAAGTCGAGGTGACGATGTGTGTTGGAAGTAGTCCCAAGATTGATATGATCATCATCGCACTCTCCCTATACTTTCGGGATTAGTGTTGAAACTAAATAAGTGTTATTTGGTGTTTGCGATGAGCATGAATATGATTTGATCATGTTTATTGCAATACGGTTATTCATTTAAGTTAGAGAACAATTGTTGTTCTATTTACATGAATAAAACCTTCTATGGTCATACACACCAACGAAAATGGTTTGTTGGATCTCGATCGTAGTGATACACATATTCATAATATTGAAACCAAAAGATGCAAAGTTAATAATGATAGTGCAACTTATTTGTGGCACTGCCGTTTAGGTCATATTGGTGTAAAGCGCATGAAGAAACTCCATGCTGATGGGATTTTGGAATCACTTGATTATGAATCACTTGATGCTTGCGGACCATGCCTCATGGGCAAGATGACTAAAACGCCGTTCTCCGGAACAATGGAGCGAGCAACTGACTTATTGGAAATAAAACATACTGATGTATGCGATCCGATGAGTGTTGAGGCTCGCGGTGGGTATCGTTATTTTCTGACCTTCACAGATAATTTAAGTAGATATGGGTATATCTACTTGATGAAACATAAGTCTGAAACATTTGAACAGTTCAAAGAATTTCAGAGTGAAGTGGAAAGTCATCGTGACAAGAAGATAAGGTTTCCACGATCTGATCACGGAGACGAATATTTGAGTTACGAGTTTGGTTTTCAATTAAAACAATGTGGAATAGTTTCACAAATTCATGCCACGTGGAACACCACAGCATAATGGTGTGTCCGAACATCATAACCGTACTTTATTGGATATAGTGCAATCTATGATGTTTCTTACCGATTTACCACTATAGTTTTGGCGTTATGCATTAGAGATAGCTGCATTCACGTTAAAAAGGGCACCATCTAAATCCGTTGAGATGGCACCGTATGAACTGTGGTTTGGCAAGAAACCAAAGTTGTCGTTTCTTAAAGTTTGGAGTTGTGATGCTTATATGAAAAAGTTTCGTCCTGATAAGCTCAAACCCAAATCGGAGAAGTGCGTCTTCATAGGATACCCAAAAGAAAATGTTGGGTACACCATCTATCATAGATCCGAAGGCAAGATATTCATTGCTGAGAATGGATCCTTTCTAGAGAAGGAGTTTCTCTCAAAAGAAGTGAGTGGGAGGAAAGTAGAAAACTTGATAAGGTAATTGTACCTTCTCCCTTATTGGAAAGTAGTTCATCACAGAAATCTGTTCTTGTGACTACTACACCAATTAGTGAGGAAGCTAATGATGATGATCATGTAACTTCAGATCAAGTTACTATCGAATCTCGTAGGTAAACCAGAGTGAGATCCGCACCAGAGTGGTATGGTAATCCTGTTCTGGAAGTCATGTTAATAGACCATGACGAACTTGCAAACTATGAGGAAGCGATGATGAGCCCAGATTCCGCGAAATGGTTTGAGGCCATGAAATCTGAGATATGATCCATGTATGAGAACAAAGTATGGACTTTGATGGATTTGCCCGATGATCGGCAAGCCATAGAAAATAAATGGATCTTCAAGAGGAAGACGGACGCTGATAGTAGTGTTACTATCTACAAAGCTAGAATTGTCGCAAAAGGTTTTCGACAAGTTCAAGGTGTTGACTACGATGAGAGTTTCTTACTTGTATCTATGCTTAAGTTTGTCCAAATCATGTTAGCAATTGCCGCATTTTATGAAATCTGGCAAATGGATAAACAAAACTGCATTCCATAATGGATTTATTAAAGAAGAGTTGTATACGATGCAACTAGAAGGTTTTGTTGATCCTAAAGGTGTTAACTAAATATGCAAGCTCCAGCGATCCATCTATGGACTGGTGCAAGCATCTCGGAGTTGGAATATACGCTTTGATAAGTTGATCAAAGCATATAGTTTTATACAGACTTGCGGTGAAGCCTGTATTTAGAAGAAAGTGAGTGGGAGCACTACATCATTCCTAATAAGTATATGTGAATGACATATTGTTGATCGGAAATAATGTAGAATTATTCTGCAAAGCATAAAGGAGTGTTTGAAAGGATTTTTTCAAAGAAAACCTCGGTGAAGCTGCTTACATATTGAGCATCAAGATCTATAGAGATAGATCAAGACGCTTGATAAGTTTTTTCAATGAGTACATACCTTGACAAGATTTTGAAGTAGTTCAAAATGGAACAGTCAAAGAAAGAGTTCTTGCCTGTGTTACAAGGTGTGAAATTGAGTAAGACTCAAAACCCGACCACAGCAGAAGATAGAAAGAGAATGAAAGTCATTCCCTATGCCTCAGCCATAGGTTCTATAAAGTATGTCATGCTGTGTACCAGATCTATTGTATAACCTACACTGATGTTGGCAAGGGAGTACAATAGTGATCTAGGAGTAGATCACTGGACAGCGGTCAAAATTATCCTTAGTGGAATAAGGATATGTTTCTCGATTATGGAGGTGACAAAAGGTTCGTCGTAAAGGGTTACGTCGATGCAAACTTTGACACTGATCCAGATGATTCTAAGTCTCAATCTAGATGCATATTGAAAGTGGGAGCAATTAGCTAGAGTAGCTCCGTGCAGAGCATAGTTGACATAGAAAATTGCAAAATACATATGGATCTGAATATGGCAGACCCGTTGACTAAACTTCTCTCACAGGCAAAACATGATCACACCTTAGTACTCTATGGGTGTTAATCACATAGCAATGTGAACTAGATTATTGACTCTAGTAAACCCTTTGAGTGTTGGTCACATAATGATGTGAACTATTGGTGTTAAATCATATGGCAATGTGAACTAGATTATTGACTCTAGTGCAAGTGGGAGACTGAAGGAAATATGCCCTAGAGGCAATAATAAAGTTATTATTTATTTCCTTACATCATGATAAATGTTTATTATTCATGCTAGAATTGTATTAACCGGAAACATAATACATGTGTGAATACATAGACAAACAGAGTGTCACTAGTATGCCTCTACTTGACTAGCTCGTTAATCGAAGATGGTTATGTTTCCTAACCATGAACAAAAGAGTTGTTATTTGATTAACGGGATCACATCATTAGAAGAATGATGTGATTCACATGACCCATTCCATTAGCTTAGCACCCAATCGTTTAGTATGTTGCTATTGCTTTCTTCATGACTTATACATGTTCCTATGACTATGAGATTATGCAACTCCCGTTTTCCAGAGGAACACTTTGTGTGCTACCAAATGTCACAACGTAACTGGGTGATTATAAAGGAGCTCTACAGGTGTCTCCAAAGGTACATGTTGGGTTGGCGTATTTCGAGATTAGGATTTGTCACTCCGATTGTCGGAGAGGTATCTCTAGGCCCTCTCGGTAATACACATCACATAAGCCTTGCAAGCATTAAAACTAATGAGTTAGTTGCGAGATGATGTATTACGAAACGAGTAAAGAGACTTGCCAGTAACGAGATTGAACTAGGTATTGAGATACCGACGATCGAATCTCGGGCAAGTAACATACCGATGACAAAGGGAACAAAGTATGTTGTTATGCGGTCTGACCGATAAAGATCTTCGTAGAATTTGTGGGAGCCAATATGAGCATCCAGGTTCCGCTATTGGTTATTGACCGGAGACATGTCTTGGTTATGTCTACATTGTTCTCGAACCCGTAGGGTCCGCACGCTTAACGTTATGATGACAGTTTCATTATGAGTTTATATATTTTGATGTACCGAAGTTTGTTCAGAGTCCCGGATGTGATCACGGACATGACGAGGAGTCTCGAAATGGTCGAGACATAAAGATTGATATATTGGAAGCCTATGTTTGGACACTGGAAGTGTTCCGGGTGATTTCGGAGAAAACCGGAGAGCCGGAGGGTTACCGGAACCCTACCGGGAGAAGTAATGGGCCATATGGGCCTTAGTGGAGAGAGAGAGGGCCAGCAAGGGTGGGCCGCGTGCCTCCTCCCCCCTGGTCCGAATTGGACTAGGAGAGGGGGGCGGCGCCCCCCTTTCCTTCTCCTTCCCCACTTCCCCCCCCTCCTAGTAGGAGTCCTACTCCTACTAGGAGGAGGACTCCTCCTTGGCGCACCTATAGGGCCGGACGGCCTCCTCCCCTTGCTCCTTTAAATATGGGGGCAGGGGACACCCCTAGACACACAAGTTGATCCACATAATCATGTTCTTAGTCGTGTGCGGTGCCCCCTTCCACCATAATCCTCGATAATATTGTAGCGGTGCTTAGGCGAAGCCCTGCGATGGTAGTACATCAAGATCGTCACCACGCTGTCGTGCTGACAGAACTCTTCCCCGACACTTTGCTGGATCGGAGTCCGGGGATCGTCATCAAGCTGAAGTGTGCTAAAACTCGGAGGTGCCGTAGTTTCCGTGCTTGATCGGTCGGGCCGTGAAGACGTACGACTACATCAACCGCATTGTGCTAACGCTTCCGCTGTCGGTCTACAAGGGTACGTAGATCACACTCTCCCCTCTCATTGCTATGCATCACCATGATCTTGCGTGTGCGTATGATTTTTTTGGAAATTACTACGTTCCCCAACAGTGGCATCCGAGCCTATGTTTTATGTGTTGATGTTATATGCACGAGTATAACACAAGTGAGTTGTGGGCGATATAAGTCATACTGCTTACCAACATGTCATACTTTGGTTCGGCGGTATTGTTGGACGAAGCGGCCCGGACCGACATTACGCGTACGCTTACGCGGGACCGGTTCTTCCGACGTGCTTTGCACAAAGGTGGCTAGCGGGTGACAGTTTCTCCAACTTTAGTTGAACCGAGTGTGGCTACGCCCGGTCCTTGCGAAGGTTAAAACAACACCAACTTGACAAACTATCGTTGTGGTTTTGATGCGTAGGTAAGGTTGGTTCTTGCTTAAGCCCGTAGCAGCCACGTAAAACTTGCAACAACAAAGTAGAGGATGTCTAACTTGTTTTTGCAGGGCATGTTGTGATGTGATATGGTCAAGACATGATGCTAAATTTTATTGTATGAGATGATCATGTTTTGTAACCAAGTTATCGGCAACTGGCAGGAGCCATATGGTTGTCGCTTTATTGTATGCAATGCAATTGCGCTGTAATGCTTTACTTTATCACTAAGCGGTAGCGATAGTCGTGGAAGCATAAGATTGGCGAGACGACAACGATGCTACAATGGTGCTCAAGGTGTCGCGCCGGTGACGATGGTGATCACGACGGTGCTTCGAAGATGGAGATCACAAGCACAAGATGATGATGGCCATATCATATCACTTATATTGATTGCATATGATGTTTATCTTTTATGCATCTTATCTTGCTTTGATTGACGGTAGCATTTTAAGATGATCTCTCACTAATTATCAAGAAGTGTTCTCCCTGAGTATGCACGTTGTGAAAGTTCTTCGTGCTGAGACACCACGTGATGATCGGGTGTGATAGGCTCTACATTCAAATACAACGGGTGCAAAACAGTTGCACACGCAGAATACTCAGGTTATACTTGACGAGCCAAGCATATACAGATATGGCCTCGGAACATGGAGACCGAAAGGTCGAGCGTGAATCATATAGTAGATATGATCAACATAGCGATGTTCACCAATGAAACTACTCCATCTAACGTGATGATCAGACATGGTTTAGTTGATTTGGATCACGTAATCACTTAGAGGATTAGAGGGATGTCTATCTAAGTGGGAGTTCTTTAGTAATTTGATTAATTGAACCTAAATTTATCATGAACTTAGTACCTGATAGTATCTTGCTTGTTTATGTTTGATTGTAGATAGATGGACCGTGTTGTTGTTCCGTTGAATTTTAATGTGTTCCTTGAGAAAGCAAAGTTGAAAGATGATGGTAGCAATTACACGGACTGGGTCCGTAACTTGAGGATTATCCTCATTGCTGCATAGAAGAATTACGTCCTGGAAGCTCCGCTGGGTGCCAGGCCTGCTGCTGGAGCAACACCAGATGTTATGAACGTCTGGCAGAGCAAAGCTGATGACTACTCGATAGTTCAGTGTGCCATGCTTTACGGCTTAGAATCGGGACTTCAACGACATTTTGAACGTCATGGAGCATATGAGATGTTCCAGGAGTTGAAGTTAATATTTCAAGGAAATGCCTGGATTGAGAGATATGAAGTCTCCAATAAGTTCTATGGCTACAAGATGGAGGAGAACAGTTTTGTCAGTGAGCATATACTCAAAATGTCTGGGTATAATAATCACTTGATTCAATTGGGAGTTAATCTTCTAGATGATTGCGTCATTGACAGAATTCTCCAATCACTGCCACCAAGCTACAAGAGCTTCGTGATGAACTATAATATGCAAGGGATGAATAAGACTATTCCCGAGCTCTTCGCAATGCTGAAAGCTGCGGAGGTAGAAATCAAGAAGGAGCATCAAGTGTTGATGGTCAATAGGACCACTAGTTTCAAGAAAAAGGGCAAAGGGAAGAAGAAGGGGGACTTCAAAAAGAACAGCAAGCAAGTTGCTACTAAAGAGAAGAAACCCAAACCTGGACCTAAGCCTGAAACTAAGTGCTTCTACTGCAAGCAGACTGGTCACTGGAAGCGGAACTGCCCCAAGTATTTGGCGGATAAGAAGGATGGCAAGGTGAACAAAGGTATATGTGATATACATGTTATTGATGTGTACCTTACTAATGCTCGCAGTAGCACCTGGGTATTTGATACTGGTTCTGTTGCTAACATTTGCAACTCGAAACAGGGACTACGGATTAAGCGAAGATTGGCTAAGGACGAGGTGACGATGCGCGTGGGAAATGGTTCCAAAGTCGATGTGATCGCGGTCGGCACGCTACCTCTACATCTACCTTCAGGATTAGTATTAGACCTAAATAATTGTTATTTGGTGCCAGCGTTAAGCATGAACATTATATCTGGATCTTGTTTCATGCGAGACGGTTATTCATTTAAATCAGAGAATAATGGTTGTTCTATTTATACGAGTAATATCTTTTATGGTCATGCACCCTTTAAGAGTGGTCTATTCTTATTAAATCTCGATAGTAGTGACACACATATTCATAATGTTGAAGCCAAAAGATGCAGAGTTGATAATGATAGTGCAACTTATTTGTGGCACTACCGTTTGGGTCATATCGGTGTAAAGCGCATGAAGAAACTCCATACTGATGGGCTTTTGGAACCACTTGATTATGAATCACTTGGTACTTGTGAACCGTGCCTTATGGGTAAGATGACAAAAACACCGTTCTTCGGTACTATGGAGAGAGCAACAGATTTGTTGGAAATCATACATACAGATGTATGTGGTCCGATGAATGTTGAGGCTCGTGGCGGGTATCGTTATTTTCTCACCTTCATAGATGACTTAAGCAGATATGGGTATATCTACTTAATGAAACATAAGTCTGAAACATTTGAAAAGTTCAAAGAATTTCAGAGTGAAGTTGAAAATCATCGTAACAAGAAAATAAAATTCCTACGATCCGATCGTGGAGGAGAATATTTGAGTTACGAGTTTGGTGTACATTTGAAACAATGCGGAATAGTTTTGCAACTCACGCCACCCGGAACACCACACCATGATGGTGTGTCCGAACGTCGTAATCGTACTTTACTTGATATGGTGTGATCTATGATGTCTCTTACTGATTTACCGCTATCGTTTTGGGGTTATGCTCTAGAGACGGCCGCATTCACGTTAAATAGGGCACCATCAAAATCCGCTGAGACGACGCCTTATGAACTATGGTTTGGCAAGAAACCAAAGTTGTCGTTTCTGAAAGTTTGGGGTTGCGATGCTTATGTGAAAAAGCTTCAACCTAATAAGCTCGAACCCAAATCGGAGAAATGTGTCTTCATAGGATATCCAAAGGAAACTATTGGATACACCTTCTATCACAGATCCGAAGGCAAAACTTTTGTTGCTAAATTCGGAAACTTTCTGGAGAAGGAGTTTCTCTCGAAAGAAGTGAGTGGGAGGAAAGTAGAACTTGATGAGGTAACTGTACCTGCTCCCTTATTGGAAAGTAGTACATCACAGAAACCAGTTTTTGTGACACGTACACAAATTAGTGAGGAAGCTAATGATGATTATCATGAAGCTTCAGAACAAGATACTACTGAACCTCGTAGATCAACCAGAGTAAGATCCGCACCAGAGTGGTATGGTAATCCTATTCTGGAAGTCATGTTACTAGATCATGATGAACCTACGAACTATGGAGAAGCGATGGTGAGCCTAGATTCCGCAAAATGGCTTGAAGCCATGAAATCTGAGATGGGATCCATGTACGAGAACAAAGTATGGACTTTGGTTGACTTGCCCAATGATCGGCAAGCAATTGAGAATAAATGGATCTTTAAGGAGAAGACTGACGCTGACGGTAATGTTACTGTCTACAAAGCTCGACTTGTCGCAAAAGGTTTTCGACAAGTTCAAGGGATTGACTACGATGAGACCTTCTCACCCGTAGCGATGCTTAAGTCTGTCCGAATCATGTTAGCAATTGCCGCATTTTATGATTATGAAATTTGGCAGATGGATGTCAAAACTGCATTCCTAAATGGATTTTTGCAAGAAGAGTTGTATATGATGCAACCGGAAGGTTTTGTCTATCCAAAGGGAGCTAACAAAGTGTGCAAGCTCCAGCGATCCATTTATGGACAGGTGCAAGCCTCTCGGAGTTGGAATAAACGCTTTGATAGTGTGATCAAAGCATTTAGTTTTGTACAGACTTTTGGAGAAGCCTGTATTTACAAGAAAGTGAGTGGGAGCTCTGTAGCATTTCTGATATTATATGTAGATGACATATTACTAATCGGAAATGATATAGAATTTCTGGATAGCACAAAGGGATACTTGAATAAGAGTTTTTCAATGAAAGACCTTGGTGAAGCTGCTTACATATTGGGCATTAAGATCTATAGAGACAGATCAAGACGCTTAATTGGACTTTCACAAAGCACATACCTTGACAAAGTTTTGAAAAAGTTCAAAATGGATCAAGCAAAGAAAGGATTCTTGCCTGTGTTACGAGGTGTGAAATTGAGTAAGACTCAATGCCCAACCAATGCAGAAGATAGAGAGAAAATGAAAGATGTTCCCTATGCTTCAGCCATAGGCTCTATCATGTATGCAATGCTGTGTACCAGACCTGATGTGTGTCTTGCTATAAGTCTAGCAGGTAGGTACCAAAGTAATCCAGGAGTGGATCACTGGACAGCGGTCAAGAAAATCCTGAAATACCTGAAAAGGACTAAGGATATGTTTCTCATATATGGAGGTGACAAAGAGCTCATCGTAAATGGTTACGTTGATGCAAGCTTTGACACTGATCCGGACGATTCTAAATCGCAAACCGGATATGTGTTTACATTAAACGGTGGAGCTGTCAGTTGGTGCAGTTCTAAACAAAGCATTGTGGCGGGATCTACATGTGAAGCGGAGTACATAGCTGCTTCGGAAGCAACAAACGAAGGAGTCTGGATGAAGGAGTTCATATCCGATCTAGGTGTCATACCTAGTGCATCGGGTCCAATGAAAATCTTTTGTGACAATACTGGTGCAATTGCCTTGGCAAAGGAATCCAGATTTCACAAGAGAACCAAGCACATCAAGAGACGCTTCAATTCCATCTGAGATCTAGTCCAAGTGGGAGACATAGAGATTTGCAAGATACATACGGATCTGAATATTGAAGACCCGTGGACTAAGCCTCTTCCACGAGCAAAACATGATCAGCACCAAAGCTCCATGGGTGTTAGTATCATTACTGTGTAATCTAAATTATTGACTCTAGTGCAAGTGGGCGACTGAAGGAAATATGCCCTAGAGGCAATAATAATGTTATTATTTTTATTTCCTTATATCATGATAAATGTTTATTATTCATGCTAGAATTGTATTATCCGGAAACATAATACTTGTGCGAATACATAGACAAACCAAACGTCACTAGTATGCCTCTACTTGACTAGCTCATTAATCAGAGATGGTTATGTTTCCTAACCATAGACATGTGTTGTCATTTGATTAACAGGATCACATTATTAGGAGAATGATGTGATTGACACGACCCATTCCATTAGCTTAGCACCCAATCGTTTAGTATGTTGCTATTGCTTTCTTCATGACTTATACATGTTCCTATGACTATTATATTATGCAACTCCCGTTTGCCGGAGGAACACTTTGTGTGCTACCAAACGTCACAACGTAACTGGGTGATTATAAAGGAGCTCTACAGGTGTCTCCAAAGGTACATGTTGGGTTGGCGTATTTCGAGATTAGGATTTTTCACTCCGATTGTCGGAGAGGTATCTCTGGGCCCTCTCGGTAATGCACATCACATAAGCCTTGCAAGCATTGCAACTAATGAGTTAGTTGCGAGATGATGTATTACGAAAGGAGTAAAGAGACTTGCCGGTAACGAGATTGAACTAGGTATTGAGATACCGACGATCGAATCTCGGGCAAGTAACATACCGATGACAAAGGGAACAACGTATTATGTTATGCGGTCTGACCGATAAAGATCTTCATAGAATATGTAGGAGCCAATATGAGCATCCAGGTTCCACTATTAGTTATTGACCGGAGACGTGTCTCGGTCATGTCTACATTGTTCTCGAACCCGTAGGGTCCGCACACTTAAGGTTTCGATGACAGTTATACTATGAGTTTATGAGTTTTGATGTACCGAAGTTAGTTTGGAGTCCCGGATGTGATCACGGACATAACGAGGAGTCTCGAAATGGTCAAGACATAAAGATTGATATATTGGACGGCTATATTCGGACACCGGAAGTGTTCCAGGTGATTTCGGAGAAAACCGGAGAGCCGGAGGGTTGCCGGAACCCTACTGGGAGAAGTAGTGGGCCATATGGGCCTTAGTGGAGAGAGAGAGGGCCAGCAAGGGTGGGCCGTGCGCCTCCTCCCCCCTGGTCCGAATTGGACTAGGAGAGGGGGGGCGGCGCCCCCCTTTCCTTCTCCTTCCCCACTTCCTTCCCCCTCCTAGTAGGAGTCCTACTCCTACTAGGAGGAGGACTCCTTCTTGGCACGCCTATAGGGCCGGCCGGCCTCCTCCCCTTGCTCCTTTAAATATGAGGGCAGGGGGCACCCCTAGACACACAAGTTGATCCACGTGATCATATTCTTAGCCGTGTGCGGTGCCCCCTTCCACCATAATCCTCGATAATATTGTAGCGGTGCTTAGGCGAAGCCCTGCGACGGTACTACATCAAGATCGTCACCATGCCATCGTGCTGATGGAACTCTTCCCCGAAACTTTGCTGGATCGGAGTTCGGGGATCGTCATCGAGCTGTACATGTGCTAAAACTCGGAGGTGCTGTAGTTTCGGTGCTTGATCGGTCGGGCCGTGAAGACGTACGACTACATCAACCGCGTTGTGCTAACGCTTCGCTGTCGGTCTACAAGGGTACATAGATCACACTCTCCCCTCTCGTTGCTATGCATCACCATGATCTTGCGTGTGCGTAGGAATTTTTTTGAAATTACTACGTTCCCCAACAAGTAGTTCTACCTTTACTACCCTAGCCGATATAGCGGAACGTAGGGTAGTAAGCACAGGAGCCGGGCAACCCAACTATTGACCAAAGACATGATTCGGAGCCAATACATATAGTGCTATAAGTTCGGGGTGACGAACTATACTGAAAAAAGTGTTCGGACTTTTATTGCCGTAGAACGGGGTGTAATGAAGCCCCTGGCACAGTAATACATACCATAGTGTACGCGCGTAATATATAATATACACAAAAGGTGAGGAAACAGGAAAAAAAATAAGTAATAAGCTGATGTCACCATTGTGATGTAATTAGTACGTCGAAGCGTACTTTGTGCGAGTAATGTGATAAGCAAGTAAAGCTATTTGACATGTTGCAACCAAGGCCGAGCTACGTGCAGGTATGTAAAACAAGTATGACAATCGTTTAATAGAGACCACCTGGGGATTCCCTTATATGCCAGAGCTTCTTGCCTCCTTGGTGTGTTCTGTAAGCGGGTCGTCCATATAGACCTCAAAAAGAGAAAAGACCCGTGATAATAGAAAGAAAAAATAAAGGCATGCGAATCCTAGGGTCGGTCAAGCCGCACTGTGGATCACGGGCGAGTTATGCCTCCGTCAGTACCCATGAGGTTTGAGTGCGTAATTATGTACGGGCGGCACAGGTGCCTCCTTCCTCAACGGGGCTGGGACGAAGGCCGGATTTACTAATTCAGCTCTTGACGAACCGAACTGCCCTTTTGTAGTGTAGTCCGGACCTTCTTGACGATGTCCAGGGGTTCGGCGGCCGGATTATGGTGCCGCTTTAGGAGGCCGCTCTGTACTTCTGCTACTAGGGCTGCGGTATGTTCCTCTGTACGGAGGGAACGTTTCGTGTTTCCATTTACTATAATGATGCCGCGTGGACCGAGCATCTTGAGCTTGAGATAAGCATAATGTGGCACTGCGTTGAATTTGGTGTACGCAGTTCGTGTGAGCAGTGCATGGTAGCCGCTGCAGAAGGGGACGATACACAAACGCCTATGATTCTTTCGCTTCACAGCCTAGTCATGCATACATGCATGCCAACCCAGGTAGAGGAACCCTTAACGGAACTATTCTTCCTCGAAGATGTTTTTACAAGTAATATAACATAACTCCCCGAATATAGCTTGTCTATTCAAGCATTACGACTGGATCGCCTGGTTTCCAAACGTACTTGGTGTTTTCTACCGGTATAGTATTCGGAAACACTCCACCCTTGGGTTTTGGAGGCTGAAGAGGAAAGTCTGCTATGACAATCTTTTACAATGCGTCCGGAGACAAATTTGCTGATAAAGTGTATTGTGACATAAAATCACACGCCCATTCCTTATTTATGCCATCTATCATGCTGTCTAGTTTACAGTCCCACTGTGAAAATTTGGCGGCTATCTTTACTTGGTCATACACCAAGCTAACCGGAATTTCTTGTCCGTCTGGTCCCTGAGGTCTGACCCGGGCCATATGATTCAGATCAAGTCCGGTATACCGTGTTTTAAACATGGCCTAGGCCTCTCGTGCACCTTCTCGACATGCCGAGGCCTTCCACAGCTTGAAGCAAAGACGAGCTCCTTTAAATAGCTCCGCGAGCTCACCCATCAGCCCAGGAGGAGAATCGGATGGCCATAAATCTTTAGCCATATTCCTCATTGCCTTCCGAGATCGCTCATGCACTTTGGATAGCTCTTGCAGCAAGTCTTGAAATCCAGACACTTCTTCTTCGGGCCTCCCAGTTAACAAGCCTACAGGAACAAATCTCATCAAAAACTACAATTTTCTCCATCAGGGAATCTCATGAAAGTTAGAATGAGCGACATACTAAATATGCCGCCTTTTAGTCTTCGGTTCTCCTTCAAGGCATCTGACAGTTGGGCTCTTACGTCCTTTAGTTCCTCGGTCTGCTTGATGTTGGCATCCTGTAGCTTGTTCTTCTCATCCCAGGTCCGTGTCAGTATACGTTGACCAGCGGCTTCTTGCCTTTCGACATGCTGTTTAGCTGCCTGCGCGGCCTCCAGTCTCTCTTCCAGCTGATCCAGCGATTCTGCAGCCATAAACAAAATAGTACTTATTTCAAAAACACCGTTGGCACATAATCATATTTTCTAGACAGTAATTGACATTACCAGTCGTTGCCTTCTTGGACTTCTCCAGTTCGGCAGTGACAGCAGTTAGCTGGGTCCGACAGTTCTCAAGCTCCTGAGACAGCATGTTGTTCTTCTCCATGAGTACCTGATTATACAATGATCCTTAAATCAGTTGCGTCAACTGCTTCAAGTCTCGAGGGCTACTGGCATATGATTATTGAATCGACATAATGTCTTTACCCGCATATCCTTTGAAAGCTGGCGTGTAGCTCCGGCAATTCCATCCCGAGCAGCCCGGATATATGCATCCGCAGAGCTGAGGGCGTTGAACGCTTCTTCGGTGAAACTTGGATCGTGCATGGCCTCCTTCCGCCGCTGATGGACCATCGCGCTCTCCACTTCGGAATTGGTGACGGATACATTATTCGAATCCTCGTGGAGGCGATGATACGGAATGGTACTCGTATCAACCCTAGTCCTTGTGGCAGGGTCCGGGGCCGGATCGGCCGATGCATGGCCGGCGAGACCTCCAGATATAGTCCGGTGTGCGCTCTTCCTAAAATATAGCACAACGGAGCACATCACGATCCAGCCTATTTGTCGAGTGCATGTTGAAAATTATACCTCTTCGGTGAACGAGGGAGCTTGGCAATTTCACCGTCCGCCTTTCTTTTCAAAGGCTCGCCCTACTCGAGCGTCGCCTTCTTGGAGGACGCCTTCGATATGGTTTGGTGGGACGAGCGCTGCCCCTTCGGAGCATGAGATAGTGCAGTGGGTGAGGCGCAACGGGAAAGCTCTTGTCGAAAGGATGTCTCCTAGGCACTTACGTGAGAGGAGGGGAGAAGGCCGGGATAATCGGCTATGATGGCTACTTCTATGTCGTCGTAGCTCACCTGATAAAAGACCCCCCTCCTTAAGCTCTATAAATATATCTGGATCCTCTTCAAATCCGGGATCCAGATCCCGAATATGGTCCTCTGGCTGCGGAGCGGAACTATGGATCCCCGCGACGATCTTTCTCCATTCATGTTAAAAAGAGTCGGGTTAAGTTCAACTAAGCATGACTCAGGAAGAGGATTAAATAAAGCTACTAATAGAAAAGCTCACCCAATCACCAGGGTTGTACATGGAAAGGCCTTCTCGGCACTTAAAATGAGTAAAATCTTCTTTCTCCCCTTTGTAAAGGTCGGCCAACATGGCGGCCAAGGCGGCAAAATTGTCCGGACCCTTGCACCCGCAGCGTGATGCGTCATCTTCGCCGTTGTTGTAACGCCCCAGACACACCCGCCGGTGGTCCTTACTCCTGGCGGGATCTAGACTGGTCTCACAGATCAATACTAGTCTTTTCTACGCACTTTGTCCTCACTCGTGCGCACCCGGGAGCAACTTCTCGATCGGTCACCCATCCTGAAATTCCTCCAAGCTAAGCACGCTTAACTTTGGAGTTCTTTCAGCATCCGTGTAACCGCGAGGGTTGGCTCAGACACACCCACCGGTGGTTGTTACTCCTGGCGGGATCTAGACTGGCCTCACAGATCAATACTAGTCTTTTCTACGCACTTTGTCCTTACTCGTGCGCACCGAGGAGAAACTTCCCGATCGGTCACCCATCCTGAAATTACTCCAAGATGAGCACGCTTAACTTTGGAGTTCTTTCAACATCTATGTAACCATGAGGGTCGGCCCTGATACCAACTTGTAATGCCCCGGACACACCCGCCGGTGGTCATTACTCCTGGCGAGATCTAGACTGGCCTCATAGATCAATACTAGTCTTTTCTATGCATTTTGTCCTCACTCATCCGCACCCGGGAGCAACTTCCCGATCGATGACCCATCCTGAAATTACTCCAAGCTGAGCACGCTTAACTTTGGAGTTCTTTCCGAATGGGCTCCCGGAAAGAAGGGATTCCTTATTGATATCAGTGGTCTATCATCCCTAATAAGCCAGGCTATCACAGTTGTAATGCCACATGGGGAGTCCTCTGGATTGGAGCGGCTGAACGGCTCGCGTTATTGAAATCGCCATTCCCTCAATTATAGATAGTCCGGATTGGGCGAGTATTTTTATCTTGCTCATTAACTTCTTAGGGATTTTTATTTCTGTGCCCTTGGTTCCTTAGTTCTACTCATTCATCCCCAGCTCTTAACTTTTGCTCACTTCCTTGCCCGAAGCCCTCAGAACTGGTCATAGCGGATGTTGTCGTCAGGTCAATGTCTTGATTGTTAACTCTGACGAGTGGGGCCACGTAGGGCGGAGTCCACGTTTTGACTGTTACGTGGTAACTAGTGGGGCCGCGAAACTGACACTCACTGTAACCTGAATCAGATCCAGTTGCTTCTGTGCCGCCCCTCCGCCGCAGTCGTGCCACCTCCGCTGCATCTACCCTCCCTCCCCATCTAGGATTAGGAAGCGATGTCGGGGGGACCCCATCCGGCCCATTGACCGTGGAGATGATTGGGTCGAATCATAGGCTGATAATTCATGGATTCCCCCTAGGTAAGCATCGTTTTCCTCTCAAATTGATTAGGAGATCCGTAAATTAGGCTGTATTTGACCACCGTTGGCGTGAATCAGTGCAATTTATCTGAAAATTTTCGGTCTAACTACGCCCTTTATCTTACTTTCAATCGATTAGGGTTGATCCTGCACTTGCTTTTCGGCTGGCGGTTAGAATGGAAACTAGCGAGCTGCGTGGAACTAAACCGTGTATTATTTCTGGATTTTTCTATCCTAAAGTGGTAGAAACCAGCGTTTTGTTCAGAGATTTCCGCGAGGCACTCTGTTGTGAGTATCTGTGGAGCCCGGCCGATGCTGTTGAACTGAGATATTCCGACAGTACTGAGCAGAGATTTGTCTCATTAACTTGCGATGAGCATCTGAGATTGCTATTTAGTTTGAATGCTGACAGCCATTTCGGTAAAATCCATATCGGTGTGCTTCAGGCACGCAAACAATGTATCCCGAAGGGTGTTCAGATATCATCTGTCTCTGCTAATAGCGAGCATCCTCGCACTCCTTGTAGGTCGAAACCAAGTAAACCTAGTGGTTCTGAAAGCCACAACATGTCGGCTGCCGCTAATTCTGCCACTTCTCCTCTCCCTTGTGCACCTGATGTAGAAGTAGATGCAGATCCTGACGAGGAAGTGCCTCGACATGATGATGAGGATGAGATTCTATTCCCTGAACTGGTAGATAGAGTCAGTCAACAGGCAATGGAAGATGAATATCCAGAGGAGCCTAGCAGCCATGCTAGATTTGATGACACTGGTGATGAAGAGAGGGAGGAGAACATCGACTCCTTAGTTTTACAAGAATATCATGGTGAGGACATGCCAACAATTGAGTGGAACAGGGAGAATCCTGACCTTACTCCAGGAATCGTATTCGAATCGATGGTGGACTATCGTAATGCAGTGACTACATATTGCATTCTCACTGAAAACTCTTATGAGGTTGATAGGAGTGAGCCAGGAAGATTAACTGTTCATTGCCCTTATGATAGGTGTAGGTGGAGGTTGCATGCATCCACTATGCGAAAGAGCAAATTGATTCAGGTATTACAACTGAATCTTGTTATCAGATTTATCCATTCTATATTCAGATCATGTATACTGTTTCTTAATTGTATTTGACATCATTTTTCATTTTGTTTCAGATAAAAAGCAACACACATGGGCACACTTGCCCACCTGGAGGGGAAGGGGGGAAAGGACAAATCTAAGCTTGCAAAGACTAGGTGGGTGGCAGATACAATCTTGGATTGGATGAAGAAAACACCAACAATTGGTCCAACAACACTCCATGGGAAGCTATTTGAGAAGTACAAGATTAATGTACAATACATGAGGATTTTCTATGCTAAGGAAAGGGCTCTTGATAGGTCCATGGAATGACAGTTTTCAGTTGCTTTACACCTTCAAAGCTGAAGTGGAGATGGCTAGTTGATACGTCCATTTTGCATCATGCTTTTATATCGATATTTATCGCATTATGGACTGTTATTTCACTTTATATCACAATACTTATGGCTATTCTCTCTTATTTTACAAGGTTTACATAAGGAGGGAGAATGCCGGCAGCTAGAATTCTGGGCTGGAAAAGGAGCAAATATTAGAGACCTATTCTGCGCAACTCCAAAAGTCCTGAAACTCCACGGAACGTCTTAAAAGAAATAAAGAAAAATGCATGCCAAAGATGAAGGCCAGGGGGCCCACACCCTTCTCACGAGGGTGGGGGGCACCCCCCTAGGGCGCGCCCCCTACCTCGTGGGCCCCCTGGTGGGTCTCCGACGTATATCTTCTCCTATATGAAGTCTTTCGATGAAAAAAAATAAGAAGCAACCTTTCGGGACGAGACTCCGCTGCCACGAGGCGGAACCGAGGCGGAACCAATCTAGAGCTCCAATAGAGCTGTTCTGCCGGGGAAACTTCCCTCCGGGAGGGGGAAATCATCACCATCGTCATCACCAACGCTCCTCTCATCGGGAGAGGGCAATCTCCATCAACATCTTCACCAGCACCATCTCATCTCCAAACCCTAGTTCATCTCTTATATCCAATTCTTGTCTCAAAGTCCGGGATTGGTGCTAGTAGGTTGCTAGTAGTGTTGATTACTCCTTGTAGTTGATGCTAGTTGGTTTATTTGGTGGAAAATCATATGTTCAGATCCTTTATGCATATTATTACCCCTCTGATTATGAACATGAATATGCTTTGTGAGTAATTACGTTTGTTCCTGAGGACAAGGGAGAAGTCTTGCTATTAGTAGTCATGTGAATTTGGTGTTCGTTTGATATTTTGATAAGATGTATGTTGTCTAGCCTCTAGTGGTGTTATGTGAACATCGACTACATAACACTTCACCATTATTTGGGCCTAGAGGAAGGTATTGGGAAGTAATAAGTAGATGATGGGTTGCTAGAGTGACAGAAGCTTAAACCCTAGTTTATGTGTTGCTTCGTAAGGGGCTGATTTGGATCCATAAGTTTCATGCTATGGTTAGGTTTACCTTAATACTTTTGTTGTAGTTGCGGATGCTTGCAATAGAGGTTAATCATAAGTGGGATGCTTGTTCAAGTAAGAACAGCACCCAAGCACCGGTCCACCCACATATCAAATTATCAAAGTATCGAACGCGAATCATATGAACGTGATGAAAACTAGCTTGACGATATTCCCATGTGTCCTCGGGAGCGCTTTTCCTATTATAAGAGTTTGTTCCGGCTTGTCCTTTGCTACAAAAAGGATTGGGCCACCTTGCTGCACCTTATTTACTTTTGTTACTTGTTTCTCGTTACAATTTACCTTATTAAAAAACTATCTGTTACCACTTATTTTAGTACTTGCAGAGAATACCTTGCTGAAAACCACTTATCATTTCCTTCTGCTCCTTGTTGGGTTCAACACTCTTACTTATCGAAAGGACTACGATAGATCCCCTATAGTTGTGGGTCATCAAGACTCTTTTCTGGCGCCGTTGCCGGGGAGTGTAGCACTTCTGGTAGGTGGAATTTGGTAAGGAAAAATTTATATAGTGTGCTGAAATTTACTGTCACTTGTTACTATGGAAAGTAATTCTCTGAGGGGCTTGTTCGGGGTATATTCACCCCGTCCAGTAGAGCAAAGAGTTGCTCCTCAACCTACTGAACCTATTGAAAATGAAACTCCTTTTATATTTCCTTCGGGTATAACGGAAAAACTGCTCATTAATCCTTTTACAGGAGATGGAACAAAGCATCCTGATGAGCACTTATTATATGTGGATGAAGTTTGTGGATTATTTAAGCTTACAGGTGTATCCGATGATGTTGATAAGAAGAAGGTCTTTCCTTTATCTTTGAAGGAAGACGCATTGATATGGTATAGGGTATATGATACGAGATCGTGGGACTATAAAAGATTGAAATTGGAATTTCATCAAAAGTATTACCCTATGCATCTTGTTCATCGTGATCGCAATTATATATATAATTTCTGGCCTCGCGAAGGAGAAAGCATCGCTCAAGCTTGGGGGAGGCTTAAATTAATGTTATATTCATGCCCCAATCATGAGCTCTCGAGAGAAATAATTATGCAAAGTTTTTATGCTCGGCTTTCTGAAAACAATCGCACCATGCTCGATACTTCTTGTGTTGGCTCTTTTATGATGAAGACTATTGAATTCAGATGGAATTTATTGGATAGAGTTAAACACAACTCTGAAGATTGGGACCTCGACGAAGGTAAGGAGTCAGGTATGACACCTAAGTTTGATTGTGTTAAATCTTTTGTGGATACCGATGTTTTCCGTAAGTTTAGCACTAAATATGGACTTGACTCTGAGATAGTAGCTTCTTTCTGTGAATCTTTTGCTACTTATGTTGATCTCCCTAAGGAGAAGTGGTTTAAATATCACCCTCCCACAGAAGTAAAAGTAGCTGCACCTATTAAAGTTGAAGAAAAGACTGTCACTTATAATGATCATATTGTTCCTACTTCTTATGTTGAGAAACCACCTTTCCCTGTTAGAGTAAAGGATCATGCTAAAGCTTCAACTGTTGTTCATAAAAGCAATATCAGAACTTATGTACCCCCTGAGCAAATTAAAGTAGAACCTAATATTGCTATTGTTAAAGATCTCTTGTCTGATAATATTGATGGGTATGTTATTCAGTTCGATGGTGAAACTGCTAGAATTGCTAAACCGTGTGATAAAGATAAACATAGAACTGTGGTAGGCGTGCCTGTTATTTCTATTAAAATAGGAGATCATTGTTATCATGGCTTATGTGATATGGGTGCTAGTGCTAGTGTTATACCTTATGACTTGTACGAAGAAATTAAGAACGAAATTGCACCTGCTGAGATAGAAGATATCGATGTCACAATTAAACTTGCCAATAGAGATACTATTTCACCAATTGGGATTGTTAGAGATGTTGAAGTCTTGTGTGGGAAAACTAAATATCCCGCTGATGTTCTTGTTCTTACTTCTCCACAAGATAGCTTTTGTCCCATTATATTTGGTAGACCCTTCTTGAACACTATTAATGCTAGGATAGATTGTGAAAAGAATGTTGTTACTATTGGCTTGGATGATATGGTTCATGAGTTTAACTTCTCTAAATTTAGTAAACAACATCGTGAGGAAGAATTACCTAGTAAGGATGAAATTATTGGTCTTGCTTCTATTGCCATACCTCCTAGTGATCCTTTAGAACACTATTTGCTAGACCATGAAAATGATATGTTCATGAATGAAAGAAGGGAAATAGATGAAGTATTCTTTAAATAGGAACCTATTCTGCAACACAATTTGCCTATTGAAATTTTAGGAGATCCTCCTCCACCCAAGGGTGATCCCGTGTTTGAGCTTAAACCGTTGCCTGATAATCTTAAATATGCTTATCTTGATGAAAAGAAGATATATCCTGTTATTATTAGTGCTAACCTATCAGAGCATGAAGAAGGAAGATTATTGAAAACTCTAAAGAAGCATCGTGCTGCTATTGGATATACTCTTGATGATCTTAAGGGCATTAGTCCCACTCTATGTCAACATAAAATAAATTTGGAAGCAGATGCCAAACCAGTTCGTGATCCTCAACGACGTCTGAATCCTAAAATGAAAGAAGTGGTAAGAAAAGAAATACTCAAGCTTCTGGAGGCAGGTATAATTTATCCCGTTGCTCATAGTGAGTGGGTAAGTCCTGTCCATTGTGTCCCTAAGAAGGGAGGTATTACTGTTGTTCCTAATGATAAAGATGAATTGATTCCACAAAGAATTATCACAGGTTATAGGATGGTAATTGATTTCCGCAAATTAAATAAAGCTACTAAGAAAGATCATTACCCCTTACCTTTTATTGATCAAATGCTAGAAAGATTATGCAAACATACACATTATTGCTTTCTAGATGGTTATTCTGGTTTCTCTCAAATACCTGTGTCGGCTAGAGATCAATCAAAGACTACTTTTACATGCCCTTTTGGTACTTTTGCTTATAGACGTATGCCTTTTGGTTTATGTAATGCACCTGCTACCTTTCAAAGATGCATGATGGCTATATTCTCTGACTTTTGTGAAAAGATTTGTGAGGTTTTCATGGACGACTTTTTGGTCTATGGTTCCTCTTTTGACGATTTCTTGAGCAATCTTGATCGAGTTTTGCAGAGATGTGAAGAAACTAATCTTGTCTTGAATTGGGAAAAGTGCCACTTTATGGTTAATAAAGGTATTGTCTTGGGGCACAAAGTTTCTGAAAGATGTATTGAAGTTGATAAAGCCAAGGTTGATGCTATTGAAAAGATGCCATGTCCCAAGGACGTCAAAGGTATAAGAAGTTTCCTTGGTCACGCTGGATTTTATAGGAGGTTCATTAAGGACTTCCAAAAAATTTCTCGGCCTCTAACTAATTTATTTCAAAAATATATACCATTTGTCTTTGATGATGATTGTGTAGAAGCATTTGAAATACTTAAGAAAGCATTAGTCTCTGCACCTGTTGTTCAGCCACCTGATTGGAATTTACCCTTTGAAATTATGTGCGATGCTAGTGATTATGCTATAGGTGCTGTTCTAGGGCAAAGAGTTGATAAGAAATTAAATGTTATTCATTATGCTAGTAAGACTCTAGACAATGCTCAAAAAAATTATGCTACTACTGAAAAATAGCTTTTAGCAGTTGTATTTGCTTGTGATAAGTTCAGACCTTATATTGTTGATTCTAAAGTAACTATTCACACTGGTCATGCTGCTATTAAATACCTTATGGAAAAGAAAGATGCTAAACCTAGACTTATTAGATGGGTTCTCTTGCTACAAGAATTTGATTTGCATATTGTTGATAGAAAGGGAGCTGAGAACCCCGTTGCAGACAACTTATCTAGGTTAGAAAATATTCTTGATGACCCACTACCTATTAATGATGACTTTCCTGATGAACAATTAAATGTTATAAGTACTTCTCGTAGTACTCCATGGTACGCTGATTATGCTAATTATATTGTTGCTAAGTTTATACCACCTAGCTTCACATACCAGCAAAAGAAAAAAAAATCTTCTATGACTTGATACTTTACTTTTGGGATGACCCACATCTTTATAAAGAAGGAATAGATGGTGTTATTAAATGTTGTGTACCTGAGCATGAACAGGAACATATCCTACGCAAGTGTCATTCCGAGTCTTATGGAGGACACCACGCTGGAGATAGAACTGCACATAAGGTATTGCAATCTGGTTTTTATTGGCCTACTCTCTTCAAGGATGCCCGTAAGTTTGTCTTGTCATGTGATGAATGTCAAAGAATTGGTAATATTACTAGATGTCAAGAAATGCCTATGAATTATTCTCTTGTTATTGAACTGTTTGATGTTTGGGGCTTTGATTATATGGGACCTTTTCCCGCCTCTAATGGATATACACATATTTTAGTTGTTGCTGATTACGTTACTAAGTGGGTAGAAGCTACTCCAACTAGTAGTGCTGATCATAACACTTCTATCAAAATGCTTAAGGAAGTTATTTTTCCGAGGTTTGGTGTCCCTAGATATTTAATGACTGATGGTGGTTCACACTTTATTCATGGTGCTTTCCGTAAAATACTTGCTAAACATGATGTTAATCATAGAATTGCATCTCCTTATCACCCACAGTCTAGTGGTCAAGTAGAGTTGAGCAATAGAGAGCTCAAATTTATTTTGCAAAAGACTGTTAATAGGTCTAGAAAGAATTGGTCTAAGAAACTTGATGATGCATTATGGGCATATAGAACTGCATACAAAAATCCTATGGGTATGTCTCCATATAAAATGGTATATGGAAAAGCATGTCACTTACCTCTCGAACTAGAACATAAGGCATATTGGGATATTAAGGAGCTCAACTATGATTTCAAACTTGCCGGTGAGAAGAGGTTATTTGATATTAGCCCACTTGATGAATGAAGAACCCAAGCATATGAAAATGCCAAGTTATTTAAAGAAAAAGTTAAAAGATGGCATGACAAAAGGGTACAAAAGCGTGAGTTTAATGTAGGTGATTATGTATTGCTATACAACTCTCGTTTAAGATTTTTTGCAGGAAAACTTCTCTCTAAATGGGAAGGCCCCTATGTTATCGAGGAGGTCTATCATTCCGGTGCAATAAAAATCAACAACTTCGAAGGCACAAATCCGAAGGTGGTAAACGGTCAAAGAATCAAACATTATATCTCAGGTAATCCCATAAATGTTGAAACCAATATTATTGAAATCGTAACCCTGGAGGAATACATAAGGGACACTTTCCGGAACGTTTCAGACTCTGGAAGGGAATAGGTATGTGGTACGGTAAGTAAACCGACTCCAAAACAATTTCTAAGGCAATATTTATCCGTTTTGGAATATTTAGAAAAATAGAAAAATAAGTAGCAGTCCGGGAAGGACACGAGGGCCCCATGAGGGTGGTGGGCGCGCCCTACCCCTCTGGGCGCGCCCCCTACCTCGTGAGCACCTTGTGTGCCTTCCGGACTTCGTTTTCTTGTACGATACGTATTTTGGTTGGTAAAAATTCATTATATATTCTCCCGAAGGCTTTGACTCCCGTATCACGCAAATCTCCTCTGTTCTTGTTTCGAGCTGTTTTCTGTCAGGGTTTTCAAGGCCAGGCATCATGTCGTCCCCCTCCAACAAAGAAGAATTGAGTATCTGGGTATGGGCTCTCCCCTTGGCAACTGCCAAGCTTGGGGGAGGTGCCCCGGTATCGTATCACAATCACATCTTCTATCTTTACCGTTTTTCTTAGTTCGATCCTATTAGTAGTATCTTGATCTAGTAGAATAAAGTTTATGGCATGATCTAGTTTTGAGTTTTGTTTTATGACCTCTCTATGTAATCGAGTCCGTGAGTTATATATAATAAAGATTAGTGTTGAGTCAAGGGCCTGATTATTTTGCCATGATCTTGGGTGAATAAAAGAAAAGAGAAAAATAATAAAAAGAAACAACAAGTTCATATTGATCTTATTGAGAGTAATGACTTCACATAGAAAGAGTATGATGATTAAAAGTTGTTGGGAATTGGCAGACATAGCTTTGGTCATTGTTGCAATTAATAGGAAGTGATAAGGAAAGAGAGGTTTTCACATATAGATATATTATCATTGACATCTTTTATGATTGTAAGCACTCATCAAAATATGACATGCTAAAGAATTGATGTTGGACAAGGAAGACAACGTAATGAGTTATGTCTTTCTTATATCTGAGATAAAGTATGTTGTGATGGTTCCTCTAACTTGTTGAGCTTGCCTTTCCCCCTCATGCTAGCCAAATTCTCAGCACCAAGTAGAAATACTACTTGTGCTTCCAAATATCCCTAAACCAGTTTTGCCATGAGAGTCCACCATATCTACCTATGGATTGAGTAAGATCCTTCAAGTAAGTTGTCATTGGTGCAAAGCAATAAAAATTGCTCTAAATATGTATGATTGATTGGTGTGGGAGAAATAAGATTTATATGATCTTGTGATGTGGAAGTAATAAAAGCGACGGACTGCATAATAAAGGTTCACATCACAAGGGGCAATATAAAGTGACGTTCTTTCGCATTGAGATTTTATATATCCAACCATAAAAGCGCATGGCAACCTCTGCTTCCCTCTGCGAAGGGCCTATCCTTTATTATTATCTTCTACCTTATGCAAGCGTCACGGTGATCTTTACCTTTCCTTTTTCATTTTATCCTTTGGCAAGCTCAGCGTGTTGGAAAGAACATGATATATATATCTAATTGGATGTAGGGGAGCATGAACCATTATTGTTGACATTACCCTTGAGGTAAAAGGTTGTGGGGCAAAACTATAAGCCCCTATCTTTCTCTGTGTCCGATTAAAACTCTGTAACCACAAGTATCGCATGAGTGTTAGCAATTATGGAGGACTAAATGATAGTTGAGTATGTGGACTTGCTTTTTAGCTCTGACATAGACTCTTTCCGATGTTATGATAAATTGCAATTGCTTCAGTGACTGAGATTATAGTTTGTTGGAACCCAATAAGGTTTATGATTTATACTTTTGCATTGTGAATAGATCATCACTTGAACATAAGTAATCATATGACAAAACCTATATATGTTGCTGTTATAAGAATAATCATGATGCCTGCATGTCCGTATTTTATTTTTATCGAAGCCTCTACCTCTAAACATGAGGACATATTTATTGTTATCGGCTTTTCGCTTGAGGACAATCAAGGTCTAAGCTTTGGGGACTTGATACATCCATTTTGCATCATGCTTTTATATCGATATTTATCGCATTATGGACTGTTATTTCACTTTATATCACAATACTTATGGCTATTCTCTCTTATTTTACAAGATTTACATAAGGAGGGAGAATGCCGGCAGCTGGAATTCTGGGCTGGAAAAGGAGCAAATATTAGAGACCTATTCTGCGCAACTCCAAAAGTCGTGAAACTCCACGGAACGTCTTAAAAGAAATAAAGAAAAATGCATGCCAAAGATGAAGGCCAGGGGGCCCACACCCTTCTCACGAGGGTGGGGGGCACGCCCCCCCTAGGGCGCGCCCCCTACCTCGTGGGCCCCCTGGTGGGTCTCCGACGTCCATCTTCTCCTATATGAAGTCTTTCGATGAGAAAAAAATAAGAAGCAACCTTTCGGGACGAGACTCCGCCGCCACGAGGCGGAACCGAGGCGGAACCAATCTAGAGCTCCGGCGGAGCTGTTCTGCCGGGGAAACTTCCCTCCGGGAGGGGGAAATCATCACCATCGTCATCACCAATGCTCCTCTCATCGGGAGAGGGCAATCTCCATCAACATCTTCACCAGCACCATCTCATCTCCAAACCCTAGTTCATCTCTTGTATCCAATTCTTGTCTCAAAGTCCGGGATTGGTGCTAGTAGGTTGCTAGTAGTGTTGATTACTCCTTGTAGTTGATGGTAATTGGTTTATTTGGTGGAAAATCATATGTTCAAATCCTTTATGCATATTATTACCCCTTTGATTATGAACATGAATATGCTTTGTGAGTAATTACGTTTGTTCCTGAGGACAAGGGAGAGGCTTGCTATTAGTAGTCATGTGAATTTGGTATTCGTTTGATATTTTGATAAGATGTATGTTGTCTAGCCTCTAGTGGTGTTATGTGAACGTCGACTACATAACACTTCCCCATTATTTGGGCCTAGAGGAAGTCATTGGGAAGTAATAAGTAGATGATGGGTTGCTAGAGTGACAGAAGCTTAAACCCTAGTTTATGTGTTGCTTCGTAAGGGGCTGATTTGGATCCATATGTTTCATGCTATGGTTAGGTTTACCTTAATACTTTTGTTGTAGTTGCGGATGCTTGCAATAGAGGTTAATCATAAGTGGGATGCTTGTTCAATTAAGAACAGCAACCAAGCACCGGTCCACCCACATATCAAATTATCAAAGTATCGAACGCGAATCATATGAACGTGATGAAAACTAGCTTGACGATATTCCCATGTGTCCTCGGGAGCGCTTTTCCTATTATAAGAGTTTGTTCCGGCTTGTCCTTTACTACAAAAAGGATTGGGCCACCTTGCTGCACCTTATTTACTTTTGTTACCTGTTGCTCGTTACAATTTACCTTATTACAAAACTATCTGTTACCACTTATTCCAGTACTTGCAGAGAATACCTTGCTGAAAACCGCTTATCATTTCCTTCTGCTCCTCGTTCAGTTCGACACTCTTACTTATAGAAAGGACTACGATAGATCCCCTATACTTGTGGGTCATCACTAGTCCAGGGAGAGTTGTAGAGATTGACAAGCATATAGTTAAGTACAAATTAAAAGGGAAGGCACTGGAGAAGGAGTACTTTAGGAGGGCTTTTGTTTGTTTCAAGGCTTGCTGGCAGCGGTTTCTGAATGGTTGTAGGCCCTATTTGGCTGTCGATGCAACTGCTTTGAATGGAAGATGGAGAGGCCAGCTAGCAGCAGCTTCTACAGTTGATGGACACAACTGGCTATTCCCAGTTGCATTTGGTGTGTTGGAGGTAGAGTGTGAGGAGAGTTGGGTCTGGTTTCTACAGCAGTTGCGCAACATTAAAGGTACACCCTCGAGTTTAGTTATACACACAGATGCTTGCAAGGGTTTAGAAACTGCAGTAGAAATTGTATTCCCTGGAGTGGAACATAGGGAATGTATCCGACACCTAGCGGAGAATTTTAAAAAGAATTCAAAGGCAAAGTTTATGATGGGAATCTATGGCCGGCATCATACACATGCAGCTTGAGGAAGCATGAGCACCATTAGAGAGTGTTGTATGCTCATAATCCTTTGGTGAAGGAGTACATTGATGAACATCATGGAAAGTTGTGGTCAAGAAGCAAATTCAATGAAATCTGCAAAGCAGACTATGTGACCAATAACCTCGCCAAGTGTTTCAATGCAAAGTTCAAGTCAGTGAAAGGGCTTTTGTTGTGATAAGCATTTGATAAGATCAGGCAGATGATCATGGTAAAGATGGCTCTTCGTAAAAGAATTGCAGAAACACAATATGTTGGCCATCTTATGCTCCCATCTCTGATTAAGGCATTGCATGCCAAGGCAAGAGGACTAAGGATGAAATGCATTCGACCGTCGACATACGAGGCTGAGGTGACATACACTGACAGTAAAAATAGGGAATGGAGATATCGAGTGAACCTTGCAACCAATGAATGCAGTTGTAGGCAATGGCAGATCCGCGGGAAGCCGTGCATACATGCCCTACATCTCATGATTGTTATTGGAGGTGAAGATGGTGAAGTTGATTAGTATTACTCTAAATATTTCTCTGTTGCCAAATTTAGGGCTGCTTATGCTGAAAATGTGCCTGCACTCTTGGGAAAAGACCAATGGAACATAGTAGACCCAGGGTTCAAATTCCATTCTCCTCTACTGACTAGACCACCAGGAAGACCATGGAAAAACAGGATAAGAGCTGGTGAAGAGGGTCATGTAAAAAAACAACGTAAGTGCAAAAGATGTGGTATCCTAGGGCATATTTCTATGCGTTGTACTAATCCAGTTGATGCATCATTTGGAGAAGAGGAACAATGGGCAGCAACAAATGCAGGGGAGAATGCAGCAAGTTTAGAGGATAATGCAACAGCATAGGAGAATGCAGCAAGTTTAGAGAATGAATCAACTGAAGTAGCAGCTTGGTATGTGTGCAATCTTTCCATTTTTTGCATTTGTTTTTTTGTCGATGTCTAAGCTTATTTCTGTTTGACCCAGCTCTAGGATAATTAGAGGCAGAAGACAGAAAAGACCTAGAGAGGAAGAAACTTCGGTTGAACCATCATCTGATGCGGAATTTGAAACCATGGCTTACGAAGGTTTTGAAGCTATAAGAGAGGAGGAAGTTATTTTGTCTGAAGTTCCTTTAAAGATTAGTGAGCCCACAAATGACCATCAACTGGTCATCACTTGCTCGATCAGTCAAAGCTCAACAAAATCGCCACCACCAGAAGTGAAGATCATAAGCAACAAGGCAAAGCTTTCAAAGGCACAAAATATCCCAGCCAGGGAAACCAGAAGCAAGACGTTTAACCCATCCCGGAACACAAAGAGCAAGGCAAAGATTTGAATTGGAACTTGAATGCAAGTCATAAAATTTGAACTTTAAAGATTTGTAATAAGGATTATGTCATCAATTTGAAGTACTGTGAAAACTTGTAAGGTGTAATAATTCTATTTGTAAACTTTGAATTTGAACTACTGAGGCAAACTTTAAATTTGAACCAACACTTGAAGTCCATTCCTGTGTGGTGTGAGTTGCACAGTTTGCGGAACTATTATAAACGTTAGGTGATCAATCCGATCTCTTTTGCGTGGTAAAAATTGTAGTCATTAGAAAAGTGCTCCAAATGAGCTCCCAAGCTAGGGTAAACAACCCCATTTGTAATCAAGTTTTTTTGGACCTACTCCAAATGAGACAAATATTCTTTATTAACACCAATTCAATCTATATATTGTAGATTCGAAGAATCACTATTTATTGAATTAATATTTCTATTTTTACATTTTTTTGAAAAATATACTTTAATAGAAAAACCATTAAAAACATGTTTACCATATGAAAATGGAAAACTAAGTTCAGATCCTTCTTATTCACTTTGAAATCAAGCTTTGGTATTTTTTAATTTTTTTATTTTGAAAAACCGAAGGGAAACCCTACCTTCTCTCCTTAGTCTCTATGAAACGTTGTACATGATAGCTCATATGTGTGAAGGTTTTTTCATGAAAAATATCCATAGACAAAGTTTATGATTTTTGGCCGGTAACATGTCACACAAGACAACATTGTGCGCAGGTTTTATTTTTTATTTTTTTTTAATTAATGGTGCTCATTTGACCTCGATCGTGCTAGCTAGTTTTTTTCTCTAAATGTACATATACCAAGTTTAGTATTTTTCCTCATTAGTGTGTCTTATAAAACGACGAATGGCGAAGGTTTCATATTTTTTAGATTTTTTTAAATTAGTTATGCTCAGTCAAAGCCTTTGAAACCCTGTTGACCAGCTCAAAACCCCTCTAAACCCCGCGGGGTTTTGTATAACCCTAGCTCTGAACGTCAGCCGTCCGATCATACCCTAGCGCCAAGCGACAACCATCAGATGTGGTCTTCTAGAAGTAATTCCGAGGGCAGGCTGCATCCAGGCTCCAAGCCGTTGGATCACATGGACGACTCCACATCGTTGGATCGTGGGCCGATCCGCGAGACTTGTTGGTTGTGCCTTCCCTTTCTTCCGGTGCTTATTCTGAAGCGACGAGAGGAGCCACTCCTCCTCTGCTTCTTATTCTCCGGCGACGAGAGGAGCCACTCCTCTTCTTCTTCTTCTCCGGCGACTTTGGGCAATATGTCGAGCTCCACTTCAGCCTCCCGCCCCTCGTGGACCCAGGATGGTCCACTTCCCATGGAGCGATGTCCTGACTGCCCATGCAGTGTGCCACTGATACGGTTGACTTCGAAGGAGGTCAAGAATGGCAACTATGGGCGCGAGTTCGTGAAATGTGAGTGCAAGCCAGAGGGGAAGGTTAGATCTCATGATTTTTCTCTGATTTATTTTTCTACTTGCTTTTGATTCTTTTTTGATCTAGGATTTAGGGTTCATGTTTTCGTTTCAGATCGTGAAGAAATGCACACATTTTGAATGGATGGATGACTACGTTAAGAGGATTCAATTCAATGGGGCCCCAACCCGGGAGCTCAATCTGCCGTCAGCACCAACGAATTTGGTATCTGAAAGTGCTGCTCTGACAGTTGGGGATGCATATCTGAAGGGGAAATAAAGAAGATGAACAAGAACTTGAAGCAGATGATTCAATTGAACAAGCAGGCGAATCTATTAGCTTTAGGATTTTATCCCTTTTATTTTTGTGTAGTTGCTCTAGGATTTACTTACTTGCTGGTCATCACTCGTTAGAGATGTTATTAGTGTGGTGTCATGTGCTCTAGGATTTGGTTAAATTTGTGGATCATGTGCTCTATGATTTGCTTAAATTTGTGGATCATGTTCTCTATGCTTTGTGTTGCTTAATTTGTGGATCATGTGCCCTATGCTCTGTGTTGCTTAATTTGCGGATCATGTCAGTTTCGTCAGTTTTGTACACTTTCAATTTCTTTAGTTTCGTCAGACAACACCAACCGCAGAAGAAAAAAATTGTAGTTCTAGGACCCAAATTGAAACTAAGCTCTGGTTGGGCCGTCTCATTGCGTTGAGTGTCGAAGGCCCACGCGCTGGCTCTATTTTTTCCCTTGATTATTACCATGATAAATCCATTTATTGCCATGCCGAACAAAAATAGTGCATGATTGTAAATCAATTTATTGTTGGACTTGCCCATGTCAAATTTATTTGTACAAATCATGGAAATTTCCTTCTGTATATAGCCTATGGCACAACACTTCCATTTTTTGACATGTGGGTATTATAAACATGTTTTTGTTGCAAGAAAATTATTGTATACATGATTTTTTGTTTTTGTTTTTTTATTAAGAACATGTCAGACTTAATTATGTAGATCATGATATCCATCTGAAACCACGTCTAAAATAAAGTTTGGTGGCACCATTAGCCAGCATATCCATCTAGAGAGCATGTTTAGGGCTCGCCTACGGCACCATATCCATCTATGGAGCATGTCTGCGGCTCGGCTACGGCACCATATCCATCTACCGATATCCCATGTGGCAAGCATACATCCATAACATAAAAAGTAGCAACCATAGCATACTTCTTACATAAAACATAGGGTGCCCTAAACCATAGCATAGCCCACAAACTATTCAAAAATTAGCTTTTCTTCTTCTTTTATACATCAACATGGCTCATTTTTCTAGCTTTAGTTTCCTTTTCGACACTTCAAATAGTCTGTTATCCACGCATGCGAAAACTTGACCCTACTCTAAATGGGAGAAAACTTGCTGGTTTTCATTGAGGAACACCCTTTCATTGATTGATTTAGCAGAAGGGCTCGTGTACAGCACCATATCCATCTAGCGATTTATCTCACGTCAAATAAGATAGAAATAGCAAGCAAAAACACTGATAACCAACACATATCAAATAAGGGTAGCAAGCATAAAAAAGTTCTTAGGGGATAACACGACCGAGATTAAAAGTTCACGGTACAACCAACGACATAATTAAGATAGAAATATATAAAAGATAAAAAGCCCTAACACCCTAGGGCAAGACAAGCTCATGAGACCGGGACTTCACCACCATCTTCACTGCGCCTCCTCTTCACTGCTCCTCCTCTCCATACTTTCCTGGTGTAGGATCGAAAGTATGTCTAGAGGGGGGGGGGGTGATTAGACTACTTGACCAAATAAAAATCTAGCCTTTTCCCAATTTTAGTCTTTGGCAGATTTTAGCTATCTTAGCACAAGTCAAGCAATCTTAACACAATTCAAGCAAGCATGCAAAGAGTCTATGAGCAGCGGAAAGTAAAGCATGCAACTTGCAAGAATGTAAAGGGAAGGGCTTGGAGAATTCAAATGCAATTGGAGACACAGATGTTTTTGTCGTGGTTCCGATAGGTGGTGCTATCGTACATCCACGTTGAAGGAGACTTCAACCCACGAAGGGTAATGGTTGCGCAAGTCCATGGAGGGCTCCACCCACAAAGGGTCCACGAAGAAGCAACCTTTTCTATCCCATCATGGCCATCTCCCACGAAGGACTTGCCTCACTAGCGGTAGATCTTCACGAAGTAGGCGATCTCCTTGCCCTTACAAACTCCTTGGTTCAACTCCACAATCTTTGTCGGAGGCTCCCAAGTGACACCTAGCCAATCTAGGAGACACCACTCTCCAAGAAGTAACAAATGGTGTGTTGATGATGAACTCCTTGCTCTTGTGCTTCAAATGATAGTCTCCCCAACACTCAACTCTCTCTCACAGGATATGGATTCGGTGGAAAGAAGATTTGAGTGGAAAGCAACTTGGGGAAGGCTAGAGATCAAGATTCATATGGTGTGAATGGAATATCTTGGTCTCAACACATGAGTAGGTGGTTCTCTCTCAGAAAATGTGTATTGGAAGTGTAGGTATGTTCTGATGGCTCTCTCCACGAATGAAGAGTGGGTGGATGGGTATATATAGCCTCCACACAAAAACTAACCGTTACACACAATTTACCAATCTCGGTGAGACCGAATTGAGAAACTCGGTCAGACCGATTTAGCAAACCTAGTGACCGTTAGGATTTTCGGTGGGACCGAGATGCAACTCGGTAGGACCGATATGGTTAGGGTTAGGGCATAACGTAATATCATTGTGACCGATTACACAAAGTTGGTGGGACCGATTTTGGTAATAAGCTAACCAGAGAGTTGGTCAGTTAAACTCGCTGGGACGATCGCTCATTTCGGTGGGACCGAAATGTTACAAAAAGGGAAACAGAGAGTTTACATTGCAATCTCGGTGGGACCGATCGCTCATCTCGGTAGGACTGAAACATTACGAAGGGAAACATAGAGATTACAACCCCATCTCGGTGTGACCGAGATCCCTATCGGTGAGGCCGATTTGCCTAAGGTTTGTGGCAGTGGCTATGACATCTGAACTAGGTGGTGCCGGATAGAAAGAATCAGTGGGGCCAAGTTTGACTTTTGGTTTAGGTCATATGTGGATGTGGGAAGGTAGTTGAGGGTTTTTGAGCATATCACTAAGCACTATGAAGCAAGAACCTCATCAAGCAACACCTCATCCCGCCTTGATAGTATTGGCCTTTCCTATAGACTCAATGTGATCTTGTATCACTAAAATATAAAATGTAGAGTCTTGAGCTTTGAGCTTGAGCCAATCTTTTTGTCCTTAGTATTTTGAGGGGTCCACTTTCCTCATCCATGCCATGCCATTCATTGAGCTTTTCCTGAAATATTAATCTTGGAATAATGTTAGCTCAATGAGCTATATGTTGTTAGGAATTACCAAAACCACCTAGGGATAGTTGCACTTTCACCTGGCCGATGTAGTAGGGGAGGATGTGCATACCATCGCGGGTGGGGAAGATGCAATCGAAGTTTGTGAAGATGTTGTGGGTTGTGAATGTGATGAATTCGCATCCACACCAAAACACCTTGCCGAGGAGGTAGTATGCATCAAATCTGTTGGTGCAGGTGACGGTGAGTCCTATCGGCGGAGTCCTGGAGTTTGGACGCACTTCCTCCAGTCGGAACATCACCGGCGAGCCTGTCGGGAGGTGGGCGAAGCCCGCATGGAGGAACCACTCAGCAAACCTGAAGGAAATATGCCCTAGAGGCAATAATAAAGTTGTTATTTATATTTCCTTATATCGTTATAAAAGTTTATTATTCATCCTAGAATTGTATTAACCGGAAACTTAGTACATGTGTGAATACATAGACAAATAGAGTGTCACTAGTATGCCTCTACTTGACTAGCTTGTTGAATCAATTATGGTTATGTTTCCTAACCATAGACATGAGTTTTCATTTGGTTAACGGGATCAAATCATTAGAGAATGATGTGATTTACTTGACCCATCTGTTAGCTTAGCACGATGATCGTTTAGTTCATTGCTATTGCTTTCTCCATAACTTATACATGTTCCTATGACTATGAGATAATGCAACTCCCGAATACCGGAGGAACACTTAGTGTGCTATCAAACGTCACAACATAACTGGGTGACTATAAAGATGCTCTAATGGTGTCTCCGATGGTGTTTGTTGAGTTGGCATTGATCGAGATTAGGATTTGTCACTCCGAGTATCGGAGAGGTATCTCTGGGCCCTATCGGTAATGCACATCACTATAAGCCTTGCAAGCAATGTGACTAATGAGTTAGTTGCGGGGTGATGCATTACGGAACGAGTAAAGAGAGTTGCCATTAACTAGATTGAACTAGGTATTGAGATACCGACGACCGAATCTCGGGCAAGTAACATACCGATGACAAAGAGAACAACGTATGTTGTTGTGCGGTTTGACCGATAAAGATCTTCGTAGAATATGTAGGAACCAATATGAGCATCCAGGTTCCACTATTGGATATTGACCGAAGATGAGTCTCGGTCATGTCTACATAGTTCTCGAACCCGTAGGGTCCGCACGCTTAACGTTCGGTGACGATCGGTATTATGAGTTTATGTGTTTTGATGTACCGAAGGTAGTTCAGAGTCCCATATATGATCATGGACATGACGAGGAGTCTCGAAATGGTCGATACATAAAGATCGATATATTGGAAGCCTATGTTTGGACATCGAAATGGTTCCGGATGAGTTCGGGCATTTTTCGGAGTACCGGGAGGTTACCGGAACCCCCTCGGGGAGTGTATGGGCCTTATTGGGCCTTAGTGGAATAGAGGAAAGGAAGGGAAAATGTGGGAGGCGCACTCCCCTAGCCCAATCCAAATTGGGTGGGGGCCGCCCCCCCTTTCCTTCCCTCTCTCCTCCCCTTCCTTCTCTCCTACTCCTACTACATGGAAGGGGGGAATCCTACTCCCGATGGGAGTAGGACTCCCCTAGGGCGCGCCATAGAGGGCCGGCCCTCCCCCCTCCACTTCTTTATATACGGCGGAGGGGCACCCTATAGACACACAAGTTGATCATTGTCTTAATCGTGTGTGGTGCCCCCTCCACCATAATCCACCTTGGTCAAATCGTAGCGGTGCTTAGGCGAAGCCCTGTTTCGGTAGCTTCATCATCACCGTCATCAGGCCGTCATGCTGACGAAACTCTCCCTCGACACTCAGCTGGATATTGAGTTCGTGGGACGTTACTGAGTTGAACGTGTGCAGATCGCGGAAGTGCCGTACCTTCGGTGCTAGGATCGGTCGGATAATGAGGACGTTCGACTAAATCAACCGCGTTGTCATAACGCTCCGCTTACGGTCTACGAGGGTACGTGGACAGCACTCTTCCCCTCTTGTTGCTATGAATCACCTAGATAGATATTGCGTGTGCGTAGGAATTTTTTTGAAATTACTGCGTTCCCCAATAGTGGCATCCGAGCCGGGTCTATGCGTAGATGTTATATGCACGAGTAGAACACAAAGGATTTGTGGGCGTGGGTATATACATATTGCTTGTCATCACTAGTTGATTCTTGATTCAGCGGTATTGTTGGATGAAGCGGCTCAGACCGACATTACGCGTACGCTTACGTGAGACTGGTTCTACTGACGTGCTTTGCACACAGGTGGCTAGTGGGTGTCAGTTTCTCCAACTTTAGTTGAATCGGATTCAATGAACAGGGTCCTTTCTGAAGATCAAAAAGCAATCACTATACCGCGTTGTGGTTTTCGATACGTAGGTAAGAACAGTTTTTGCTCAGCCCGTAGCAGCCACGTAAAACTTGCAACAATAAATTAGAGGACATCTAACTTGTTTTTGCAGGGCATGTTGTGATGTGATATGGTCAAGACATGATGCTAAATTTTATTTTATGAAATGATCATGTTTTGTAACAGAGTTGTCGACAACTGGAAGGAGCCATATGGTTGTCGCTTTATTGTATGAAATGCAATTGCCATGTAATTGATTTACTTTATCACTAAGCATAGCGGTAGTTGTAGAAGCAATAGTTGGCGAGACGACAACGATGCTTGGATGGAGATAAAGGTGTCAAGTCAATGACAATGGTGATCGTGACAGTGCTTTGGAGATGGAGATCAAAGGCACAAGATGATGATGGCCATATCATATCACTTATATTGATTGCATGTGATGTTTATGCTTTATGCATCTTATTTTGCTTACTTCGGTGGTAGCATTATAAGATGATCTGTCACTAAAATTCAAGGTACAAGTGTTCTCCCTGAGTATGCACCGTTGCTACAGTTCGTCGTGCCTAGACACCACGTGATGATAGGGTGTGATAAGCTCTACATTCACATACAATGGGTGCAAGCCAGTTTTGCACATGCAGAATACTCGGGTTAAACTTGACGAGCCTAGCATATGCAGATATGGCCTTGGAACACTGAGACCGAAAGGTCGAGCGTGAATCATATAGTAGATATGATCAACATAGTGATGTTCACCATTGAAAAACTACTCCATCTCACGTGATGACCAGACATGGTTTAGTTGATATGTATCACGTGATCACTTAGATGATTAGGGAGATGTCTATCTAAGTGGGAGTTCTTAAGTAATTTGATTAATTGAACTTTAATTTATCATGAACTTAGTACATGATAGTATTTTGCATGTTTATGTTATTGTAGATAGATGGCTCGTGTTGTTGTTTCGTTGAATTTTAATGCGTTCCTAGGGAAAGCTCAGTTGAAAGATGATGGTAGCAACTACACATATTGGGTCCATAACTTGAGGATTATCCTCATTGCTGCATAGAAGAATTATGTCCTGGAAGCACCGCTAGGTGGCAAACCCGCTGCAGGAGCAACGCCAGATGTTGTGAACACCTGGCAGAGCAAAGCTGATGACTACTCGATAGTTCAGTGTGCCATGCTTTACGGCTTAGAACCGGGACTTCAACGATGTTTTGAACGTCATGGATCATATGAGATGTTCCAGGAGTTGAAGTTAATATTTCAAGCAAATGCCCAGATTGAGAGATATTAAGTCTCCAATAAATTCTACAGCTGCAAAATGGAGGAGAATAGTTCTGTCAGTGAACATATACTCAGAATGTCTGGGTACCACAAGCACTTGACTTAGTTGGGAGTTAATCTTCCTGATGATAGTGTCATTGACAGAGTTCTTCAATCACTGCCACCAAGCTACAAGAGCTTTGTGATGAACTATAATATGCAAGGGATGGATAAGACTATCCCGAGCTCTTCGCAATGCTAAAGGATGCGGAGGTAGAAATCAAGTGTTGATGGTCAACAAGACCACTACTTTCAAGAAAAAGGGTAAAGGGAAGAAGGGGAACTTCAAGAAGAACAGCAAGCCAGCTGCTCAAGTGAAGAAACCCAAGTCTGGACCTAAGCCTGAAACTGAGTGCTTCTACTGCAAAGGGACTGGTCACTGGAAGCGGAACTGCCCCAAGTATTTGGCGGAGATGAAGGATGGCAAAGTGAAAGGTATATTTGATATACATGCTATTGATGTGTACCTTACTAATGCTCGCAGTAGCGCCTGAGTATTTGATACTGGTTCCGTTGCTAATATTTGCAACTCGAAATAGGGGCTACGGATTAAGCGAAGATTGGCTAAGGACGAGGTGACGATGCGCGTGGGAAATGGTTCCAAAGTCGATGTGATCGCTGTCGGCGCGCTACCTCTACATCTACCTTCGGGATTAGTTTTAGACCTAAATAATTGTTATTTGGTGCCAGCATTGAGCATGAACATTATATCTGGATCTTGTTTGATGCGAGACGGTTATTCATTTAAATCACAGAAAAATGGTTGTTCTATTTATATGAGTAATATCTTTTATGGTCATGCACCCTTCATGAGTGGTCTATTTTTACTAAATCTTGATAGTAGTGATACACATGTTCATATTATTGAAGCCAAAAGATGCAGAGTTGGTAATGATAGTGCAACTTATTTGTGGCACTACCGTTTGGGTCATATTGGTGTAAAGCGCATGAAGAAACTCCATTCTGATGGACTTCTGGAATCACTTGATTATGAATCACTTGGTACTTGCGAACCATGCCTCATGGGCAAGATGACTAAAACTCCGTTCTCCAGAACAATGGAGCGAGCAACAGAGTTATTAGAAATCATACATACTGATGTATGTGGTCCAATGAACATTGAGGCTTGCGGCAGATATCGTTATTTTCTTACCTTCACAGATGATTTGAGCAGATATGGGTATATCTACTGAATGAAACATAAGTCTGAAACGTTTGAAAAGTTCAAAGAATTTCGTGTGAAGTGGAAAATCATCATAACAAGAAAATCGAGTTTCTACGATCTGATTGTGGAGGTGCATATTTGAGTAATGAGTTTGGTCTTAATTTGAAACAATGCGGGATAGTTTCGCAACTCACGCCACTTGGAACACCACAACGTATTGGTGTGTCCGAACGTTGTAACCGCACTTTATTAGACATGGTGCGATCTATGATGTCTCTCACTGATTTACCGCTATCGTTTTGGGGTTATGCTTTAGAGACGGCTTCATTCATATTAAATACGGCACCATCAAAATCCATTGAGACATCACCTTATGAACTATGGTTTGGCAAGAAACCCAAGTTGTCGTTTCTTAAAGTTTGGGGCTGTGATGCTTATGTGAAAAAGCTTCAACCTAATAAGCTCAAACCCAAATCGGAGAAATGTGTCTTCATAGGATACCCAAAGGAGACTGTTGGGTACACCTTCTATCACAGATCCGAAGGCAAGATATTCATTGCTAAGAATGGATCCTTTCTAGAGAAGGAGTTTCTCTCGAAAGAAGTGAGTGGGAGGAAAGTAGAACTTGATGAGGTAATTGTACCTTCTCCCTTATTGGAAAGAAGTTCATCACTGAAATCAGTTCGAGTGATTCCTACACCAGTAAGTGAAGAAGCTAATGATGATGATCATGAAGATTCTAATCAAGTTACTACCAAACCTCGTAGGTCAACCAGAGTAAGATCCGCACCAGAGTGGTACAGTAATCATGTTCTGGAGGTCATGTTACTTGACCATGACGAACCTACGAACTATGAGGAAGCGATGATGAGCCCAAATTCCGCAAAATGGCTTGAGGCCATGAAATCTGAGATGGGATCCATGTATGAGAACAAAGTGTGGACTTTGGTTGACTTGTCCGATGATCAGCAGACCATAGAGAGTAAGTGGATCTTCAAGAAGAAGACTGACGCTGACGGTAATGTTACTGTCTACAAAGCTCGACTTGTTGCAAAAGGTTTTCGACAAGTTCAAGGAGTTTACTACGATGAGACCTTCTCACCCGTAGCAATGCTTAAGTCCGTCCGAATCATGTTAGCAATTGCCGCATTTTATGATTATGAAATTTGGCAAATGGATGTCAAAACTACATTCCTTAATGGATATCTTAAAGAAGAGTTGTATATGATGCAGCCAGAAGGTTTTGTCGACCCAAAAGGTGCTAACAAAGTGTGCAAGCTCCAGCGATCCATTTATGGACTAGTGCAAGCCTCTCGGAGTTGGAATATACGCTTTGATAGTGTGATCAAAGCATATGGTTTTATACAGACTTTTGGAGAAGCCTGTATTTACAAGAAAGTGAGTGGGAGCTCTGTAGCATTTCTGATATTATATGTAGCTGACATATTGTTGATCGGAAATGATACTGAATTTTTGAATAGCATAAAAGGATACTTGGATAAGAATTTTTCAATGAAAGACCTCGGTGAAGCTGCTTATATATTAGGCATCAAGATCTATATAGATAGAACAAGACACTTAATTGGACTTTCACAAAGCACATTCCTTGATAAAGTTTTGAAGAAGTTCAAAATGGATCAAGCAAAGAAAGGGTTCTTGCCTATGTTACAAGGTGTGAAGTTGAGTCAGACTCAATGTCCGACCACTGTAGAAGATAGAGAGAAAATGAAATTCATTCCCTATGCGTCAGCCATAAGTTCTATCATGTATGCAATGTTGTGTACCAGACCTGATGTGTGCCTTGCTATTAGTTTAGCAGGGAGGTACCAAAATAATCCAGGAGTGGATCACTGGACAGCGGTCATGAACATCCTAAAATACGTTAAAAGGACTAAGGATATGATTCTCGTTTATGGAGGTGACAAAGAGCTCGTCGTAAATGGTTACGTCGATGCAAGCTTTGACACTGATCCGGATGACTCTAACTCACAAACCGGATATGTACTTTTATTAAATGGTGGAGCTGTTAGTTGGTGCAGTTCCAAGAAAAGCTTCATGGCGGGATCTACATGTGAAGCGGAGTACATAGCTTCTTCGGAAGCAGCAAATGAAGGAGTCTAGATGAAGGAGTTCATATCCGATCTAGGTGTAATATCTAGTGCATCGGGTCAATTGAAAATATATTGTGACAATACTGGTGCAATTGCCTTGGCAAAGGAATCCAGATTTCACAAGAGAACCAAGCACATCAAGAGACGCTTCAATTCCATCCGCGATCAAGTCGAGAAGGGAGACATATAAATTTGCAAGATACATACGGATCAGAATGTTGCAGACCCGTTGACTAAGCCTCTCTCACAAGCAAAATATGATCAGCACCAAGACTCCATGGGTGTTAGAATCATTACAATGTAATCTAGATTATTGACTCTAGTGCAAGTGGGAGACTGAAGGAAATATGCCCTAGAGGCAATAATAAAGTTGTTATTATATTTCCTTATATCATGATAAATGTTTATTATTCATGCTAGTATTGTATTTACCGGAAACTCAGTACATGCGTGAATACATAGACAAATAGAGTACCACTAGTATGCCTCTACTTGACTAGCTCGTTGAATCAATGATGGTTATGTTTCCTGACCATAGACATGAGTTGTCATTTGATTAACGGGATCACATCATTAGAGAATGATGTGATTGACTTGACCCATCCGTTACCTTAGCACGATGATCGTTTAGTTTGTTACTATTGCTTTCTCCATAACTTATACATGTTCCTATGAATATGAGATCATGCAACTCCTGAATACCGAAATAACACTTAGTGTGCTATCAAACGTCACAACATAACTGGGTGACTATAAAGATGCTCTACAGGTGTCTCCGATGGTGTTTATTGAGTTGGCATAGATCGAGATTAGGATTTGTCACTCCGATAGGGGTGGAATTCGAGCCGAGTCGAGCCAGCTCGACTCGACTCGCTAAAGCTCATTTCATTAACAAGCTAGCTCGACTCGACTCGTTACTATAACGAGCTCAAATTCAAGATTGGCTCGACTCGTATAACTCGCGAGCTGGCTTGTTTAGCTTGTTAAGCTCGTTAAAGATATAAACATTAGACCTTACAAATACGATAAAAATATTAACTAAGAATTTAGCATGTGCATATGTGGTCATGTACGTGTGAGTCTCCTGGGTGGCTCGGCCTTGAGCGGTTGTGCCTTCTACTGGGACGCAGGGTGTTTAGTGATTGTATTTTACTACCCCTAAAAACATTAATTTTTTTTACCGAGCTTAACGATTCACCCGAGTACTCGTGAGATTGGCTCGTTTAACTTGGTATGTAAACGATCTTAAACTAAAGCTTTTGCTCGGCTCGTTATTCTTCGAGTTCGAGTCAATTCGAGCCGAGTCATGAGCTACGTGTTTAGCTCACGAGCTTCGAGCTTTTTTTCCATCCCTACACTCCGAGTATCGGAGAGGTATCTCTGGGCCCTCTCGGTAATGCACGTCACTATAAGCCTTGCAAGCAATGTGACTAATGAGTTATTTGCGGGATGATGCCTGACGGAATGAGTAAAGAGACTTGCCGGTAACGAGATTGAACTAGGTATTGAGATACCGGCGATCGAATCTCGGGCAAGTAACATACCGATGACAAAGGGAACAACGTATGTTGTTGTGTGGTTTGACCGATAAAGAACTTCGCAGAATATGTAGGAACCAATATGATCATCCAGGGTCCGCTATTGGTTATTGACTGGAGATGAGTCTTGGTCATGTCTACATAGTCCTCGAACCCGTAGGGTCCGCACGCTTAACGTTCGGTGATGATCGGTATTACGAGTTTATGTGTTTTGATGTACCGAAGGTAGTTCGAAGTCCCGAATATGATCATCGACATGACGAGGAGTCTCGAAATGGTCAAGACATAAAGATCGATATATTGGAATCCTATGTTTGGACATAGGAATGGTTCCGGATGAGTTCGGGCATTTTCCGGAGTACTGGGAGGTTACCGGAACCCCCTGGGGAGTGTATGGGCCTTATTGGGCCTTAGTGGAATAGAGGCGAGGATGGAAAAAGGTGGGAGGCGCGCCCCTAACCCAATCCGAATTGGGTGGGAACCGCCCCCCCTTTCCTTCCCTCTCTCCTCCCCTTCCTTCTCTCCTACTCCTACTACTTGGAAGGGGGGAATCCTACTCCCGGTGAGAGTAGGACTCCCCTAGGGCGCGCCATAGAGGGCCAGCTCTCCCCCCTCCTCCACTCCTTTATATACAGGGGAGGGGGCACCTCATAGACACACAAGTTTATCATTGTCTTAACCGTGTGCGGTGCCCCCCTCCACCATTATCCACCTCGGTCATATCATAGCGGTGCTTCGGCGAAGTCCTGTTCCAGTAGCTTCATCATCACCGTCATCACGCCGTTGTGCTGATGAAACTCTCCCTCGACACTCAGCTGGATCTAGAGTTCATGGGACGTCACCGAGCTAAACGTGTGTAGATCGCGGAGGTGTCGTACCTTCGGTGCTAAGACGTACGACTACATCAACCGCGTTGCCATGATGCTTCCTCTTACGGTCTATGAGGGTACGTGGACAACACTCTTCCCCTCTTGTTGCTTTGCATCACCTAGATAGATCTTGTGTGTGCATAGGAATTTTTTCAAATTACTGTGTTCCCCAACAAAACCCCCTTTCACCCCTCCAGCGTGAGAACGCCCACACGTGGAGCGTCCTCTCCACGACAACGCCGGCCGAATACCATCTCTCCGGCACGGTCGGTTGATAACCCACAAGTATAGGGGATCGCAACAGTTTTCAAGGGTAGAGTATTCAACCCAAATTTATTGATTCGACACAAGGGGAGCCAAAGAATATTCTCAAGTATTAGCAGCTGAGTTTTCAATTCAACCACACCTAGAAACTTAATATCTGCAGCAAAGTGTTTAGTAGCAAAGTAATATGATATTAGTGGTAACGGTGGCAAAAGTAATATTTTTGGGTTTTATAGTAATTGTAACAGTAGCAACGGAAAAATAAATAAGCGAAGAACAATATATGGAAAGCTCGTAGGCAATGGATCGGTGATGGAGAATTATGCCCGATGCAGTTCATCATGTACCAGTCATAACATAGGGTGACACAGAACTAGCTCCAATTCATCAATGTAATGTAGGCATGTATTTCGAATATAGTCATACGTGCTTATGGAAAGAACTTGCATGACATCTTTTGTCCTACCCTCCCGTGGCAGCGGGGTCCTATTGGAAACTAAGGGATATTAAGGCATCCTTTTAATAGAGTACCGGAACAAAGCATTAACACATAGTGAATACATGAACTCCTCAAACTACGGTCATCACCGGGAGTGGTCCCAATTATTGTCACTTCGGGGTTGCCGGATCAAAACACATAGTAGGTGACTATAGACTTGGAAGATAGGATCAAGAACTCTCATATATTGATGAAAACATAATAGGTTCAGATCTGAAATCATGGCACTCGGGCCCTAGTGACAAGTCATAGCAACATCAATCTCAAAACATAGTGGATACTAGGGATCAAACCCTAACAAAACTAACTCGATTACATGATTAATCTCATCCAACCCATCATCGTCCAGCAAGCCTACGATGGAATTACTCACGCACGGCGGTGAGCATCATGAAATTGGTGATGGAGGAAGGTTGATGATGATGATGGCGACGGATTCCCCTCTCCGGAGCCTCGAACGGACTCCAGACCAGCCCTCCCAAGAGAGTTTAGGGCTTGGCGGCGGCTCCGTATCATAAAACACAATGAATCCTTCTCCCTGGTTTTTTCTCTCTGAAAGTGAATATATGGAGTTAGGGTTGAGGTCGGTGGAGCGTCAAGGGGCCCATGAGGCAGGGGGGCGCGCCCCCATCCTCGTGGACAGGTGGAGGCCCCCCTGACGTGGATCTTCCTTCCAGTATTTTTTATATATTCTAAAATAATTCTCCGTTGATTTTCAGGTCATTCTGAGAACTTTAATTTCTACACAAAAATAACACCATGGCAATTCTGCTGAAAACAGCATCATTCCGGGTTAGTTCCATTCAAATCATGCAAGTTAGAGTCCAAAACAATGGCAAAAGTTTTTGGAAAAGTAGATACGACAGAGATGTATCAACTCCCCCAAGCTTAAACCTTTGCTTGTCCTCAAGCAATTCAGTTGATAAACTGAAAGTGATAAAGGAAAACTTTTACAAACTCTGTCGATACAAACTCTTGTTGTTATAAATATGTAAAGCCAGCATTCAGGTTTTTAGCAAAGATTATGAACTAGCCATATTCACAATAACATTTAGGTCTCATGTTTACGCATATCAATGGCATAATCAACTAGCGAGCAATAATAATAAATCTCGGATGACAACACTTTCTCAAAACAATCATGATATGATATAACAGGATGGTATCTCGCTAGCCCTTTCTGAGACCGCAAAACATAAATGTAGATCACCTTTAAAGATCAAGGACTGACTAGACATTGTAATTCATGGTAAAAGAGATCAAGTCATACTCAATGTAAACTAACAGTAATGAATGCAAATGACAGCGGTCCCGGGGGAGTTTTTTTGCAATTATTTTGATTTGATTTTCATAAAGCATGGGACTGGGCATCCCGGTGACCAGCCATTTTCTCATGAGTGAGGAGCGGAGTCCACTCCTCTTGAGAATAACCCGTCTAACATAGAAGATACAGACAACCCTAGTTGATACATGAGCTATTCAAGCATACAAAACAGAATGTTTATTTGAAGGTTTAGAGTTTAGCACATACAAATTTACTTGGAATGGCATGTAGATACTGTATATAGGTAGGTATGGTGGACTCATATGGAACAACTTTGGGGTTTATGGAATTGGATGCACAAGCAGTATTCCCGCTTAGTACAGGTGAAGGCTAGCAAAAGACTGGGAAGTGACCAGCTAGAGAGCGACAACAGTCATGAACATGCATTAAAATTAATCAACACCGAATGCAAGCATGAGTAGGATATAATGCACCATGAACATAAATATCGTAGAGGCTAAGTTGATTTTGTTTCAACTACATGCATGAACATGTGCCAAGTCAAGCCACTCGAATCGTTCAAAAGAGGATACCACCCTATCATACCACATCACAACCATTTTAATAGCATGTTGGCACGCAAGGTAAACCATTATAAGCTCCTAGCTAATTAAGCATGGCATAAGCAACTATAATCTCCAATTGTCATTGCAAACATGTTCATTCATAATAGGCTGAATCAGGAACTATGAACTAATCATATTTACAAAAACAAGAGAGGTCGAGTTCATACCAGCTTCACTCATCTCAATCAGTCCATCATATATCGTCATAATTGCCTTTCACTTGCACGACTGAATAGTGTGGATAATAATAATAGTGCACGTGCATTGGACTAAGCTGGAATCTGCAAGCAATCAATTCAAGAGAGAAGACAAGGTAATATCGGCTCTTTGTTAGATCAACAATAATTCATATAAGAGCCACTCAACATTTTCATTATGGTCTTCTCCTATCGACCCCCAAAGAAGAAGAAAAGAAATAAAACTATTTACGCTGGAAAGCTCCCAACAAGCAAAAGAAGAACGAGAAATCTTTTTGGGTTTTCTTTTTAATTATTACTACTAAAACATGAAAATTAAACTAATTGAAAGCTACAACTAATTTTTTGTTTTTCTTAAGGTTTATTAAACACACAAGAAGAAAGCATAAAAGGGAAAATAAACTAGCATGGATGATACAATGAAAAAGTATGAGCACCGACAACTAGCATGAGTGTGTGAACATGACTGTAATGTCGGTGAGACATACGTACTCCCCCAAGCTTAGGCTTTTGGCCTAAGTTGGTCTATGGCCAAGGCTGGGCTGGCGGATATCCAAAGTTATAGTTGGGGTCGTACTGAGATGCAGCAGCTATTGCCTTATGAGCTGCCGCTTGGAGACGGGTCGTCTCCGTCCTCCTCTTATACTCGTCCGCCTCCTCCCTGGTTATAACATATCTCCCTTTTGCCTCAAAGTCAAAGAAAGCAGGAGCAGGGAGAGCGACGTGATAGGTGTGTCGTCTGTCAAAGATTAGTCAGTACTGGAGGAACTGATCGTTCCTCTCAACAAACTGGTGACGAACCATGGCCTCATAATCTAAATAAATAGGAGGCAACTCAATATCATACCCACGTATGGGTATATCAAGAAAATTAGCTATGCGGGTTGCATAAATTCCACCAAAGAAATCTCCATGAATACGATTATTATGCAACCTACGTGGAACGATAGCCCCCAAGTTGTATTGTTTATCTCCTAAAACAGCGCTTCTGAGAACGCTAAGATAAGGCACACACATGTGATATGCTTCATCTTTACCATTAATGCATCTACCTATGAAGAGAGCAAAATAATGTATAACAGGAAAATGAATGCTCCCTATGGTAGCTTGCATTATGTCTCTAGATTCCCCCATAGTTATACTAGCAAGAAAATCTCTAAATTCAGATTTGCGAGGTTCATTAGGACTACCCCATTGTGGAAGTTTGCAAGCAGTATTAAAATCCTCTAAGTCCATAGTATAAGAACTTTCATAAAGATCAAACAAGACAGTTTGAGAATTGCGTGATGATGAAAATTCAAACCTTCTCACAAAGGAATCAGTGAGATAGTGGTACTGGCGGCACTTATCTGCCTCGAAGCTTTCAAGATCAGCATTACGCACATATGCGTTAAATTCTTCCTTGATTCCTGCTCGATCCATAAAGTCCTCTGACGGCCATTCACAAGCCCGCACATGAGCTTCCCTCGGCGGTTCATCATCGGCATCGCGTACTGCGAGCCTGGGTCCTTGCCACCCTGAAGGACCACCTTGGTACATTTTCCTAAACATATTTCTTCCTCTGAAATTTTTAGTAACTTCAAAATAAAAGTGGACCAAACTCAACAAAATTGATAGCAACTACTCCCACAAGTGCCTAGAGGATATATCATGCATTAAAACTACTTTTGACCATATAAATTTGACATGCAAGCTCAAGAATAGGGTCACCTAAGCAGCAAAAATATGCAATGAATAAAGCACTAGAACAAAAACTAATTGGACAAATGGAGGAGTCACATACCAAAGAACAATCCCCCAAAGCAGTTTTGTGAGTGGAGATTTGAGCAAGGAGATCGAAAATGGCAGCAAGATGAGCTTGGACTCGGGTTTGAGCTACCAAGTGATGTTTGTGGGAGGAATAAGGAGTGTGTGGTAGCTGAAATAAGTGGAGGGGAGCCACCGTGGGTCCACGAGGTAGGGGGCGCGCCTAGGGGGGTGGGGCACGCCCTCCACCCTCATGGCCAGGTGCTTGCTCCCCCTGCTGTGTTCTCAGTGCCAGATATTCTCAAATATTCCAGATAAAATCATATTTAATTTTCAGGGCATTTGGAGAACTTTTATTTTCGGGGTATTTTTTATTGCATGGATAATTCAGAAAACAGATAGAAATTACTATTTTTACTTTATTTAATATAAATAACAGAAAGTAAAAAGAGGGTATAGAGAGTTGTGTTTTATAAATTCATCCATCTCATGCTCATCAAAAGGAATCCACTAACAAGGTTGATCAGGTCTTGTTAACAAACTCATTCCGAATAACATGGAACCGGAGAATTTTCGAATAACACTAGGTTACCTCAACGGGGATACGCATGTCCCCAACAATAAGGATATCATATTTCTACGACAATAGGAAGAGGAAATTCAAAACCTCCAATAGTAATAGTTGGAATTTTTTCCAATAGAATTGATACTGTGGACTTGAGGTTGTTTCCTCGGAAAGTGTACCGTATGCTTATTACCATTAACATGAAAAGTGGCATTGCCTTTGGTGCAATCAATAACAGCCCCTTCAGTATTCAAAAAGGGTCTTCCAAGAATAATAGGCATACTATCATCCTCGGGAATATCAAGAATAACAAAGTCTGTTAAAATGGTAACATTTGCAACCACAACAAGCACATCCTCACAAATACCGATAGGTATAGCGGTTGATTTGTCAGCCATTTGCAAAGATATTTCAGTAGGTGTCAACTTATTCAAATCAAGTCTACGATATAAAGAGAGAGGCATAACATTAATACCGGCTGCAAGATCACATAAAGCAGTTTTAACATAGTTTCTTTTAATGGAGCATGGTATAGTTGGTACTCTGGGATCTCCTAGTTTCTTAGGTATTCCACCCTTAAAAGTATAATTAGCAAGCATGGTGGAAATTTTAGCTTCCGGTATCTTTTTTTATTAGTAACAATATCTTTCATGTACTTAGCATAAGGATTCATTTTAAGCATATCAGTCAAACGCATACGCAAGAAGATAGGTCTAATCATTCCAGCAAAGCGCTCAAAACCCTCATCATCCTTTTTCTTGGATGGTTCAGGAGGAAAAGGCATGGGTTTCTGAACCCATGGTTCTCTTTCTTAACCGTGCTTCCTAGCAACAAAGTCTCTCTTATCATAACGTTGATTCTTTGATTGTGGGTTATCAAGATCAACAACAGGTTCAATTTCTACATCATTATTATTGCTAGGTTGAGCATCAACATGAACATCATCATTAACATTATCACTAGGTTCATGTTCATTACCAGATTGTGTTTCAGCATCAGAAATAGAAATATCATTGGGATTCTTAGGTGTGTCATCAACATGTTCACTAGAAGCATGCAAAGTCCTATCATTTTTCTTTTTCTTCTTCTTAGAAGGACTAGGTGCATCTACATTATTTCTCTGAGAATCTTGCTCAATTCTCTTAGGATGGCCCTCAGGATACAAAGGTTCCTGAGTCATTTTACCACCTCTAGTCATAACTCTAACATCATTATCATTTTTCTTACTATTTAATTCATTGAGCAAATCATTCTGAGCTTTAAGTACTTGTTCTACTTGAGTGGTAACCATAGAAGCATGTTTACTAATAAGTTTAAGTTCACCTTTAACATTAGCCATATAATCACTCAAGTGTTCAATCATATAAGCATTATCTTTCAATTGTCTACCAACATAAGCATTGAAATCTTCTTGCTTAACCATAAAGTTATCAAACTCATCTAAGCATTGGCTAGCAAACTTAGTAGGAGGGATTTCAACTTTATCATATCTATAGAGAGAATTTACCTTTACTACCTGTGTCGGGTTATCAAGACCATGTATTTCTTCAATAGGCGGTAAATTAAGACCATTTATTTCTTCAATAGGAGGTAAATTCTTAACATCTTCAGCTTTAGTGCCTTTTTATTTCATAGATTTCTTTGCCTCTTGCATATCTTCAGGACTGAGAAATAGAATACCCCTTTTCTTCGGAGTTGGCTCAGAAGTTGGTTCAGGAATTGGACCAGGAAGTGTCCAATTATTTTCATTAGTCAACATATTATTCAATAGAATTTCAGTTTCATCTGGTGTTCTTTCACTGAAAACACAACCAACACAACTATCTAGGTGGTCTCTGCAAGCATCGGTTAGTCCATTATAAAAGATACCAAGAATTTCATTTTTCTTAAGAGGATGATCAGGCAAAGAATTAAGTAATTGGAGAAGCCTCCCCCAAGCTTGTGGGAGACTCTCTTCTTCAATTTGCACAAAATTATATATTTCCCTTAAAGCAGCTTGTTTCTTATGAGCGGGGAAATATTTAGCAGAGAAGTAATAAATCATATCCTGGAGACTACGTACACAACCAGGATCAAGAGAATTAAACCATGTCTTAGCATCACCCTTTAATGAGAACGGAAATAATTTAAGGATATAATAATAGCGAGTTTTCTCATCATTAGTGAACAGGGTGGCTATATCATTTAATTTAGTAAGATGTGCCACAACAGTTTCAGATTCATAGCCATAGAAAGGATCAGATTCAACTAAAGTAATTATCTCAGGATCAACAGAGAAATCATAATCCTTATCAGTAACAAAGATAGGTGAAGTAGCATAAGCAGGATCATATTTCATTCTAGCATTCAAAGTTTTTTGTTTCAGCTTAGCTAAAAGTTTCTTAAGATCACTTCTATCATTGCAAGCAAGAAAGTCTCTAGCAGTTCCTTCATCCATAACATAACCCTCAGGAACAACAGGCAATTCATATCTAGGGGGAGAATCTTCATCATCACCTTCACCAATATTATCAATTTCAATAATTTCATTCTCTCTAGCCCTAGCAAGTTGTTCATCAAGAAATTCACCAAGTGGCACAGTAGTATCAAGCATAGAAGTAGTTTCATCATAAGTATCATGCATAAGTGGCATCATCAATAACATGCGACATATCAGAATTAATAGCAGGAGCAGGTTTGGGTGTCGCAAGCTGATACGTCTCCAACGTATCTACTTTTCCAAACACTTTTGCCCTTGTTTTGGACTCTAACTTGCATGATTTGAATGGAACTAACCCGGACTGACGTTGTTTTCAGCAGAATTACCATGGTGTCATTTATGTGCAGGAGCAAACGTTCTCGGAATGACCTGAAACTTCACGAAGCCACTTTTTAGAAAATAAGAAAAATACCTGCAAAAGATGAAGGCCAGGGGGCCCACCACCTGCCCATGAGGGTGGGGGGCACGCCTGCCCCCCTAGGGCGCGCCACCCTGCCTCGTGGGCCCCCTGACGCTCCACCGACCTCAACCCTGACTCCATATATTCACTTTCGGGGAGAAAAAAACCAGAGAGAAGGATTCATCGTGTTTTACGATACGGAGCCGCCGCCAAGCCCTAAACTCTCTCGGGAGGGCTGATCCGGAGTCCGTTCGAGGCTCCGGAGAGGGGAATCCGTCGCCATCGTCATCATCAACCTTCCTCCATCACCAATTTCATGATGCTCATCGCCGTGCGTGAGTAATTCCATCGTAGGCTTGCTGGACGGTGATGGGTTGGATGAGATTTATCATGTAATTGAGTTAGTTTTGTTAGGGTTTGATCCCTAGTATCCACTATGTTCTGAGATTGATGTTGTTATGACTTTGCTATGCTTAATGCTTGTCACTAGGGCCCGAGTGCCATGATTTCAGATCTGAACCTATTATGTTTTCATCAATATATGAGAGGTCTTGATCCTATCTTGCAAGTCTATAGTCACCTATTATGTGTTATGATCCGTTAACCCCGAAGTGACAATAATCGGGATACTTACCAGCGATGACCGTAGTTTGAGGAGTTCATGTATTCACTGTGTGTTAATGCTTTGTTCCGGTTCTCTATTAAAAGGAGGCCTTAATATCCCTTAGTTTCCGTAAGGACCCTGCTGCCACGGTAGAGGAAGTAGTGGTACGTCTTCCTAGTCCAACCGATCCAAGCACCGTTACTCCGGCACCTCCGAGTTCTTGGCACACGTTCAGCTTGATGACGCTCCCCGGGCTCCGATCCAGCAAAGCTTCAGGGAGGAGTTCCGTCAGCACGACGGCGTGGTGACGATCTTGAAGTTCAACTATCGCAGGGCTTCGCCTAAGCACCGCTACAATATGACCGAGGTGGAATAAGGTGGAGGGGGGCACCGCACACGGCTAAGGAACGATCACGAAGATCAACTTGTGTGTCTATGGGGTGCCCCCTGCCCCCGTATATAAAGGAGTGGAGGAGGGGAGGGCCGGCCCTCTCTATGGCGCGCCCTAGGGGAGTCCTACTCCCACCGGGAGTAGGATTCCCCCTTTCCTAGTCCAACTAGGAGTCCTTCCATGTAGTAGGAGTAGGAGACAAGGAAGGAGAAGAGGGAAGAGAAGCAAGGAGGGGGCGCAGCCCCTCCCCCTAGTCCAATTCGGACTAGGCCTTGGGGGGGCGCGCGGCCTGCCTCTCCCTCTCCCCTAAAGCCCAATAAGGCCCATATACTTCTTCTCCCGTATTCCCGTAACTCCCCGGTACTCCGAAAAATACCCGAACCACTCGGAACCTTTCCGATGTCCGAATATAGTCGTCCAATATATATCGATCTTTATGTCTCGACCATTTCGAGACTCCTCGTCATGTCCCCGATCTCATCCGGGACTCCGAACTCCTTCGGTACATCAAAACTCATAAACTCATAATATAACTGTCATCGAAACCTTAAGCGTGCGGACCCTACGGGTTTGAGAACAATGTAGACATGACCGAGACACGTCTCCGGTCAATAACCAATAGCGGAACTTGGATACTCATGTTGGCTCCCACATATTCTACGAAGATCTTTATCGGTCAGACCGCATAACAACATACGTTGTTCCCTTTGTCATCGGTATGTTACTTGCCCGAGATTCGGTCGTCGGTATCTCAATACCTAGTTCAATCTCATTACCGGCAAGTCTCTTTACTCGTTTCGTAATACATCATATTGCAACTAACTCATTAGTTGTAATGCTTGCAAGGCTTATGTGATGTGCATTACCGAGAGGGCCCAGAGATACCTCTCCGACAATCGGGTGACAAATCCTAATCTCGAAATACGCCAACCCAACATTCACCTTTGGAGACACCTGTAGAGCTCCTTTATAATCACCCAGTTACATTATGAAGTTTGGTAGCACACAAAGTGTTCCTCCGGTAAACAGGAGTTGCATAATCTCATAGTCATAGGAACATGTATAAGTCATGAAGAAAGCAATAGCAACATACTAAATGATCGGGTGCTAAGCTAACGGAATGGGTCATGTCAATCACATCATTCTCCTAATCATGTGATCCCGTTAATAAAATGACAACGCATGTCTATGGTTAGGAAACATAACCATCTTTGATTAATGAGCTAGTTAAGTAGAGGCATACTAGTGACGTTTGGTTTGTCTATGTATTCACACAAGTATTATGTTTCCGAATAATACAATTCTAGCATGAATAATAAACATTTATCATGATATAAGGAAATAAAATAATAACATTATTATTGCCTCTAGGGCATATTTCCTTCAGTCTCCCACTTGCACTAGAGTCAATAATCTAGTTCACATCGACATGTGATTTAACATCAATAATTCACATCAGCATGTGATTAACACCCATAGTTCACATCGTCATGTGACCAACACCCAAAGGGTTTACTAGAGTCAATAATCTAGTTCACATTGCTATGTGATTAACACCCAAAGAGTACTAAGGTGTGATCATGTTTTGCTTGTGAGAGAAGTTTAGTCAACGGGTCTACCATATTCAGATCCGTATGTATTTTGCAAATTTCTATGTCAACAATGCTCTGCACGGAGCTACTCTAGCTAATTGCTCCCACTTTCAATATGCATCCAGATTGAGACTTAGAATCATCTGGATCAGTGACAAAGTTTGTATCGATGTAACCCTTTACGCGAACCTTTCGTCACCTCCATAATCGAGAAACATATCCTTATTCCAGTAAGGATAATTTTGACCGTTGTCCAGTGATCTACTCCTAGATCACTATTGTACTCCCTTGCCAACATCAGTGTAGGGTATACAATAGATCTGGTACACAACATGACATATTTTATAGAACCTATGGCTGAGGCATAGGGAATGACTTTCACTCTCTTTCTATCTTCTGCCGTGGTCGGGCTTTGAGTCTTACTCAATTTCACACCTTGTAACATAGGCAAGAACTCTTTCTTTGACTGTTCTATTTTGAACTACTTCAAAATCTTGTCAAGGTATGTACTCATTGAAAAAACTTATCAAGCGTCTTGATCTATCTCTATAGATCTTGATGCTTAATATGTAAGCAGCTTTGCCGAGGTCTTTCTTTGAAAAACTTCTTTCAAACACTCCTTTATGCTTTGCAGAATAATTCTACATTATTTGCGATCAATAATATGTCATTCACATATACTTGTCAGAAATGCTGTAGTGCTCCCACTCACTTTCTTGTAAATACAGGCTTCACCGCAAGTCTGTATAAAACTATATGCTTTGATCAACTTATCAAAGCGTATATTCCAACTCCGAGATGCTTGCACCAGTCCATAAAAGGATCGCTGGAGCTTGCATATTTTGTTAGTACCTTTAGGATTGACAAAACTATCTTGTTGCATCACATACAACTCTTCTTTCATAAATCCATTAAGGATTGCAGTTTTGTTTATCCATTTGCCAGATTTCATAAAATGCGGCAATTGCTAACATGATTCGGACAGTCTTAAGCATAGATACGAGTGAGAAACTCTCATCGTAGTCAACACCTTGAACTTGTCGAAAACCTTTTGCGATAATTCTAGCTTTGTAGATAGTAACACTACTATCCGTGTCCGTCTTCCTCTTGAAGATCCATTTATTATCAATGGCTTGCCGATCCTCGGGCAAGTCCACCAAAGTCCACACTTTGTTCTCATACATGGATCCTATCTCAGGTTTCATGGCCTCAAGCCATTTATCAGAATCTGGGCTCATCATTGCTTCCTCATAGTTCGCAAGTTTGTCATGGTCTAGTAACATGACTTCCAGAACAGGATTACCGTACCACTCTGGTGCGGATCTCACTCTAGTTTACCTACGAGATTCGGTAGTAACTTGATATGAAGTTACATGATCATCATCATTAGCTTCCTCACTAATTGGTGCAGTAGTCACAAGAACAGATTTCTGTGATGAACTACTTTCCAATAAGGGAGCAGGTACAGTTACCTCATCAAGTTCTACTTTCCTCCCACTCACTTCTTTCGAGAGAAACTCCTTCTCTAGAAAGGATCCATTCTTAGCAATGAATGTCTTGCCTTCGGATCTGTGATAGAAGGTGTACCCAACATTTTCTTTTGGGTATCCTATGAAGACGCACTTCTCCGATTTGGGTTTGAGCTTATCAGGTTGAAACTTTTTCACATAAGCATTGCAACCTCAAACTTTAAGAAACGACAGCTTAGGTTTCTTGCCAAACCATAGTTCATACGGTGTCGTCTCAACGGATTTAGATGGTGCCCTATTTAACGTGAATGCAGCTGTCTCTAATGCATAACCCCAAAACAATAGTGGTAGATCGGTAAGAGACATCATAGATCGCACCATATCTAATAAAGTACGGTTATGCCGTTCGGACACACCATTACATTGTGGTGTTCCAGGTGGCGTGAGTAGTGAAACTATTTCACATTGTTTTAATTGAAGACCAAACTCGTAACTCAAATATTTGTCTCCACGATCAGATCGTAGAAACCTTATTTTCTTGTCACAATGATTTTCCACTTCACCCTGAAATTATTTAAACTTTTCAAATGTTTCAGACTTATGTTTCATCAAGTAGATATACTCATATCTGCTCAAATCATCTGTGAAGGTCAGAAAATAACGATACCCGCCGCGAGCTCCAACATTCATCGGACCACATACATTTGTATGTATGATTTCCAAAAAATCTGTTGCTCTCTCCATAGTACCGGAGAGCTGTGTTTTTAGTCATCTTGCCCATAAGACATGGTTCGCAAGCACCAAGTGATTCCAAAATCCCATCAGCATGGAATTTCTTCATGCACTTTACACCAATATGACCTAAACGGCAGTGCCACAAATAAGTTGCACTATCATTATTAACTTTGCATCTTTTTGGTTTCAATATTATGAATATGTGTATCACTACGATCGAGATCCAATGAACCATTTTCATTGGGTGTGTAACCATATAAGGTTTTATTCATGTAAACAGAACAACAATTTATTCTCTTACTTAAATGAATAACCGTATTACAATAAACATGATCAAATCATATTCATGCTCAACGCAAACACCAAATAACACTTATTTAGGTTCAACACTAATCCTGAAAGTATAGGGAGTGTGTGATGATGATCATATCAATCTTGGAACCACTTCCAACACACATCGTCACTTCACCCTTAACTAGTCTTTGTTTATTCTGCAACTCCCGTTTCGAGTTACTAATCTTAGCAACTGAACTAGTATCAAATACTGAGGGGTTGCTATAAACACTAGTAAAGTACACATCAATAACATGTATATCAAATATACTTATGTTCACTTTGCCATCCTTCTTATCCGCCAATCACTTGGGGTAGTTCCGCTTCCAGTGACCAGTCCCTTTGCAGTAGAAGCACTTAGTCTCAGGCTTAGGACCAGACTTGGGCTTCTTCACTTGAGCAGCAACTTGCTTGCCGTTCTTCTTGAAGTTCCCATTCTTCCCTTTGCCCTTTTTCTTGAAACTAATGGTCTTGTCAACCATCAACACTTGATGTTTTTCTTGATTTCTACCTTCGTTGATTTCAGCATCACGAAGAGCTTGGGAGTTGTTTCTGTTATCCCTTGCATATTATAGTTCATCACGAAGTTCTACTAACTTGGTGATGGTGACTAGAGAATTCTGTCAATCACTATCTTATCTGGAAGATTAACTCCCACTTGATTCAAGCGATTGTAGTACCCAGACAATCTAAGCACATGCTCACTAGTTGAGCGATTCTCCTCCATCTTTTAGCTATAGAACTTGTTGGAGACTTCATATCTCTCAACTCGGGTATTTGCTTGAAATATTAACTTCAACTCCTGGAACATCTCATATGGTCCATGACGTTCAAAACGTCTTTGAAGTCCCGATTCTAAGCCATTAAGCATGGTGCACTAAACTATCAAGTAGTCATCATATTGAGCTAGCCAAACGTTCATAACGTTTGCATCTGCTCCTGCAATAGGTCTGTCACCTAGCGGTGCATCAAGGACATAATTCTTCTATGCAGCAATGAGGATAAACCTCAGATCACGGATCCAATCCGCATCATTGCTACTAACATCTTTCAACACAATTTTCTCTAGGAACATATCAAAATAAACACAGGGAAGCAACAACGCGAGCTATTGATCTACAATATAATTTGCAAAATACTACCAGGACTAAGTTCATGATAAATTTAAGTCCAATTAATCATATTACTTAAGAACTCCCACTTACATAGACATCCCTCTAATCCTCTAAGTGATCACGTGGTCCAAATCAACTAAACCATGTCCGATCATCACGTGAGATGGAGCAGTTTCATTGGTGAACATCACTATGTTGATCATATCTACTATATGATTCACGCTCGACCTTTCGGTCTCCGTGTTCCGAGGCCATATCTGTATATGCTTGGCTCGTCAAGTATAACCTGAGTATTCCGCGTGTGCAACTGTTTTGCACCCGTTGTATTTGAACGTAGAGCCTATCACACCCGATCATCACGTGGTGTCTCAGCACGAAGAACTTTCGCAACGGTGCATACTCAGGGCGAACACTTCTTGATAATTAGTGAGAGATCATCTTAAAATGCTACCGTCAATCAAAGCAAGATAAGATGCATAAAAGATAAACATCACATGCAATCAATATAAGTGATATGATATGGCCATCATCATCTTGTGCTTGTGATCTCCATCTTCGAAGCACCGTCGTGATCACCATCGTCACCGGCGCGACACCTTGATCACCATCGTAGCATCATTGTCGTCTCGCCAATCTTATGCTTCCATGACTATCGCTACCGTTTAGTGATAAAGTAAAGCATTACAGCGCAATTGCATTGCATACAATAAAGCGACAACCATATGGCTCCTGCCAGTTGCCGATAACTTGGTTACAAAACATGATCATCTCATACAATAAAATTCAGCATCATGTCTTGACCATATCACATCACAACATGCCCTGCAAAAACAAGTTATACGTCCTCTACTTTGTTGTTGCAAGTTTTACGTGGCTGCTACGGGCTTAAGCAAGAACCAATCTTACCTACGCATCAAAACCACAACGATAGTTTGTCAAGTTGGTGCTGTTTTAACCTTCGCAAGGACCGGGCGTAGCCACACTCGGTTCAACTAAAGTTGGAGAAACTGACACTCGCCAGCCACCTGTGTGCAAAGCACGGCGGTAGAACCAGTCTCGCGTAAGCGTACGCGTAATGTCGGTCCGGGCCGCTTCATCCAACAATACCGCCGAACCAAAGTATGACATGCTGGTAAGCAGTATGACTTATATCGCCCACAACTCACTTGTGTTCTACTCGTGCATATAACATCAAACCATAAAAACCTAGGCTCTGATACCACTGTTAGGGAACGTAGTAATTTCAAAAAAATTCCTACGCACACGCAAGATCATGGTGATGCATAGCAACAAGAGGGGAGAGTGTTGTCTACGTACCCTCGTAGACTGAAGCGGAAGCGCTGACGTAACATAGAGGAAGTAGTCGCACGTCTTCCCGGTCCAACCGATCCAAGCACCGTTACTCCGGCACCTCCGAGTTCTTGGCACACGTTCAGCTCGATGACGCTCCCCGGGCTCCGATCCAGCAAAGCTTCGGGGAGGAGTTCCGTCAGCACGATGGCATGGTGACGATCTTGATGTTCAACTATCGCAGGGCTTCGCCTAAGCACCGCTACAATATGACCGAGGTGGAATATGGTGGAGGGGGGCACCGCACACGGCTATGGAATGATCACGAAGATCAACTTGTGTGTCTATGGGGTGCCCCCTGTCCCCCGTATATAAAGGAGTGGAGGAGGGGAGGGTCAGCCCTCTCTATGGCGCGCCCTAGGGGAGTCCTACTCCTACCGGGAGTAGGATTCCCCCTTTCCTAGTCCAACTAGGAGTCCTTCCATGTAGTAGGAGTAGGAGACAAGGAAGGAGAAGAGGGAAGAGAAGGAAGGAGGGGGCGCAGCCCCTCCCCCTAGTCCAATTCGAACTAGGCCTTGGGGGGCGCGCGGCCTGCCTCTCCCTCTCCCCTAAAGCCCAATAAGGCCCATATACTTCTTCTCCCGTATTCCCGTAACTCCCCGGTACTCCGAAAAATACCCGAACCACTCGGAACCTTTCCGATGTCCGAATATAGTCGTCCAATATATATCGATCTTTATGTCTCGACCATTTCGAGACTCCTCGTCATGTCCCCGATCTCATCCGGGACTCCGAACTCCTTCGGTACATCAAAACTCATAAACTCATAATATAACTGTCATCGAAACCTTAAGCGTGCGGACCCTACGGGTTCGAGAACAATGTAGACATGACCGAGACACGTCTCCGGTCAATAACCAATAGCGGAACCTGGATGCTCATATTGGCTCCCACATATTCTACGAAGATCTTTATCGGTCAGACCGCATAACAACATACGTTGTTCCCTTTGTCATCGGTATGTTACTTGCCCGAGATTCGGTCATTGGTATCTCAATACCTAGTTCAATCTCATTACCGGCAAGTCTCTTTACTCGTTTCTTAATACATCATCTTGCAACTAACTCATTAGTTGTAATGCTTGCAAGGCTTATGTGATGTGCATTACCGAGAGGGCCCGGAGATACCTCTCCGACAATCGGAGTGACAAATCCTAATCTTGAAATGCGCCAACCCAACATTCACCTTTGGAGACACCTGTAGAGCTCCTTTATAATCACCCAGTTACGTTATGACGTTTGGTAGCACACAAAGTGTTCCTCCGGTAAACAGGAGTTGCATAATCTCATAGTCATAGGAACATGTATAAGTCATGAAGAAAGCAATAGCAACATACTAAATGATCGGGTGCTAAGCTAATGGAATGGGTCATGTCAATCACATCATTCTCCTAATCATGTGATCCCATTAATCAAATGACAACACATGTCTATGGTTAGGAAACATAACCATCTTTGATTAATGAGCTAGTCAAGTAGAGGCATACTAGTGACGTTTGGTTTGTCTATGTATTCACACAAGTATTATGTTTCCGGATAATACAATTCTAGCATGAATAATAAACATTTATCATGATATAAGGAAATAAAGTAATAACATTATTATTGCCTCTAGGGCATATTTCCTTCACACGAGAGGGTAGGACAAAAGATGTCATGCAAGTTCTTTTCCATAAGCACGTATGACTATATTTGGAATACATGCCTACATTATATCAATGAACTGGAGCTAGTTCTGTGTCACCCTAGGTTATGACTGTTACATGATGAACCGCATCCGGCATAATTCTCCATCACCGATCCATTGCCTATGAGCTTTCCATATATTGTTCTTCGCTTATTTACTTTCCCGTTGCTATTGCTATCATCACTACAAAATACCAAAAACATTACTTTTACTACTATTACCTTTTGCTATCGTTACCACTACTATCATATTACCTTGTTACTAAACACTTTGCTGCAGATATTAAGTTTCCAGGTGTGGTTGAATTGACAACTCAGCTGCTAATACTTGAGAATATTCTTTGGCTCCCCTTGTGTCGAATCAATAAATTTGGGTTGAATACTCTACCCTCAAAAACTGTTGCGATCCCCTATACTTGTGGGTTATCAAGACTATTTTCTGGCGCCGTTGCCGGGGAGCGTAGTTCTATTCTTTGAGTCACTTGGGATATATATCTGCTTATCATTATGAAGAACTTGAGAGATCCAAAAACCAAGATCTACCCCTCAACTACGAGGGGAGGTAAGGAACTGCCATCTAGGTCTGCACTTGATTCACCTTCTGTTATGAGCAAGTTTGCGACACCTACACCTTCTTCTGCTATTCGTTCAAATATTTCGCATGTTATTGATGATGCCACTTCTTCTATGCATGATACTTATGATGAAACTACCTCTATGCCTGATACTACTGTGCCACTTAGTGATTTTCTTGATGAACAACTTGCTAGGGCTAGAGAAATTGAAAATATTGAATCTGATGATACTGATGAAAATGATGATGAAGAATCACTTGTTATTCCTAAGGGTTATGTTTTTTTTATCAAGAAGCTTCTTTAGCTATTTTAGCTTGCAAAAATAGAAATGAACTCAAAAGGTTATTAGCTAAATGGAGTAAGCAATCTCTAAATGCTAGAATGAAACCTGACCCTGCTTTTGCTACTTCACCTATCTTTGTTACTGATAAGGATTATGAATTCTCTGTTGATCCTGATATAATTACTTTGGTTGAATCTGATCCTTTTCATGGTTATGAATCTGAAACTGTTGTGGCACATCTTACTAAATTAAATGATATAGCTACCCTGTTTACTAAAGATGAGAGAACTCGTTACTTTTACATCCTTAAAATATTTCCATTCTCATTAAAGGGTGATGCTAAGATATGGTTTAATTCTCTTGATCCTAGTTGTGTGCGTAGTCCCCAGGATATGATTTATTACTTCTCTGCTAAATATTTCCCTGCTCATAAGAAACAAGCTGCTTTAAGGGATATATATAATTTTGTGCAAATTGAAGAAGAGAGTCTCCCACAAGCTTGGGGGAGGCTTCTTCAATTACTTAATGCTTTGCCCGATCATCCTTTTAAGAAAAATTAAATACTTGATATCTTTTATAATGGACTAACCGATGCCTCCAGAGATTACCTGGATAGTTGTGTTGGTTCTGTTTTCAGGAAAAGAACACCGGATGAAGCTGAAATTCTATTGAATAATATGTTGACAAATGAAAATAATTGGACACCTCCGGAGCCAATTCCTGAGCCTATTCCTAAACCAACTCCGAAGAAGAGGGGTATTCTATTTCTCAGTCCTGAAGATATGCAAGAGGCAAAGAAATCTATGAAAGAAAAGGGTATTAAAGCTGAAGATGTTAAGAATTTACCTCCTATTGAAGAAATACATGGTCTTAATTTACCGCCTGTTGAAGAAACATATTATCTTAATCCATTACCTATTGAAGAAACTCATGGTCTTGATAACCCGACACAGGTAGTAAAGGTAAATTCTCTCTATAGATATGATAAAGCTGAAATCCCATTTACTAAATTTGCTAGTCCATGCTTAGATGAGTTTGATAAATTTATGGCTAAACAAGAAGATTTTAATGCTTATTTTGGTAGAGAATTGAAATACAATTCAAATATGCTTGAACACTTGGGTGATTATATGGCTAATGTTAAAGGTGAACTTAAACTTATTAGTAAACATGCTTCTATGGTTACCACTCAAGTAGAACAAGTACTTAAAGCTCAAAATGATTTGCTTAATGAATTGAATAATAAAAATAATGATAATTCTGTTAGAGTTATGACTAGAGGTGGTAGAATGACTCAGGAACCTTTGTATCCTGAAGGCCACCCTAAGAGAATTGAGCAAGATTCTCAGAGAAATAATATAGATGCACCTAGTCCTTCTAAAAAGAAGAAAAAGAAAAATGATAGGACTTTGCATGCTTCTAGTGCTCCTATTGTTGAAACACTTGAGAATCCAAATGATATTTCTATTTCTGATGCTGAAACTCAATCTAGTAATGAACCTGAAAATAGTGGTAATGTTAATAATAATGTTCATGATGATGCTCAACCTAGTAATGATAATGACATAGAAATTGAACCTGTTGTTGATCTTGATAACCCACAATCAAAGAATCAACGTTATGATAAAAATATTTTGTTGCTAGGAAACATGGTAAAGAAAGAGAGCCTTGGGTTCAGAAACCCATGCCTTTTCCTCCCAAACCATCCAAGAAAAAGGATGATGAGGATTTTGAGCGCTTTGCTGAAATGATTAGACCTATCTTTTTGTGTATGCGATTAACTGATATGCTCAAAACCAATCCTTATGCTAAGTACATGTAATATATTATTACAAATAAAAGAAAGATACCGGAAGCTGAAATTTCCACCATGCTTGCTAATTATACTTTTAAGGGTGGAATACCAAAGAAACTTGGAGATCCAGGAGCACCCACTATACCATGCTCCATTAAAAGAAACTATGTTAAAACTGCTTTATGTGATCTTCGAGCCGGTGTTAGTGTTATGCCTCTTTCTTTATATCGTAGACTTGATTTGAATAAGTTAACATCTACTGAAATCTCTTTGCAAATGGCTGATAAATCAACTGCTATACCTGTCGGTATTTGTGAGGATGTGCCTGTTGTAGTTGCAAACATTACTATTTTAACGGACTTTGTTATTCTTGATATTCCCGAGGACGATAGTATGTCTATTATTCTTGGAAGACCCTTTTTGAATACTGCAGGGGCTGTTATTGATTGCACTAAAGGCAATGTCACTTTTCATATTAATGGTAATGAGCATACGGTACACTTTCCGAGGAAACAACCTCAAGTTCATAGTATCAACTCTATTGGAAAAATGCCATCGATTATATTTGGAGGTTTTGAATTTCCTCTTCCTACTGTCAAGAAGAAATATGATATTCTTATTATTGGGGATGTGCATATTCCCATTGAGGTAACATAGTGTTATTCGAAATTTCTCCGGTTCCATGTTATTCGGAATGAGTTCGTTAACAAGACTTGATCAACCTTGTTAGTGGATTCCTTCTGATGATCATGAGATGGATGAAACTAGAAGGCACAACCTTCTATACCCCACTTTTACTTTCTGTTCATTATATTAAATAAAATAAAAATAAATATTTTTCTCTCTGTTACCTGATTATCCGTGCAATATAAAAATACCTCGAAAATAAAAGTTCTCCAAATGCCCTGAAATTTAAATATGATTATTTTCTAGAATATTTGAGAATATTTGGCACTGAGAACACAGCAGGGGGGTCAACCACCTGCCCACGAGGGTGGAGGGTGCGCCCTACCCCCTGGGTGCGCCCCCTGCCTCATGGGCCCATGGTGTCCCTCCTCCACTTATTCCTGCACCCACACACTTCATCTTCCTCCCACAAACACGAATATCCAGCTCAAGCACGAGTTCTAGCTCATCTTGCTGCCATTTTCGATCTCCTTCCTAAAAGCACCTCTCACAAAACTGCTTGGGGAGATTGTTCCTTGGTATGTGACTCCTCCATTGGTCCAATTAGTTTTTATTCTAGTGTTGTATTCATTGCAAATTTTTGTTGCTTAGGCGACCCTGTTCTTGAGCTTGCATGTCAAATTTATATGGTTCCAAGTAGTTTTGATGCATGATATAGGCTCTAGGCACTTGTAGGAGTAGTTGCTATCAATATTATTGAGTTTGGTTTACTTTTCTTTTGAAGTTACTAAAAAGTTTCAGAATTTTTCAGAGTAAGAAATGTGCTTAGGAAAATGTTCCAAGGTGGTTCTTCAAGGAAGCAAGGACCCAGGCTTGCAATGCGTGATGCTGATGATGAGCCACCAAGAGACGCTCCAGTGTGTCCTTGTGAATGGCCTTCTGAGAACTTTATGGATCGAGCGGGAATTAAGGAAAAATTCAACACATATTTGCGTAACGCTGATCTTGTGAGCTTCGAGGAAGAGAAGTGTAGCTAGTATCACAACCTCACCAGTACCTTGGTGAGGAGGTTTGAATTTTCAACTTCACGGAATTCTCCAATTGTCCTGTTTGATCTTTATGATAATTCTTACACTATGGACTTAGAGGATTTTACCACTGCTTGCAAACTTCCACAATGGGGTAGTATAAGGGATCCTCGCAAATCTGAATTTAGAGATTTTTTTGCTAGCATAACTGTGGGAGAATCTAGAGATATTACACAAGCTACCATAGGGAGCATTCACTTTCCTGCTATACATTATTTTGCTCTCTTCATAGGTAGATGCATTAATGGTAAAGATGAGGCATGTCACATGTGTGTCCCTGACCTCAGTATTGTTCGGAGTGCTATGTTAGGAGACAAATCTTATAATTTGGGAGCCATTGTTGCACGTAGGTTGCATCTTAATAGATTTAATGGAGATGTCTTTGGTGGAATTTATGCAACCCGCATAGCTAATTTTCTTGGTATAGCCATATGCGAAGATGATATTGAATTACCTCCTGCTTACCTAGACTTTAATGCTATGGTTCACCACCAGTTTTTCGAGAGGAATGAATCACCTCTCCAGTATTGACTAATCTTTGACAGACGTCATGCTGTCCATATTACTCTCCCTGCTCCTGCCTTCTTTGATCATCAGGCAAAAGGAAGATATACTATTACCAGAGAGGGTGTAGATGAGTACGAGAGGAGAGCGGAGGCCGCTCGTCGCCACGCTACAGCTCAGCAGGCGATAGCCGCTGCATCGCAGTACGACCCCAGCTACTATTATGGATATCCGCCAGGCCAGCCATGGCCATAGACCAACTTAGGCCAAAAGCCTAAGCTTGGGGGAGTATGTATTTCCCACCGACATTACATTATGTTCACACACTCATTGCTAGATGTCGGTGCTCATACTTTTTCATTGTATCATCCATGCTAGTTTTTTCCCTTTTTATGCTTTCTTCTTGTGTGTTTAATTAACCTTAAGAAAAAACCAAAAAAATTAGTTGTAACTTTCAGTTAGTTTAATTTCCATGCTTATAGTAGTAATTAAAAAGAAAACCCAAAAAGATTTCATGTTCTTCTTTTGCTTGTTGGGAGCTTTCCCATGTAAATAGTTTTATTTCTTTTCTTTTCTTTGGGGGTCGATAGGAGAAGACCATAATTAAATTGTTGAAGTGGCTCTTATATGCATTATTGTTTATCTGACAAAAGAGCCCATATTGCCTTGTCTTCTCCTATTTATTGAATGCCTGCAGATTCTATCTTAGTCCAATGCACGTGCACTATCATTATTATTCACATCGTTTGGACATGCAAGTGAAAGGCAATTATGATGATATATGATGGACTGACTGAGATGAGAAAAGCTAGTATGAACTTGACCTCTTTTGTTTTTTGTAAATATGATTAGTTCATCATTCCTGATTCAGCCTATTATGAATAAACATGTTTGCAATGACAATTAGAGATCATAGTTTCTTGTGCCATGCTTGATTAGCTATGAGTTATATTGGTTTACCTTGCGTGCCAACATGCTATTGAGATAGTTATGATGTGGTATGATAGGATGGTATCCTCCTCTGAATGATTTAAGTGACTTGACTTGGCGCGTGTTCACGCATGTAGTTGAAACAAAATCAACATAGCCTTCACGATATTTATGTTCATGGTGGATTATATCCTACTCATGCTTGCATTTGGTGTTGATTAATTTTAATGTATGTTCATGACTGTTGTCGCTCTCTAGCTGGTCGCTTCCCAGTCTTTTGCTAGCCTTCACTTGTACTAAGAGGGAATACTACTTGTGCATCCAATCCCTTAAACCCCAAAGTTATTCCACATGAGTCCACTATACCTACCTATATACGGTATCTACTTGTCGTTCCAAGTAAATTTGTATGTGCCAAACTCTAAACCTTCAAATAAATATCATGTTTTGTATGCTCGAACAGCTCATGTATCAACTAGGGTTGTCTCACTACTAGAAAAAGGGCTATAGATGGGATTGATACTAATGGCGCACCAGACAAGCGGTGCGCCATTAGTATATACTAATGGCGCACCACCTACTGATACACCATTAGAGTTGAAACTACTAATGGCGCACCTGGCCCAGGGTGCGCCATTAGTATCAAAAAAAATTAACTAGTGCGCCTGTCCAAACATACTAATGGCGCATCTAGATACAGTGCGCCATTACTAGTTGTAACTAGTAATGGCGCACCAGCCGGAAAGTGCGCCACTAATGTTGTTTTTTTTATTATATTTTTTATTCCCTTTTTTGCAAAACTACTAATGGCGCACTGTTCCACCGTGCGCCATTACTAGTTTAAACTAGTAATGGCGCACTGTGGGACAGTGTGCCATTAGTATTTTTTTTGCAAAACTACTAATGGTGCAGCACCAGGAGGTGCGCCATTAGTAACCTGGATTACTAATGGCGCATTTAGAGTTGGTGCGCCATTAGTAAGTGGGCAGCAACAAGATATTTTGGACAGCCTCTCCTACCCACACTCACTTTCTCCCCACTTCATTCTCTCCACCTCCTCCTTGTCTCGGGTGCCTCCTCTTTTTCACCTCATTTCCACCATAGATTCATTCAATTTAAGTGGTTAAATTACCTTGTTTTGATAGGTAAGTAAGGGGGGAAGCTATATTTATGTTGTTCTCCCTACAACAATGTGCACATGCACTTTTTATGGCCTAGCTAGATCTATGTATGTTCGTGGTGTTGCATATGTTTGTGGTGTTGCATATGTGTTTGTGTTTGGAGGTGTACCGGTATTTGAAATTCGATAGTTGCCAATATTTTGCCGGAATGTTGATTCATTTCCGTTTCGGCGAGAATTTTGGCATTAAGCATTCTTTTTGGTCCTATTTTTAGGGAAAGTCATGCCAAATTTTTTCTTGGTTCTAAAATATCGTTTTGCTCTACCCCGCAGGCGACCATGGTCCGCATGATGACCGAAGGCATCGTGAATAGGTTTTTGAGGTCCGCGAAGGCCGAGATGCTTCAAAAGAACGAGACGGAGATAAGATGTCCGTGTCGAAGATGCAAGGTGAAGAGCCTTATTGCGGACCCGGAATCCGGGCAGGTGCGGGACCACCTGCTCTTGCGTGGTTTCATGGATGGCTATCGGTGGCAAGGTGATGAAGATGACTACGAAGTCGTCCATGGGGGCCGGGCAAGAAATGAGGAAGGGCAGCAAGACAACCACCGTGGCTCGGGCGGGCAAGAAGACGAAGAATCCCGAGGAGATGATCACGACGGTGATGTTGTACACAGTCATCATGTAGAAGATGCAGGACATGATGATGAGGAAGATGCCGGAGCAGTCGACGGGCATGATCATGAAGATGATGATGCCGGCGGAGCAGACGACGCCGGACCATCGATGGGCTGGGTGCAGGACCCTCATATTCAAGAGCTGCTTCTCAAGCACACGGATAACGCAAGAGCTGCCGCCCGAGAGAAAGCCAAGATGGATAAACTTGAGTTAGACACGGTTACTCCATTGTATGAAGGATGCAGGCCCGAGGATACCCGCCTGAAAGTAACGCTCATGGCTCTGGAGATGAAGGTAAAAGACAAAATGACCGACGCATGCTTCGACGAGAACATGTCATTCTGGCACGAACGTCTTCCCAAGGGGAACAAGTGCCCGACCAGTTTGGAGGAGGCGAAGAAAATCGTGTGTCCTCTGGATTTACCGCACGTGAAATACCATGTGTGCATGAACAATTGCATCATTTATCGGGATGAGCACGCGGAGTCTACCATATGTCCGGTGTGCGGCGTCACTCAATACAAGAAGAGGAAGAAAGCTCCTCGAAAAGTGGTGTGGTACTTTCCGATCACTCCTCGTCTGCAGCGGTATTTCGCGGACCCTAAGGTAGCAAAGCTCCTGCGTTGGCACGCGGATAGGGAGGAGAAGAAGCGAGAAGATGACGCAAATGATCTGGAGATAGATAAAAAAGACAAGATGCTGAGTCACCCTAAGGATGCGAGCCAGTGGCAAGCGTTGAACTTCGAAGACCCAGAATTTGGGAATGATCCAAGGAACATCATGCTGGGCGCGAGCACCGATGGAGTCAATCCGTTTGGCAGCCAGAGAAGCACAAATAGCATCTGGCCTGTGTTTGTGTGGATGTACAACCTTCCCCCTGGTTGTGCATGAAGAGGAAGTACATTCACATGAGTATGCTAATTGAAGGACCGAAACAACCAAGGAACGACATCAATCTGTATCTGGGGCTACTGAAAGAGGAGCTTGACACGCTGTGGAAAACGCCAGCCAATACGTGGGACGCCACAGAGAAAGAATATTTCCCTATGAGAGCCGCGCTGCTCACGACGGTGCACGACTATCTCAGTTACGGATATGTCGTGGGGCAGGTGGTCCACGGATTTTCTGGATGCGTCAGGTGCATGGATGACACAACGTATCGCCAGCTAGATAGAGATCCCGAGTCTTCGAAAACCGTGTTCATGGGACATCGAAGGTGGCTTCGCGACAATGACCCGTGGAGAAAACGCAAGGATCTGTTCGATGGTGAAACCGAACCCCGAGGACGCCCGTGTACGAGGAGCAGCGAGGAAATAGACGAGCTGTTGAAAAATTGGAAAGACTGCCCACTGCCGGGAAAGAAGCAAAAGGCGCCAGAGCCGGGAAAGAAGCGAAAGGCGCCAGAGCCGCTGCTGAAGGTATGGAAAACGAGGTCTGTTTTCTGGGACTTGCCGTACTGGAAGATCCACCGTGTGCCTCACAGCCTTGATGTCATGCATATCACGAAGAACGTGTGCGAGAGTCTGCATGGTACCCTGCTCAACATGCCAGAGAGGACCAAAGATGGGCCGAAAGCAAGGGCAGACTTGAAATCAATGGGCATTAGGCAGGAGCTTCACGCTATATATGATGATGATGATGATGATGATGATGAGGCGAAGCAGGACACGGAAAGTCGTCACAAAGGCAAAAAGGCCAAGAAGACCGGAAATGACTACCCTCCCGCGTGCTTCACTCTAAGTCAGGAGGAGATCGAACAGTTTTTCACCTGCCTCGTAGGAGTAAAACTTCCTTACAGTTACGCGGGGAAGATAAGCAGATACCTAGACCCAGCGAAGCTGAAGTTCAGCAGGATGAAGTCTCACGACTGTCACGTGCTGATGACGCAGATACTTCCAGTTGCAATCCATGGGATCATGGACGCGCACGTCCGTGAAACCCTATTTGGCATATGCAACTTTTTCGACGTCATCTCTCGGAAGTCTGTTGGCGTGAGGCAACTCAGAAGGCTACAGGAAGAGATCGTGGTGATACTATGCGAGCTTGAGATGTACTTCCCGTCCGCATTCTTCGACGTTATGGTTCATCTGCTGGTCCATATCGTGGACGATATCATCCAACTCAGGCCGACGTTCCTGCACAGCATGATGCCGTTCGAAAGGATGAATGGTGTCATCAAAGGATACGTTCGCAACATGTCATGTCTAGAGGGAAGCATAGCCAGGGGCTTTCTGACCGAAGAGTACATCTCCTACTGCACGAATTATCTAGGCATCGAGAACCCCGTTGGTCTGCCCGTCAACAGGCACCTCGGCAGGCTCGCTGGATGGGGTCACCGTGAGGGTCGTCGTGAAATGCATGTCGACTTTGAGGGTCAACTCGCCGACTTTGAAAGAGCAAACCTAGTCGCGCTACAACACATAGACGTGGTCGATCCTTGGGTGGTACAGCACAAAACCTTTATTAAGAAGACGTACAATGGCCGAGGCCAACAGAGGACGGACGGAGATATACTCAAAGAGCACAACTCATGTTTCACGCGTTGGTTCAAGAAGAAGCTTCTGTCGTACCCTTTACATGAGGATTCTTCTGCGGAAGAACAACTCATATTCGCCTTGTCACAGGGCGCCGAGCACAACCTGATGACCTATGAGGCGTACGATATCAACGGCTACACATTCTACACCGAGGCCAAGGACATGAAGAGCGATGGTTATCAGAACTCTGGGGTAACGATGGAATCCTACACCGGTAACGACAAGGACAGATACTACGGAAGGATCGAGGAGATCTGGGAGCTGAGCTACGCTGGAGAGAAGGTCCCGATGTTCCATGTCAGATGGGCCAAGAGCATCCTAAAAGAAGACCGGTATTTCACCACAATGGTTATACTCGAAGCCAAATCCAAGACCACGGGTGCAAACATCACCGCGAAAAATGAGCCATGGGTACTGGCTTCCCAAGTGGACCAATGCTTCTTCATTACCGACCCGTCAAAGCCCAGTCGTGTTGTCATGAGGACAGGCAAAAGGAAGATCATCGGAATGGATGGAGTAGCCAATGAGCAAGACTTCGACAAGTATGGAGACCCGAGGATCGAACATGACGATGATGATGAAGTAGCAGCATACACCACAAGAAGAAGCAGGACCACCCTACCTAAAGGACGTCCGTTCCACAGAAGAACTCCATTTGCGAAAAAGAAGGGCAAGAAGATTGTGAACAGATAGCTAGCTAAGATCGATTGTATTTAAATCGTAGCCTTCATTTCTCGATTGTATTTCATGGGCACTTTTTGAACTATCATGAATATTTTTAAATTTCATGGACACTCGATCTCGATCCCCCTCCATCTCGATCGCTATCCCACCTCGCCAGATCCGGTCCCCCTCGCCGCCGAGCACCCCCCGGTCCACCGGCCGCCGCCGTCGACCCCCCGCACCCTCGATTCCCCTACTCAACCG
>NC_041390.1:592070893-592117513 GCF_002162155.2 Triticum dicoccoides
GCACCCTCCCCCGCTCCACCGGCATTACTGTTTGATGTAATTTTTTAAAAAATTATTACTGTCTTATAAAAAAATATTACTATTATGATTTAAACAAGTTTGAACATATTTAAACACAAATAAGTATCAAACAACATTTTAAATGGATAAAAAAATTGTGGAGCATGGGAATCGAACCCAGGACCTCCTGGTGTGAGAACTGGCTGCTGACCAGTCGAGCTAGTAGAGGGAACTTGGTGTGGATCAGGTCAGGTGGAAGATAACCTGTTGGCTCGAGCAGAAATCAAAAAAAATACTAATGGCGCACCACGGTGGGGTGCGCCATTAGTATGGATATACTTATGGCGCACCGAGGGGTGGTGCGCCATTAGTATAGTGCCCGGCCCCATCCATATTCCCCTCCCTCCCCGGCCCCTCCCTATCCCCTCTCTCTCCCTCGCCCTCGCCCTCGATCCCCTTCCCCTCTCCTCTCCCGACGCCGCTGCCCCCCCGCCCCGACGCCGCCTCGACGCTGCCCCGCCGCCCCGACGCCGCCCCGACGCCGCCTCGACCCCCCGACATCCTTGGTGGGAGCCCCTACATTGCCGGATTCGTCGTCGTCTTCAACCTACAGTCACCGGCGCGTCCGCGACGATTGTCGCCGTTCTGCTGCTCCTAAGCCACCAACGGGCCATCGTGTGCCTCCTCGGTGAGGCACTTAACCATTCCCTTCTCCTTCCCGTGCGGAACCGCCGTCATATTCGTCGCTCTGTTCGAGGCCGAAGCCATCGTCCGCCATGGCCACGAGCTCGTCGTGGCCATGCTTTTTCCTCGCATCTCTGGCCGCCCCAGTTCGCCCCCTCGCGCGTGTGCACCTGCCCACGGCCGCGCCCTGCCCGCTGCCTTGTAACAGCTGCTGCTACGCGCGCCTGTAGCCGCCACTGCCGTGTCTAACAGCTGCTGCTGCTGCTAGACATTGAATCGTGCTGCTTCCTTCTTCAGTTAACCCAAGTGTCAATTTTTTTTCAGTTTCGTCAAAATAAAAATGTACAAGGAGTCAATCTGTCCAACTCTGCTGAAAAATAGTTTTCTTGAGTTTTGATCATCAAGAGGACTCATCTTGTAAACGAACTCGTGATGATAGTTGCAGCTTGCATTAGCTACAGTTTCAAGTCTTGTGGTTGTGATTATTTGACTACCTTTTTGGTTTTCTGGAAACACGCAGTGAATAATTTCCCATACTGATTCATCCCATATATCATCAATGACAAAGAAGTACCTAAAAAAGTTTAACATCAAGCATGCACTCTGCTCTTTTGTGTGATATGGGACTTGGGACTTGGGAATTGGTTCTTTCTTACTACAGTCTTGCTGCTATAGTATGGCTCTGTTCTTGGTGGAGTACAATTTTGTATAAAATGAAATGCAAGGTTGCTGATACTGTAACCCAGATCACATAGATCAATTTTTTTTCAATTTATGCAACTGTAAGAGTACCAACCAGATTACACAAATCATTTTTGATCTGCAAGGTTGTTGTTGTTGTGATGGAGTAACTCTGTAAGATGGAGTACATGAGTACTGTAGTAGTAACTCTTGATTAATTATGGCATTGTGTGTCATAATTTGCTAGGTTGCATGGCATGTGCTGGATGAAGCTTATGGTGTAGTATCTTAATTGACTCATGTTGATAAACCTTTCCTGTACATATTTGGTTTGGTTGATTGCCTGGCATGAGCTAGATGAAATGATCTATTTCTCCTGATGTGAAATGATCCCTTTCTCCTGAAATGTTGATTAATTTCCGTTTCGGTTGAGAATGGGGCACTCCTAGGTCAAGAAAATTAGCAAAGGTCATGCCCAATTTTCTTGACCTAGAAGGTGCCCGATTCTCAACCGAAACTTTTATTTGTGAGCCTTGAGAAGATTAATTGGTTCCACAATGCAAGCCAACTTTTATTTCTCTTGCCTGGTTCCACTAAGATGTGTTATTGCAAGCTATTAATTATTTTTCAGTTGTGAGCCTTGAGAAGATTAATTTTTTCCTATATTGTAGCTTTAACAGTTTTCAGTGTTCCATCTTTCTAGTCTCCTATGTTGAATAGAGACATACACTTTTCAGTGTTAAATCAATTGTGTGATCTCTTTTTCTATGTTTCAAGGACTGCCCAATACAAGTAAAGCAATTTGTTCTGATCAGTCAACTGTGAGTGAATTAGGATGTTGATTAATGTGAGGGATTCACTTGCTGCTCCACTATTATAATTTGGCAGCTCAAAACTATACGTAGTATGCTTTGTGTGGAGTTTTTTCTTCAGTTTTGGCCACTATTGATGTTTAATACTTCATACAAAACACATGATAAAAAAATGACTCGATTTACTATAAAAACTACCTTTTGGCCACTATTTTTTTTATTTTTACTAGCATGTTACCATTAAAATAGTGGTGAAAGTTTTGCTTGTTACTTAGAGTAGTATAAAAGACATTTTGGACCAAAACAAGTTTCTGGTATAGTTAGAAGACGCCTGACCCATTGCTTGAGCCTTGTATTGCAAGTTGATGAAATTTGATTTGTTGGTGACTAGCTATCTCATTCATTTCTAAAAAGCATGCGATGAGCTAGAACCCAGACATCTATGCTATCTTACTCCATGAGCCTCTACGCAGACCAAATGTAGCCCAACATAGAATTCTCCTCGGTGTCGACAAACCCTAAATGATGAGACCATGATCTTGTTCCTTGACAATAACCAACTTTTTGACCAAACTTTATTCCTATTTATAGAGAAACATGGTCAACAACGATGAGGCCGGGGGTTCGGGCGGCAAGAAATTCTGGGAGCTGTCCCAGGAGATGGAGGAACAACCTCACTTGTATGAGGACGCCGCCTTCCCCACCGATCCTGAGACCACTGATGGTACCGCCGAGGATGACCCCACTGATGCCACCACTGATGGTGCCACCGAGGATGCCACCACTGATGATGGCGGCGCACGCACAGATGGCAGCCAACCAAAGAGGCAACGGAAGGACCGGCGCCCGACCGTGCTCCGCACCCTCAAGGAGGAAGTTACTGAAGTGGACTCCAACGGGAATCCAACGGCGCCCGAACGAATAGTCAAGGGGTACTCGCTTCAGCTCGGGTGCATTCTCCGGAGCACCGTCTCGATCAACACCGAGAACCTCAGGCATCCTGACCGAGGGAATTTGCGCAACCTCCTCTTCACGAAGCTGCACGAATGATACAAGTTCCCCGCTGAATTTGAAAACACAAGCCTCAAAGGGAATAAAGTGAACAATGCTGCCCTCACGAAGATGAGCACGGCCCTGTCTACTTGGAAAAGCAATGTGAAGAGAATGATCGAGAAAGGTGAGAGTTATGAGAAGATCAAGGAGAAAAATCCTTCGATCACCGAAGATGACTACAACGACTTCAAGATCAATTGCTCGAGCACCGCAAGCTCCGAATCAAGTAAGTGGGGGAAAGAAATGCGGGAGCTGAACTTAGGGGAACACACACTCGGTCCCGGCGGTTACAGAGTGGTGGAGCCTATATGGGACAAGGAGGAGGCGGACCGTGCCGAGCAAGGCCTACCGCCCCTCTTCGATAAATACGGTGACAAGCAGACCAGGAACTTTGTCAGGGCCCGGTACAAGAAGGACCCGAAAACAAAGGAGCTTACCACGGATCCGAAGACCAGGGCGCTTGAGCTTGTTCTGGTAAGGAATACACCCCCGCGTAATTAGCTCCATATGGTTGCATTCTAATTAATGAAGCCAAATTTCTAAATGGTTCACATTCCTTCCGCAGGCGACTGAAAGCAGTAGCGCGGGGTCGACTAAGAGCAACCCTTGGGGCACCACTCTAAATAGGGCGTTGAATGTAATGAAGAACAAGGATAAGCTCAGTAAGCCGACGTCAGCTGGTCGTGTGGCCGGCAAAGGCTTGTCGACAAAATGGTCGTCATACTATAACACTGGTGGGCGAAAGGAGAAAAAGACCAGCTCGGAAAGCCAGGCGCGCGAGGTTCAAGAACTCAGGGCACAGGTGGCGCGGATTCCGGAGATTGTCCAAGAGAAAGTGCAACAACAACTCGGAGCGACGATCACCGCCATTGTGCCTACCTTGATCCAGGGGATTAGTGCGTGGATTGCGGGCGGCCAACAGGGGCCGCCCCCGATTCCTAGCTTCACGGCTAGCAACTCGCAGAACGCAATGGCGGGGCCATTGGTGTCTCCGGCGGAGGCGGCATTGGTGTCTCCGGCGGAGGCGGCACGGGAGCTTAATGCATCCGGGTGTACGCTGGCCGGCACCTCTGCAGCTAGCGGCCCCTCCATCAACTGCACGCCCGCCGTTGGCGGTGCCTCGACATTAGCCGAGCTCGACGCCATCATCATGGTAACTAATTAAGCCTCTCTCGGCCGAGGACTTCATCTCCTTGCCTTTGACTGGGCATCCCTGACGCCCTACATGTTTTCGCAGGGCGCCGTCGATGTTCTGTGCACTCTCCTGCACTTCGTGAACAACGAGTTGGTCGATGTCGCCAAGGGCAAAATCGTTCAACCGGGCAACCCCTTGTTCCACGGTACCCAGATGCCACCCAACTTGTTTAGGGTTCAACTGGTTCGGGTGCTGCCAGGCTGCGACGAGTTGTTACCTCCGATTCGACCCGTCGGGGCCGACGATGATGACGTGATGACCCTCAGCGCTTGCCTGAGTTGGCCCCTGCTTTGGCCGAAGAGCCAGATTCGTTTGGGGGCAGGGGACACCACCCCAAAGATAACACCGCCAGTCGTGCCGCCGCCAAGTCGGCCCCATGGCAAGACCGCCGCAACGGTGCCGGACATCCCTATGCCACTGGATCCAAACATGCATATGGCACAGGATCAGAACGACGACGACGACGATACATTTGCCAACATCGATCAGTACTTTGCCGATCATGGGTACGGTGGCGACTTCATGGGGCCTCCTTCTCAAGAACCCAACCCAACAAAAGACGTGCGTGATCTAGCTGGTACCATGGAGAAGCCAAGTTGCAACAGGCGTCGTCTGAAGTTCAGCTCTCAGGAAACGCCTCCAGCTGCCGACTTCACCGAGCCTCAGATAGGCGAGGTGCGAAATATGATCAGCCCCAACACACTCAAGAAGGCGGTCTGTGAGCAGAACTCGGTCCCATTACAGGAGAAGAAGAAGGCACGCAAAAGAAAGACTAACAAGGGTGCGGGCCAGCCGGCACCGAGTACGATCCGTGCTCAGGACGGGCCACCTTCACCTGAGGATATCTCGAGGAGGGTGCATGTGGCGGGTAGGACGATGCTACCGAGAAATATGCTCGATGCTGCAACCGGTGCTATGCGGAGTCTGCATGACAGTGTTCTTTCTTTGGAGAAGCGGCGTCTCGGAGAGAAGGATGTGGCATACCCGGTTTTTGCAGCCAAGGTGCCAGAGGGCAAGGGCTTTGTGGATAACTCCATCGGGGGTATGATCGTCCTGCGGTTTGATGACATCCATGCTATGTTGAACCTTCATCCGCTGCACTACACCTTCGTTCGGCTATTTTCGCTGAGTATGGAGATGCGGATCATTCGTGACAAGACCCCGGACATCGTGATAGTCGACCCATTCTACATGCGTGCCAAGATCTTGGGCAGCACTGGGGACCGGCAAGTCGCGAGTTCTTACCTCGAAGGCGTCATTCTGGCAAACCAAGATAAGGATAACTTCCTCGTGCCTTACTTTCCTGAGTAAGTCCTCCCCTCAACCGCCCCGTAACATATGAATTCTTAGATTTCGATCATTTTTCTTTTAACATTCCGTGTTTTCTGCAGTGACACACATTGCACGCTCATCCTCCTAAGCCTCAAATATTCCATGGCCACGTATTTCAACCCGGACCGTCAGTCGAACGTAGACTACACAAATGTCAAGAAGGTTCTTGATGATGTTCTCCCCGGCTACGTCAAATCTGGAGGCACCTTCACCAGGCCTATTCGTAAGTACGGCAAGCACGTGTTCTCCCACAATACGACGTTCTGCTGCGTCAAGCAGCCGCCTGGCAGTCAGAAGGGTGCCTACTACGCCATCCATCACATGCGGGCGATCGTACGGGACCATCATCACCTTCTGCTACCGAGTAGACTCAAAGATTGGGCCGCGAGCGTGTCGGCAATCCAGGACGTGGACATCAGACAAGAATTCTTTCGCATCCAGTCGGAGTTTGCGGAAATCATCCATCAAGATGTCCTTCATACCTCGGGGCAGTTCTACCTCAAAAATCAACCGTCCAACAGTGACATCGACACAATCCTACAAATGCAGGCTGACAACGCCCGTTCTTTCATGACTCCCACGATAGACGGCGGCTTCATCCACGCTCCGGTCCCTTGAGTCGAGTCGAAAGCAGTGATGCTGTGTCTAGTTCTGAAACATCGATTGGCTCATGTTGTAATTAAACTTTAATGAACTTGTAGTATGTCTCTTTGGTTTCGAGAGTCGTTCAACTTAAGATGTAATCGATGCTATTAATGTCTTGCTTTTCTCTTTCGATTGTTCTGTTGCATACTTATATATTGCTTATGTATTGTCTGTGAATTGGTACTAACGTTTCGTTTGGCTACTGCATAGCGATGCCGTGGTATGCCGTGGTATGCCGAGGCCGAATCTAGATACACCCGCTATCTAGCGGGAGAGGGGAGGGAGCATTGGAGGAACCGGATGGAGACGAGTTTCATCGTGATGATGCTCATCGTGATGACCGCAGCTCTCTTCTATGTGATGGTAGTTTAGATGATCGATATCGACTTGTAATGTGAAGACAAACTCGCGGTCTCGAGACTTGTAATATACTGTTCTATCTTTGTTCGGTCTTTTCAATTCGGAGACTATATGATGAATTGTATTCGGAGACTAAAATGATGAATTGTATTCAAAGACTAATCTTCTATTGTATTCGATGAATCTGTTGTTGATGTGTGCTGTTTATATTTTGTCCAATTATACATTTTGTAACCTGTGCAAAAAACAGAAAATAAAAAAATAAAAAAACCCTAATATTCATACTAATGGCGCATCACATCATAGTGCGCCATTAGTATGCCAAAGGATACTAATGGCGCATCATTAAACAGTGCGCCATTAGTATGCCGAACTTACTAATGGCGCATCTCGTTGTCATGCGCCATTAGTATGCCAAAGCACCTGGGTATACATGGCCCCCTGGGAGGTATACTAATGGCGCACTGTTATATATACTAATGGCGCATCCGAGGTGCGCCATTAGTATACCAGATACTAATGGCGCACCCGTGGTGCGCCATTAGTAAAATATACTAATGGCGTGCTACTAATGGCGCACCACTAATGCGCCATTAATGGCCAAATTAGGTGCGCCATTAGTAGGCCTTTTCCTAGTAGTATCTGTATCTTCCATGTTAGGTGGGTTATTCTCAAGAGGAGTGGACTCCGCTCCTCACTCACGAGATAAATGGCTGGTCACCGGGATGCCCAGTCCCATGCTTTATGCAAACTAAATCAAAATAATTGCAAACAAAACTCCCCCTGGGACTCTTGTTAGTTGGAGGCACTCGTTGTTTCAAGCAAGCCATGGATTGATGCTTTTTGGTGGAAGGGGGAGTATAAACTTTACCATTCTGTTTGGGAACCGCCTATAATGTGTGTAGCATGGAAGATATTGCCATCTCTTGGTTGTTATGTTGACAATGAAAGTATACCGCTCAAAATATTATTCACCTCTGTTTCAAAACTGAGCTCTGGCACCTCTACAAATCCCTGCTTCCCTCTGCGAAGGGCCTATCTATTTACTTTTATGCTGAGTCGTCATCCTCTTATTAAAAAGCACCAGTTGGAGAGCATCGCTGTCATTTGCATTCATTACTGTTAGTTTACATTGAGTATGACTTGACTGGATCTCTTTTACCATGAATTACAATGTCTAGTCAGTCCTTGGTCTTTAAAGGTGCTCTGCATTTATGTTTTGCGGTCTCAGAAAGGGCTAGCGATATACCATCTTGTTATATCATATTATGATTGTTTTGAGAAAGTGTTGTCATCCGAGATTTATTATTATTGCTCGCTAGTTGATTATGCTATTGATATGAGTAAACTTGAGATCTATGCGTTATTGCAAATGTGGTTAGTTATAATCTTTGCTGAAAACTTGAATGCTAGCTTTACATATTTACAACAACAAAAGCAAACAGAGTTTGTAAAAGTTTTTCTTTATCACTTTCAGTTTCTCAACTAAATTGCTTGAGGACAAGCAAAGGTTTAAGCTTGGGAGAGTTGATACATCTCCAACGTATCTACTTTTCCAAACACTTTTTCCCTTGTTTTGGACTCTAACTTGCATGATTTGAATGGAACTAACCCGGACTGACATTGTTTTCAGCAGAATTACCATGGTGTTATTTATGTGCAGGAGCAAACGTTCTCGGAATGACCTGAAACTTCACGGAGCCACTTTTCAGAAATAAGAAAAATACCTGCAAAAGATGAAGGCCAGGGGGCCACCACCTGCCCACGAGGGTGGGGGGCGCGCCCCCCTACATCGTGGGCCCCCTGTTGCCTCTCCGACGCCAACTCCACCTCCATATATTGAGTTTCAGGGAGAAAAAAATCAAAGAGAAGAAATCATCGCGTTTTACGATACGGAGCCGCCTCCAAGCCCTAAAACCTCTCGGGAGGGCTGATCTGGAGTCCGTTCGGGGCTCCAGAGAGGGGAATCCGTCGCCATCATCATCATCAACCATCCTCCATCACCAATTTCATGATGCTCACCGCTGCGTGTGAGTAATTCCATCGTAGGCTTGCTGGACGGTGATGGGTTGGATGGGATCTATCATGTAATCGAGTTAGTTTTGTTAGGGTTTGATCCCTAGTATCCACTATGTTCTAAGATTGATGTTGCTATGACTTTGCTATGCTTAATGCTTGTCACTAGGGCACGAGTGCCATGATTTCAGATCTGAACCTATTATGTTTTCATCAATATATGAGAGTTCTTGATCCTATCTTGCAAGTCTATAGTCACCTATTATGTGTTATGATCCGTTAACCCCGAAGTGACAATAATCGGGATACTTACCGGTGATGACCGTTGTTTGAGGAGTTCATGTATTCACTATGTGTTAATGCTTTGTTCCAGTTCTCTATTAAAAGGAGGCCTTAATATCCCTTAGTTTTCATAAGGACCCCACTGCCACGGGAGGGTAGGACAAAAGATGCCATGCAAGTTCTTTTCCATAAGCACGTATGACTATATTTGGAATACATGCCTACATTATATCAATGAACTGGAGCTAGTTTTGTGTCACCCTAGGTTATGACTGTTACATGATGAACCGCATTTGGCATAATTCTTCATCACCGATCCATTGCCTACGAGCTTTCCATATATTGTTCTTCGCTTATTTACTTTCCCGTTGCTATTGCTATCATCACTACAAAATACCAAAAACATTACTTTTACTACTGTTACCTTTTGCTATCGTTACCACTACTATCATATTACTTTGCTACCAAACACTTTGCTGTAGATATTAAGTTTCCAAGTGTGGTTGAATTGACAACTCAGCTGCTAATACTTGAGAATATTCTTTGGCTCCCCTTGTGTCGAATCAATAAATTTGGGTTGAATACTCTACCCTCGAAAACTGTTGCGGTCCCCTATACTTGTGGGTTATCACAAGCTTACTCAAAACAGAAGGTGAATCAAGTGCAGAGCTAGATGGAAGCTCCTTACCTCCCCTCGTACTTGAGGGATAAATCTTGGTTCTTGGATCTTTCAAGTTCTTCATAATGATAAGAAGATATAAATCCCAAGTGACTCAAAGAATAGAGCTATGCTCCCCGGCAACGGCGCCAGAAAATAGTCTTGATAACCCACAAGTATAGGGGATCACAACAGTTTTCGAGGGTAGAGTATTCAACCAAAATTTATTGATTTGACACAAGGGGAGCCAAAGAATATTCTCAAGTATTAGCAGCTGAGTTGTCAATTCAACCACACCTGGATAACTTAATATCTGCAGCAAAGTGTTTAGTAGCAAAGTAATATGATAGTAGTGGTAACGGTGGTAAAAGGTAACGGTAGCAAAAGTAATTTTTTTGGTGTTTTGTAGGGATGATAACAATAGCAACAGAAAAGTAAATAAGCGAAGAACAATATATGGAAAGCTTGTAGGCAATGGATCGGTGATGGAGAATTATGCCGGATGCGGTTCATCATGTAACAGTCATAACATAGGGTGACACAAAACTAGCTCCAATTCATCAATGTAATGTAGGCATGTATTCCGAATATAGTCATACGTGCTTATGGAAAGAACTTGCATGGCATCTTTTGTCCTACCCTCCCGTGGCAGGGGGGTCCTATTGGAAACTACGGGATATTAAGGTCTCCTTTTAATAGAGTACCGGAACAAAGCATTAACACATAGTGAATACATTAACTCCTCCAACTACGGTCATCACCGGGAGTGGTCCCGATTATTTTCACTTTGGGGTTGCCGGATCATAACACATAGTAGGTGACTATAGACTTGCAAGATAGGATCAAGAACTCTCATATATTGATGAAAACATAATAGGTTCAGATCTGAAATCATGGCACTTGGGCCCTAGTGACAAGCATTAAGCATAGCAAAGTCATAGCAACATCAATCTCAGAACATAGTGGATAGTAGGGATCAAACCCTAACAAAACTAACTCGATTACATGATAAATCTCATCCAACCCATCACCGTCCAGCAAGCCTACGATGGAATTACTCACGCACGGCGGTGAGCATCATGAAATTGGTGATGGAGGAAGGTTGATGATGACGATGGCGACGGATTCCCCTCTCCGGAGCCTCGAACAGACTCCAGATCAGCCCTCCCGAGAGAGTTTAGGGTTGGCGGCGGCTCCATATCGTAAAACGCGATGAATCCTTCTCTCTGGTTTTTTTTCTCCCCAAAAGTGAATATATGGAGTCAGGGTTGAGGTCGGTGGAGCGTCAGGGGGCCCACGAGGCAGACCCTCGTGGACAAGTGGAGCCCCTGACATGGATCTTCCTTCTAGTATTTTTTATATATTCCAAAATAATTCTCCTTTGATTTTCAGGTCATTCCGAGAACTTTTATTTCTACACAAAAATAACACCATGGCAATTCTGTTGAAAACAGCGTCAGTCCGGGTTAGTTCCATTCAAATCATGCAAGTTAGAGTCCAAAAGAAGGGCAAAAGTGTTTGGAAAAGTAGATACGATGGTGACGTATCATCGGTGGGAGCTGGAAGGTGGGGACATTGTACTGCATCCTCGCCTCGCTTTGAGAGTGCTCTGGGTTTGGGTGAAGAAGAGAAGGGGGCGGCACAAATGGATGTGTGGGGAATAGGTGGAGGAGTGGTGGTTTAAATAGGGATAGGGGAAGGGAAGGGGAGTGGCACCGGACGCGCTTTGGATTTGCTATGTTCAAATGAGCCGCGTCAATCGATATGCCACTTTAATTGGCAACAGGTTTAATTGCCACGTTGAATAGATGCGAGTGGATCGAAAAGTGTGTAACAATGCTCTACATCGAGGAGACACGCGTGGGAGATGATACGAACCAGCGGCAGCAACCGTCCCTGCGTCCGTGGCGCCTCGCGTGAAAATAAGGCCGGTCAGCGTCTGTGGCGGCTCGTGTGAAAAGAGGCCGGTCAGCTCATCGTGGCGGCGAGCGATGGCGCATGCAGGTAGGCTAGCTACGTGCATGCATAGGAGGTTAGCTGGACATGTTGTGCATGCATAACAGGCTTTTGTCATTGTGGCGCGCGTACGGCCCAAGTCTAACCACGGCCCAACGGGCTAACCGCGGCACCGTCCGCCATGACCCCACTCATCAGGTCCAATGGGTGACACAGTCAGCGCGGCCCCACTCGTTAGAGTTAACGGTCAAAGCACTGACCCGATGACATCCACCGTTTGTGACCAATTCTGAGGGTTTCGGGCAAGGGAGTGGGGAAAAGTGAGCAAAAGTTAAGAGCGCGGGGATGAATGAGTATGGCTAAGGAACCAGGGGCACAGATGTAAAAATCCCAACTTCTTAATATCTGCACTATCTTCCTCCTTGGTGCTTTAGGGGCGCCAGCTGGTGCGCTTATTTAATGGAGCGTTGAAAAATTCAGGAAGGCCCCACGGATTGGGTCTGGAAGAACCACGTCTTCAATATAAAACCATTTTGAGGGCCACTCTTAGGATGCCTTCTTCAGAGTGCCGGATAGGTATCCTGTCCCAGCGACACGCCATACTTCGGCACTGCCCACCTCGAATATGGATCCCTTTTGGGAGTGAGGGACGAGGCAGAAACTTCCTCCGTAACTCAAAACGGGCCTCGCAGCCTAGGAACAACTCGCAAAGAGCGACGAAGCCCGCGATGTGCAGAATGGAGCCCGGCGTAAGATTGTGTAGTTGGAGGCCATAATACTCCAGGAGACCTCGGAGGAAAGGGTGGATTGGAAACCCAACGCCCCTTAATAGGAAGGGAACGAAGCACACTCGCTCCCCTTCAGTAGGATTGGGGAAGTTTTCTGCCAGGGCTTCGCCATTGATGGAAGTTAATCCCGCCCGAACAGGGTCTAGATCCGCGGGAGGGAGATACCCCTGTGTCTGAAGCTTGGTCAGTTGGGCGAGGGATACCGAGCAGCTCTCCCAATCGCCTTTTTGAGGGTCGTGGGAGCGTGAGGAAGAACCGGGAACGCCAGCCATGTTTGCGCGGTTTCCTATGGCAAGCTCTAAAGATTTTCACCAGGTGTGGAATGGCATCTGAGATCCAATCTCTTTAAATAGACGCCTTCCCTACGAAGTCAGGGTATTATCTGTAAAAACACTTGGACCCTTCATATTCGTCTGACACGTGGAAGCCGAGGCGACGGTGGCGCAGAAGCCGAAGGGTATTATATTCAATGTGAAGATGAAGCTTTCCGAAGTACCAAGGGGAGCACACTTTATGAAGCCATAGATATAGGAGCCGGATACTGCGTCGTCGCCGAAAAGTCGAATACAGTTCTTTTGATCAAATTGCTTTGAAGTATTCGGAGGAGGAACCCGCCTTGCAATGCCGAAGACAATCTGCACGCCGGACACATCGTCATTGAAGCCTGGTTTGGGGGCTACTGAGGGAGTACTGGATTAGGGGGTCCCCAGGTGTTCGGGCTATGTGATATGGGTTGGACTGGTGGGCCGTGAATATACAAGAAAGAAGACTTCCCCCGTGTCCAAATAGGACTCTCCTTTGAGTGGATGGCAAGCTTGGCGTTCGGATATGAAGATTCCTTTCTCTGTAAACCGACTCTGTACAACCCTAGGCCCCTCCGGTGTCTATATAAACCTGAGGGTTTAGTCTGTATAGGCAATCACAATCATACAGGCTAGACATCTAGGGTTTAGCCATTACGATCTCAAGGTAGATCAAGTCTTGTAACCCCTATACTCATCAAAGTCAATCAAGTAGGAAGTAGGGTATTACCTCCATCAAGAGGGCCCGAACTTGGGTAAACATCGTGTCCCCTGCCTCCTATTACCTTCAATCCTCAGACGCACAGTTCGGGACCCCTTACCCGAGATCGGCCGATTTTGACACCGACACAAGGGACGAACAAATGGGGGATTTTAAGGGTATAACATTGAATGGTCAGCGACTTGCCGAATGTCTGTGAACATGTTTGGACATGTCCACGGGCATTCGTCGAGGTTCGTTTGTTTGGTGACTAGCATTGGAGATGACCTCAAGGGAGGCCTCAAACCTCTATTTCCTTCATATGTCCATAGGGACAATTCGAGCACACATGTCGCAATTGTGGTCTCCCGGAACCAAGACCACATGACTAAGAATCCATGTCCACTATGCACACCCACCACACCGAACACCCATGCTACACCAGTGGGATGACCATTATAACGACATGACTTAATTATTACGCTTGTGCATAAAGCATCTTCAAAGGAGGCCCCAAAGCCGTCCAAACCGTCCCTTTATAGTATGTTCGAGAGGATAGTTTGAACACTATATGAGCGGAGGCCTCCAAACCGTCCCCAAATATGTGGCCAGGCCGGACCGCCCCAAACCAAGCTCAAATGTGTCGCATATCTAGAGCGGTCTGGACATGTTTGCCACGTTGGCCCGGAACACCACTGATCCTACAAAGCCTCCTTCCCCGTGCCATCCAAACCCTAACCATAGCCTAATACAGTGAAGTAGAGGTGGCTCAATCTTCAAGAATTGAAGGTGAATTTGAGAGGATACGCGAAGAACATTGAGGAAATTTGTAACCAATTCACTAATTGGCACGCCGCATATGCCAACTCAAGAATAAACTTGGCGTGTGCCTTGCGAAATGGCATCACAACATAGAGATAGATAGTACATGGTTTCGTCAGGCTCTTATGGCAATGCTTGTATGCAACGTCATCATAAGGTTACAAAATAATTTATTAGGATACAACAGAAGACAGGCACCAAGGAATCTGACTGGGTTGCACTCCACAGGGATCAGGTTGGACCACTCTCCTACTAGACTCTCGATCAACATCTTTGCATAGGTAGGCAGAGGGATCCTCACTTCACATTTGGCCAAAGATCGAGTTAGCGAGTATTTTGAAAGCACTCACTTGATAATCAAATAACATATATTATTAAGCAAAGCAATACATGTTGGGAAACGTAGCATGCAATTTCAAAAAAAATCCTATGCTCACGCAAGATCTATCTAGGAGATGCATAGCAACGAGGGGGAGAGTGTGTCTACGTACCCTCGTAGACCGAAAGCGGAAGCGTTTGACAACGCGGTTGATGTAGTCGAACTTCTTCTAGCTCCAACTGATCAAGCACCGAACGTACGGCACCTCCGAGTTCTGCACACATTCAGCTCGGTGAGGTCCCCCGCCTTCTTGATCCAACAAGGTGTCGAGGTAGTAGATGAGTTCTGTCAGCACAACGGCGTGGTGACAATGATGGTGAAGTGATCTGCGCAGGGCTTCGTCTAAGCACCGCGAGAATATGACCGGGGTGTATACTATGGAGGGGGACGCCGCACACGGCTAACAATTGATGTTGTGTGTTCTAGGCGCCCCCCTCCTCATATATATATATATATATATATATATATATATATATATATATATATATATATATATATATATATATGTGTGTGTGTGTGGGAGGGAGAGGCGAGAGGCCAAGGGGCACCCCAAGCGGGGCTGAATCCCACTTGGGCTCCTGCCCTGGTTCCCCTTCCTTGTATAGGCGCCAGGGGAAGGAAGGGGGAGGTGGCGCCCCCTCCTTTCCTTTCTCCCTTGAGGAGGAGAAGGAAGGAGGGACTTGCTCAACCCCCTTTTCTTTCCCTAGGGCTGGTCGACCTGGTGGACGGGCGCACCAGCCCCTTGTGGGCTGGTCTGTGCCTCCCTTGGCCCATGAAGTCCATATCTTTTCCGGGGGGTGCCCGGTACCCCTTCCGGTGACCCTATATGTACCCGATACCCCTCGGAACACTTCTAGTGTCCGAATACCATCGTCCTATATATGAATCTTTACCTCTCGACCATTTCGACACTCCTCGTCATGTCCGTGATCTCATCCGGGACTCCGAACAACATCCGGTCACCAAATCACATAACTCATATAATAATATACCGTCATCGAACGTTAAGCGTGCGGACCCTACGGGTTCAAGAACTATGTAGACATGACCGAGACACCTCTCCGGTCAATAACCAATAGCGGAACCTGCATGCTCATATTGGCTCCTACATATTCTACGAAGATCTTTATCGGTCGAACCGTAATGACAACATACACAATTGTCTTTGTCCATCGGTATGTTACTTTCCCCAGATTCGATCGTCGGTATCTTTATACTGATGTCTACTATGAAACTTTATCCTTGTAGACGTTGTTGGGCCTCCAAGTGCAGAGTTTTGTAGGACATTAGTAAATTTCCCTCAAGTGGATGACCTGAGGTTTATCAATCCGTGGGAAGCATAGACTGAAGATGGTCTCTCTCAAACAACCCTGCAACCAAATAACAAAGAGCCTCTTGTGCCCCCAACACACCCAATACAATGATAAATTGTACAGGTGCACTAGTTCGGCGAAGAGATGGTGATACAAGTGCAATATGGATGGTAGATATAGGTTTTTATGATCTGAAAATATAAAAACAGCAAGGCAGCTAGTAACAAAAGTGAGCGAAAACAGTATTGCAATGCTTAGAAACAAGGCCTAGGGTTCATACTTTCACTAGTGCAAGTTCTCTCAACAATGATAACATAATTGGATCATATAACAATCCCTCGACATGCAACAAAGAGTCACTCCGAAGTCACTAATAGCGGAGAACAAACGAAGAGATTATTGTAGGGTACGAAACCACCTCAAAGTTATTTTTTCTGATCGATCTATTGGGTTATTCAAGTGTCACAAGCAGCCCTAGTGTTCGTACTAAAATAACACCTTAAGACACACATCAACCAAAACCCTAACGTCACCTAGATACTCCAATGTCACCACAAGTATCCGCGGGTTTGATTATACGATATGCATCACACAATCTCAGATTCATCTATTCAAACCAACACAAAGAACTTCAAAGAGTGACCCAAAGTTTCTACCGGAGAGTCAAGATGAAAACGTGTGCCAACCCCTATGCATAAGTTCACAAGGTCACATAAGCCGCAAGTTGATCACCAAAACATACGTCATGTTGATCACGTGAATATCCCATTGTCACCACAGATAAGCACATGCAAGACATACATCAAGTGTTCTCAAATCCTTAAAGACTCAATCTGATAAGATAACTTCAAAGGGAAAACTCAATCCATTACAAGAGAGTAGAGGGGGAGAAACATCGTAAGATCCAACTATAATAGCAAAGCTCGCGGTACATCAAGATCATGCCATATCAAGAACACGAGAGAGAGAGATCAAACGCATAGATACTAGTACATACCCTCATCCCCGAGGGTGAACTACTCCCTCCTCGTCATGGAGATCACCAGGATGATGAAGATGGCCACCGGTGATGATTCTCCCCTCCGGCAGGGTGCCGGAACAGGGTGTCGGTTGGTTTTTTGTGGCTACAGAGGCTTGCGGCGGTGGAACTCATGATCTAGGTTTATTTTTGCGGGTTTCTATATTTATAGGAATTTTTGGCGTCGAGAACAAGTCAAGGGGGGTCCACGAGGCAACCACAATGTCGGAGGGCGAGCCCGGGGGTAGGGCGTGATAGGCCTCCAACGTATCTATAATTTTGATTGTTCCATGTTGTTATATTATCTGTTTTTGATGTTTAATGGGCTTTCTTATACACTTCTATATTATTTTTGGGACTAACATACTAACCCAAAGCCCAGTGCAAATTGTTGTTTTTTTTTTGCCTATTTCAGTGTTTCACAGAAAAGGAATATCAAACAGAATCCAAACGGAATGAAACCTTCGGGAGAGTTATTTTTTGAACAAACGTGATCCAGTGGACTTGGAGTAGACATCAAGAGAAGCGAGGCGGCCACGAGGCAGGGAGGCGCGGCTGCCCCCTGGGCGCGCCCCCCACCCTCGTGGGCTCCTCGCAGCTCCACCGGCCTACTTCTTCCTCCTATATATATCCATATACCCCGAAAACATCCAGGAGCACCACGAAACCCTATTTCCACCGCCGCAACCTTCTGTACCCAAGAGATCCCATCTTGGAGCCTTTTCCGGAGCTCCGCCGAAAGGGGAATCGATCACGGCGGACTTCTACATCAACACCATAGCCTCTCTGATGATGTGTGAGTAGTTTACCACAGACCTTCGGGTCCATAGTTATTAGCTAGATGGCTTCTTCTCTCTCTTTGGATCTCAATACAAAGTTCTCCTCGATCTTCTTGGAGATCTATTGGATGTAATTCTTTTTGCGGTGTGTTTATCGAGATCCGATGAATTGTGGGTTTATGATCAAGTTTATCTATGAACAATATTTGATTCTTCTCTGAAATCTTTTATGTATGATTGGTTATCTTTGCAAGTCTCTTCGAATTATCATTTTGGTTTGGCCTACTAGATTGATCTTTCGTGCAATGGGAGAAGTGCTTAGCTTTGGGTTCAATCTTGCGGTGTCCTTTCCCAGTGACAGCAGGGGCAGCAAGGCACGTATTGTATTGTTGCCATCAAGTATTAAAAGATGGGGTTTATATCATATTGCTTGAGTTTATCCCTCTACATCATGTCATCTTACCTAATGCGTTACTCTGTTCTTATGAACTTAATACTCTAGATGCATGCTGGATAGCGGTCGATGTGTGGAGTAATAGTAGTAGATGCAGAATCGTTTCGGTCTACTTGTCGTCGACGTGATGCCTATATACATGATAATGCCTAGATATTCTCATAATTATGCACTTTTCTATCAATTGCTCGACAGTAATTTGTTCACCCATCGTAATATTTATGCTATCTTGAGAACCCACTAGTGAAACCTATGGCCCTCGGGTCTATCTTTTATCATATAAGTTTCCAATCTATTTTGCAATCTTTACTTTCAATCTATATTATAAAAATACCAAAAATATTTATCTTATTATCTCTATAAGATCTCACTCTCGTAAGTGACCGTGAAGGGATTGACAACTCCTTTATCACGTTGGTTGCGAGGTTCTTATTTGTTTGTGCAGGTACGAGGGACTTGCGTGTAGTCTCCTACTGGATTGATACCTTGGTTCTCAAAAACTGAGGGAAATACTTACGCTACTTTGCTGCATCACCCTTTCCTCTTCAAGGGAAAACCAACACAGTGCTCAAGAGGTAGCAAGAAGGATTTCTGGGGCCGTTGCCGGGGAGATCTACGCACAAGTCAAGACATACCAAGTACCTATCACAAACTCTTATCCCTCGCATTACATTATTTGGCATTTTCCTCTCCCCCACTTCACCCTTGCCGTTTTATTCGCCCTCTTTTTCCGTTCGCCTCTTTTTGTTTGCCTCTTGCTGCCATCATGTCTAAAATTGGGGAGGTTATCATTGATAAGGATAGTGGTAATAACATGGAAAACTTTAATGCTTTTGTTGATCCTCATGAAGAACCTACTATTTTACACACTAAAAAGTTTCGGATTGGTAGTGGTCATATTATTGGAAAAGGAGTTATTCAAGATTTCTTTACTTGTGTCAGTGCTTTACCTACTATGGGAGGGTCTATTCTCCATAGAACTAGTAGTTTTGCGGATGCTATATCTTTTCTCATAGTTGAACTTGAAAGACAATTTATTCATATGCACCCTTGCATCCAAAGGATTTTTCTAGAATTTTCTAATATTGAGCATTCTTCTGTTAAGCGAGCAGCTACCATCTTTTTAGCTCATGAGTTCAGATTCATAATAAAAGAAGCCAATGAAATTTTTGCGCATTATAGGGTTGACGCTGGCCGTCCTCCCATAGAAGCAATCCTTTTTTATCAAGAAGACATAATGCGCTTACGATCTTTAGATCGTGTTGCTTTTAATGAAAAGCTTAGAAAAAAGGTTCCTACCAACGTTCTAGTTGACAGGATTTCTGAACTTAATAATAATTTTTCCATCCAGAATAAATGGTTAGGTTTTTCTCTTGAACAAAGGCTCATGAATTTTTGCCAAAAGAATGCTTATAATAATGAATTGGTTGTGCAATATGAGGGGCCAAAGGAGGAACCAATACCTCCCAAGCTTGATCTTGGGGACTTTTGTCCCATTAAATTTAGCCCTTTTGATTACTTTTGCTTGCCACAAAGAAAACTTTCCACTGAATGTAGGGAGTATGAGATGAGTTTTCGCGATTTGCCCTATCATTATCATGGCAATACCTAGATCTTTTCTTGCTTTTATGCCTAGCTAGGGGCGTTAAACAATAGCGCTTGTTGGGAGGCAACCCAATTTTATTTTTGTTTCTTGCTTTTTGGCTCAGTTTAGTAATAAATAATTCATCTAGCCTCCATTTAGATGTGGTTTTATGCTTTTAATTAGTGTTTGTGCCAAGTAGAACCTTCGAGAAGACTTGGGGGAGTTTTTACGATCTTGCTGTAAAAAACAGAAACTTTAGTGCTCACGAGATTTGCTGCCATTTTTTTACTAGAGAGTGTGATTAGGTTTATTCTTTTTGAAGATGATTAATAGACAAATTCCTCACGTCCACCAATTTATTTCAGAATTTTTGGGGTTACAGAAGTATTCTAAACCTACAAATTACTACAGACTGTTCTGTTTTTGATAGATTTTGTTTTTCGTGTTTGTTTGCTTATTTTGATGAATCTATGGCTAGTATCAGAGAGTATGAACCATATAGAAGTTGGAATACAGTAGGTTTAACACCAATATAAATAAAGAATGAGTTCATTATAGTACCTTAAGTGGTGGTTTGTTTTCTTTTACTAACGGAACTCATGAGATTTTCTGTTGAGTTTTGTGTTGTGAAGTTTTCAAGTTTTGGGTAAAGATTTGATGGATTTTGGAATAAGGAGTGGCAAGAGCATAATCTTGGGGATGCCCAAGGCACCCCAAGGTAAAATTAAAGGACAACCAAAAGCCTAAGCTTGGGGATGCCCCGGAAGGCATCCCCTCTTTCGTCTTCTTCTATCGGTAACTTTACTTGAGGCTATATTTTTATTCACCGCATGATATCTGTTTTGCTTGGAGCGTCTTGTATGATTTGAGTCTTTGCTTTTTAGTTTAACACAATCATCCTTGCTGTACACACCTTTTAGGAGAGACACACATGAACCGGAATTTATTAGAATACTCTATGTGCTTCACTTATATCTTTTGAGCTAGATAAGTTTGCTCTAGTTCTTCACTTATATCTTTTTGAGCACAGTGGTGGTTTTATTTTATAGAAATTATTGATCTCTCATGCTTCACTTATATTATTTTGAGAGTCCTTTAGAACATCATGGTAATTTGCTTTGGTTATGAAATTAGTCCTAATATGATAGGCATCCAAGATTGGTATAACAAATACTATCATAGAAAGTGCATTGAATACTATGAGAAGTTTGATACTTGATAATTGTTTTGAGATATGAAGATGGTGATATTAGAGTGTGCTAGTTGAGTAGTTGTGAATTTGAGAAATACTTGTGTTGAATATTGCAAGTCCCGTAACATGCACGTATGGTAACCATTGTGTAACAAATTTGAAACATGAGGTGTTCTTTGATTGTCTTCCTTATGAGTGGTGGTCGGGGACGAGCGATGGTCTTTTCCTACCAATCTATCCCCCTAGGAGCATGCGTGTAATGCTTGGTTTTTGATGACTTGTAGATTTTTGCAATAAGTATGTGAGTTCTTTATGACTAATGTTAAGTACATGGATTATACACACTCTCACATTTCCATCATTGCTAGCCTCTTCGGTACCGTGCATTGCCCTTTCTCACCTTAAGAGTTGGTGCAAACTTCGCCGGTGCATCCAAACCCCGTGATATGATATGCTCTATCACACATAAACCTCCTTATATCTTCCTCAAAACAGCCACCATACCTACCTATTATGGCATTTCCATAGCCATTCCGAGATATATTGTCATGCAACTTTCCACCGTTTCATTTATGACATGCTTCATCATTGGCATATTGCCTTGCATGATCATGTAGTTGACATCGTATTTGTGGCAAAGCCACCATGCATAATTTTTCATACATGTCACTCTTGATTCATTGCCCTTCCCGGTACACCGCCGGAGGCATTCATATAGAGTCATATTTTGTTCTAGTATCGAGTTGTAATCATTGAGTTGTAAATAAATAGAAGTGTGATGGTCATCATTAATAGAGCATTGTCCCAAATAAAAAAAGAGACAGGCCAAATAAAAAAAGAAAGGCCCAAAAAAGAAATAAAAAGGGACAATGCTACTATCCTTTTTTCCACACTTGTGCTTCAAAGTAGCACCATGATCTTTATGATAGAGAGTCTCTTGTTTTGTCACTTTCATATACTAGTGGGAATTTTTCATTATAGAACTTGGCTTGTATATTCCAACAATGGGCTTCCTCAAATGCCCTAGGTCTTCGTGAGCAAGCAGGTTGGATGCACACCCACTTAGTTTATTTTGTTGAGCTTTCATACATTTATAGCTCTAGTGCATCCGTTGCGTGGCAATCCCTACTCCTTGCATTGACATCAATTGATGGGCATCTCCCTAGCCCGTTGATTAGCCACGTCGATGTGAGACTTTCTCCTTTTTTGTCTTCTCCACATAACCCCCGTCATCATATTCTATTCTACCCGTAGTGTTATATCCATGGCTCACGCTCATGTATTGCATGAATATTGGAAAAAGTTTGAGATTACTAAAGTATGAAACAATTGCTTGGCTTGTCATCGGGGTTGTGCAAGATGAGAGCATTCTTGTGTGACGAAAATGGAGCATGACCAAACTATATGATTTTGTAGGGATGAACTTACATTGAGAAAATGGAGCATGCCACAATAAAGAAAATTACATTGAGAATTATGCTAGGAAGCATTCCACATCAAAAATTCTATTTTTATCATTTACCTACTCGAGGACGAGCAGGAATTAAGCCTGGGGATGCTTCATACGTCTCCAACGTATCTATAATTTTTTATTATTCCATGCTATTATATTATCTGTTTTGGATGTTTAATGGGCTTTATTATACACTTTTATATTATTTTTGGGACTAACCTACTAACCCAAGGCCCAGTGCAAATTGCTGTTTTTTTGCCTATTTCAGTGTTTCGCAGAAAAGGAATATCAAACGGGATCCGAACGGAATGAAACCTTCGGGAGAGTTATTTTTGGAACAAACGTGATCCAGGGGACTTGGAGTAGACATCAAGAAAGAATCAAGGTGACCACGAGGCAGGGAGGCGCGCTTGCCCCCCTGGGCGCGCCCCCCACCCTCGTGGGCCCCTCACAGCTCCACCGACCTACTTCTTCCTCCTATATATATCCATATACCCCGAAAACTGTTGGGGAACGTAGTAATTTCAACAAAATTCCTACGCACACGCAAGATCATGGTGATGCATAGCAATGAGAGGGGAGAGTGTGATCTACGTACCCTTGTAGACCGACAGCGGAAGCGTTAGCACAACGCGGTTGATGTAGTCATACGTCTTCACGGCCCGACCGATCAAGCACCGAAACTACGGCACCTCCAAGTTCTAGCACACGTTCAGCTCGATGACGATCCCCGGACTCCAATCCAGCAAAGTGTCGGGGAAGATTTCCGTCAACACGACGGCGTGGTGACGATCTTGATGTATTACCGTCGCAGGGCTTCGCCTAAGCACCGCTACAATATTATCGAGGATTATGGTGGAAGGGGGCACCGCACACGGCTAAGAATATGATCACGTGGATCAACTTGTGTGTCTAGGGATGCCCCCTGCCTTCGTATATAAAGGAACAAGGGGGAGGTGCGGCCGGCCAGGAGGAGGGCGCGCCAGGAGGAGTCCTACTCCCACCGGGAGTAGGATTCCCCCCTTTCCTAGTTGGAATAGGATTCGGGAAGGGGGAAAGAGGAGAGAGAGAAGGAAGGGGGGGTGCCGCCCCCCTCTCCTTGTCCTATTCGGACTAGGGGGGAGGGGCGGCGGCCCAACCCTGGCCACCTCTCCTCTCTTCCACTAAAGCCCACTAAGGCCCATATACCTCCCGGGGGGTTCCGGTAACCTCCGAGTACTCCGGTAAAATCCCGATTTCACCCGGAACACTTCCGATATCCAAATATAGGCTTCCAATATATCAATCTTTATATCTCGACCATTTCGAGACTCCTCGTCGTGTCCGTGATCACATCTGGGACACCGAACAAACTTTGGTACATCAAAATGCATAAACTCATAATATAACTGTCATCAAAACCTTAAGCGTGCGGACCCTACGGGTTCGACAACAATGTATACATGACCGAGACACGTCTCCGGTCAATAACCAATAGCAGAACCTGGATGCTCATATTAGCGCCCACATATTCTACGAAGATCTTTATCGGTCAGACTGCATAACAACATACGTTGTTCCCTTTGTCATCGGTATGTTACTTGCCCGAGATTCGATCGTCGGTATCTCAATACCTAGTTCAATCTCGTTACCGGCAAGTCTCTTTACTCGTTTCGTAATACATCATCTTGCAACTAACTCATTAGTTGTAATGCTTGCAAGGCTTATGTGATGTGCATTACCGAGAGTGCCCAGAGATACCTCTCCGACAATCGGAGTGACAAATCCCAATCTCGAAATACGCCAACCCAACATGTACCTTTGGAGACACCTGTAGAGCTCCTTTATAATCACCCAGTTACGTTGTGACGTTTGGTAGCACACAAAGTGATCCTCCAGCAAACGGGAGTTGCATAATCTCATAGTCATATGAACATGTATAAGTGATGAAGAAAGCAATAGCAACATACTAAACGATCGGGTGCTAAGCTAATGGAATGGGTCATGTCAATCACATCATTCTCCTAATGATGTGATCCCATTAATCAAATGACAACACATGTCTATGGTTAGGAAACATAACCATCTTTGATTAACGAGCTAGTCAAGTAGAGGCATACTAGTGACGTTCGGTTTGTCTATGTATTCACACAAGTATTATGTTTCCGGATAATACAATTCTAGCATGAATAATAAACATTTGTCATGATATAAGGAAATAAAATAATAACATTATTATTGCCTCTAGGGAATATTTCCTTCAGTCTCCCACTTGCACTAGAGTCAATAATCTAGATTACACAGTAATGATTCTAACACCCATGGATCTTTGGTGCTGATCATGTTTTGCTCGTGGAAGAGGCTTAGTCAACGGGTCTGCTATATTCAGATCCGTATGTATCTTTCAAATCTCTATGTCTCCCACCTGGACTAGATCTCGGATGGAATTGAAGTGTCTCTTGATGTGCTTGGTTCTCTTGTGAAATCTGGATTCCTTTGCCAAGGCAATTGCACCAGTATTGTCACAAAAGATTTTCATTGGACCCGATGCACTAGGTATGACACCTAGATCGGATATGAACTCCTTCATCCAGACTCCTTCGTTTGCTGCTTCCGAAGCAGCTATGTACTCCGCTTCACATGTAGATCCCGCCACAACGCTTTGTTTAGAACTGCACCAACTGACAGCTCCACCGTTTAATGTAAACACGTATTCGGTTTGCGATTTAGAATCATCCGGATCAGTGTCAAAGCTTGCATCAACGTAACCATTTACGATGAGCTCTTTGTCACCTCCATATATGAGAAACATATCCTTAGTCCTTTTCAGGTATTTCAGGATGTTCTTGACCGTTGTCTAGTGATCCACTCCTCGATTACTTTGGTACCTCCCTGCTAGACTTATAGCAAGACACACATCAGGTCTGGTACACAGCATTGCATACATGATAGAGCCTATGGCTGAAGCATAGGGAACATCTTTCATTTTTCTCTCTATCTTCTGCATTGGTCGGGGATTGAGTCTTACTCAATTTCACACCTTGTAACACAAGGAAGAATCCTTTCTTTGCTTGATCCATTTTGAACTTCTTCAAAACTTTGTCAAGGTATGTGCTTTGTGAAAGTCCAATTAAGCGTCTTGATCTATCTCTATAGATCTTAATGCCCAATATGTAAGAAGCTTCACCGAGGTCTTTCATTGAAAAACTCTTATTCAAGTATCCTTTTATGCTATCCAGAAATTCTATATCATTTCCGATTAGTAATATGTCATCTACATATAATATCAGAAATGCTACAGAGCTCCCACTCACTTTCTTGTAAATACAGGCTTCTCCAAAAGTCTGTACAAAACCAAATGCTTTGATCATACTATCAAAGCGTTTATTCCAACTCCGAGAGGCTTGCACCAGTCCATAAATGGATCGCTGGAGCTTGCACACTTTGTTAGCTCCCTTTGGATCGAAAAAACCTTCCAGCTGCATCATATACAACTCTTCTTGCAGAAATCCATTCAGGAATGCAGTTTTGACATCCATTTGCCAAATTTCCTAATCATAAAATGCGGCAATTGCTAACATGATTCGGACAGACTTAAGCATCGCTACGGGTGAGAAGGTCTCATCGTAGTCAATCCCTTGAACTTGCCGAAAACCTTTTGCGACAAGTCGAGCTTTGTAGACAGTAACATTACCGTCAGTGTCAGTCTTCTTCTTGAAGATCCATTTATTCTCAATTGCTTGCCGATCATTGGGCAAGTCAACCAAAGTCCATACTTTGTTTTCATACATGGATTCCATCTCAGATTTCATGGCTTCAAGCCATTTTGCGGAATCTGGGCTCACCATCGCTTCTTCATAGTTTGTAGGTTCATCATGATCTAGTAGCATGACTTCCAGAACAGGATTACCGTACCACTCTGGCACGGATCTTACTCTGGTTGATCTACGAGGTTCAGTAGTATCTTGTTCTGAAGTTTCATGATCATTATCATTAGCTTCCTCACTAATTGGTGTAGGTGTCACAGAAACAGGTTTCTGTGATGTACTACTTTCCAATAAGGGAGCACGTACTGTTACCTCGTCAAGTTCTACTTTCCTCCCACTCACTTCTTTCGAGAGAAACTCCTTCTCCAGAAAGTTTCCGAATTTAGCAACAAAAGTCTTGCCTTCGGATCTGTGGTAGAAGGTGTATCCAATACTTTCCTTTGGATATCCTAGGAAGACACATTTCTCCGATTTGAGTTCGAGCTTATCAGGTTGAAGATTTTTCACATAAGCATCGCAGCCCCAAACTTTTAGAAACGACAACTTTGGTTTCTTGCCAAACCATAGTTCATAAGGCGTCGTCTCAACGGATTTTGATGGTGCCCTATTTAACGTGAATGCGGCCGTCTCTAGAGCATATCCCCAAAACGATAGCGGTAAATCAGTAAGAGACATCATAGATCGCACAAATCTAGTAAAGTATGATTACGATGTTCGGACACACCATTACGCTGTGGTGTTCCGGGTGGCGTGAGTTGCGAAACTATTCCACATTGTTTCAAATGTACACCAAACTCGTAACTCAAATATTCTCCTCCACGATCAGATCGTAGGAATTTTATTTTCTTGTTACGATGATTTTCGACTTCACTCTGAAATTCTTTGAACTTTTCAAACGTTTCAGACTTATGTTTCATTAAGTAGATATACCCATATATGCTTAAGTCATCTGTGAAGGTGAGAAAATAACGATATCCGCCACGAGCTTCAATATTCATCGGACCACATACATCTGTATGTATGATTTCCAATAAATCTGGTGCTCTCTCCATAGTACCGGAGAACGGTGTTTTTGTCATCTTACCCATAAGGCACGGTTCGCAAGTACCAAGTGATTCATAATAAGTGGTTCCAAAAGCCCATCAGTATGGAGTTTCTTCATGCGCTTTATACCGATATGACCTAAACGGCAGTGCCACAAATAAGTTGCACTATCATTATCAACTCTGCATCTTTTGGCTTCAACACTATGAATATGTGTGTCACTACTATTGAGATTTAATAAGAATAGACCACTCTTTAAGGGTGCATGACCATAAAAGATATTACTCATATAAATAGAACAACCATTATTCTCTGATTTAAATGAATAACCGTCTCACAGCAAACAAGATCCAGATATAATGTTCATGCTTAACGCTGGCACCAAATAACAATTATTTAGGTCTAATACTAATCCCGAAGGTAGATGTAGAGGTAGCGTGCCGACTGCGATCACATCGACTTTGGAACCATTTCCCACGCGCATCGTCACCTCGTCCTTAGCCAATCTTCGCTTAGTCCGTAGTCCCTGTTTCGAGTTGCAAATATTAGCAACAGAACCAGTATCAAATACCCAGGTGCTACTATGAGCATTAGTAAGGTACACATCAATAACATGTATATCACATATACCTTTGTTCACCTTGCCATCCTTCTTATCCGCGAAATACTTGGGGCAGTTCCGCTTCCAGTGACCAGTCTGCTTGTAGTAGAAGCACTTAGTTTTAGGCTTAGGTCCAGGTTTGGGTTTCTTCTCTTGAGTAGCAACTTGCTTGTTGTTCTTTTTGAAGTTCCCCTTCTTCTTCCCTTTGCCCTTTTTCTTGAAACTAGTGGTCTTGTTGACCATCAACACTTGATGCTCCTTCTTGATTTCTACCTCCGCAGCTTTCAGCATTGCGAAGAGCTCGGGAATAGTCTTATTCATCCCTTGCATATTATAGTTCATCACGAAGCTCTTGTAGCTTGGTGGCAGTGATTGGAGAATTCTGTCAATGATGCAATCATCTGGAAGATTAACTCCCAATTGAATCAAGTGATTATTATACCCAGACATTTTGAGTATATGCTCACTGACAGAACTGTTCTCCTCCATCTTGCATCTATAGAACTTATTGGAGACTTCATATCTCTCAATCTGGGCATTTGCTTGAAATATTAACTTCAACTCCTGGAACATCTCATATGCTCCATGATGTTCAAAACATCGTTGAAGTCCCGATTCTAAGCCGTAAAGCATGGCACACTGAACTATCGAGTAGTCATCATCTTTGCTCTGCCAGACGTTCATAACATCTGGTGTTGCTCCAGCAGCAGGCCTGGCACCCAACGGTGCTTCCAGGATGTAATTCTTCTATGCAGCAATGAGGATAATCCTCAAGTTACGGACCCAGTCCGTGTAATTGCTACCATCATCTTTCAACTTTGCTTTCTCAAGGAACGCATTAAAATTCAACGGAACAACGGCACGGGCCATCTATCTACAATCAAACATAAACAAGCAAGATACTATCAGGTACTAAGTTTCATGATAAATTTAGGTTCAATTAATCATATTACTTAAAGAACTCCCACTTAGATAGACATCCCTCTAATCCTCTAAGTGATTACGTGATCCAAATCAACTAAACCATGTCAGATCATCACATGAGATGGAGTAGTTTCATTGGTGAACATCACTATGTTGATCATATCTACTATATGATTCACGCTCGACCTTTCGGTCTCCGTGTTCCGAGGCCATATCTGTATATGCTTGGCTCGTCAAGTATAACCTGAGTATTCCGCATGTGCAACTGTTTTGCACCCGTTGTATTTGAACGTAGAGCCTATCACACCCGATCATCACGTGGTGTCTCAGCACGAAGAACTTTCACAACGGTCCATACTCAGGGAGAACACTTCTTGATAATTAGTGAGAGATCATCTTATAATGCTACCGTCAATCAAAGCAAGATAAGATGCATAAAAGATAAACATCACATGCAATCAATATAAGTGATATGATATGGCCATCATCATCTTGTGCTTGTGATCTCCATCTTCGAAGCACCGTCGTGATCACCATTGTCACCGGCGCGACACCTTGATCTCCATCGTAGCATCGTTGTCGTCTCGCCAATCTTATGCTTCCACGACTATCGCTACCGCTTAGTGATAAAGTAAAGCATTACAGTGCGATTGCATTGCATACAATAAAGCGACAACCATATGGCTCCTGCCAGTTGCCGATAACTCGGTTACAAAACATGATCATCTCATACAATAAAATTTAGCATCATGTTTTGACCATATCACATCACAACATGCCCTGCAAAAACAAGTTAGACGTCCTCTACTTTGTTGTTGCAAGTTTTACGTGACTGCTACGGGCTTAAGCAAGAACCAATCTTACCTACGCATCAAAACCACAACGATAGTTTGTCAAGGGTGTGCTGTTTTAACCTTCGCAAGGACCGGGCGTAGCCACACTCGGTTCAACTAAAGTTGGAGAAACTGTCACCCGCAAGCCACCTATGTGCAAAGCACGTTGGGAGAACCGGTCTCGCGTAAGCGTACGTGTAATGTCGGTCCAGGCCGCTTCGTCCAACAATACCGCCGAACCAAAGTATGACATGCTGGTAAGCAGTATGACTTATATTGCCCACAACTCACTTGTGTTCTACTCGTGCATATAACATCAACACATAAAACCTAGGCTCTGATACCACTGTTGGGGAACGTAGTAATTTCAAAAAAATTCCTACGCACACGCAAGATCATGGTGATGCATAGCAACGAGAGGGGAGAGTGTGATCTACGTACCCTTGTAGACCGACAGCGGAAGCGTTAGCACAACGCGGTTGATGTAGTCATACGTCTTCACGACCCGACCGATCAAGCACCGAAACTACGGCACCTCCGAGTTCTAGCACACGTTCAGCTCGATGACGATCCCCGGACTCCGATCCAACAAAGTGTCGGGGAAGAGTTCCGTCAGCATGACGGCGTGGTGATGATCTTGATGTATTATCGTCGCAGGGCTTCGCCTAAGCACTGCTACAATATTATCGAGGATTATGGTGGAAGGGGGCACCGCACACGGCTAAGAATATGATCACGTGGATCAACTTGTGTGTCTAGGGGTGCCCCCTGCCTCCATATATAAAGGAACAAGGGGGAGGTGCGGCCGGCCAGGAGGAGGGCGCGCCAGGAGGAGTCCTACTCCCACCGGGAGTAGGATTCCCCCCCCCCCCCTTTCCTAGTTGGAATAGGATTCGGGAAGGGGGAAAGAGGAGAGAGAGAAGGAAGGGGGGCGCCGCCCCCCCTCTCCTTGTCCTATTCGGACTAGGGGGGAGGGGCGCGCGGCCCAGCCCTGGCCACCTCTCCTCTCTTCCACTAAAGCCCACTAAGGCCCATATACCTCCCGGGGGGTTCCGGTAACCTCCTGGTACTCCGGTAAAATCCTGATTTCACCCGGAACACTTCCAATATCCAAATATAGGCTTCCAATATATCAATCTTTATGTCTCGACCATTTCGAGACTCCTCGTCATGTCCGTGATCACATCCGGGACTCCAAACAAACTTCGGTACATCAAAATGCATAAACTCATAATATAATTGTCATCAAAACCTTAAGCGTGCGGACCCTATGGGTTTGAGAACAATGTAGACATGACTGAGACACGTCTCCGGTCAATAACCAATAGCGTAACCTGGATGCTCATATTGGCTCCCACATATTCTACGAAGATCTTTATCGGTCAGACCGCATAACAACATACGTTGTTCCCTTTGTCATCGGTATGTTACTTGCCCGAGATTCGATCGTCGGTATCTCAATACCTAGTTCAATCTCATTACCGACAAGTCTCTTTACTCGTTTTGTAATACATCATCTTGCAACTAACTCATTAGTTGTAATGCTTGCAAGGCTGATGTGATGTGCATTACCGAGAGGGCCCAGAGATACCTCTCCGACAATCGGAGTGACAAATCCCAATCTCGAAATACGCCAACCCAACATGTACCTTTGGAGACACCTGTAGAGCTCCTTTATAATCACCCAGTTACGTTGTGACGTTTGGTAGCACACAAAGTGTTCCTCCGGCAAACGGGAGTTGCATAATCTCATAGTCATAGGAACATGTATAAGTCATGAAGAAAGCAATAGCAACATACTAAATGATCGGGTGCTAAGCTAATGGAATGGGTCATGTCAATCACATCATTCTCCTAATGATGTGATCCCATTAATCAAATGACAACACATGTCTATGGTTAGGAAACATAACCATCTTCGATTAACGAGCTAGTCAAGTAGAGGCATACTAGTGACGTTCGGTTTGTCTATGTATTCACACAAGTATTATGTTTCCAGATAATACAATTCTAGCATGAATAATAAACATTTATCATGATATAAGGAAATAAAATAATAACATTATTATTGCCTCTAGGGCATATTTCCTTCAAAAACATCCAGGAGAACCACGAAACCCTATTTCCACCGCCACAACCTTCCGTACCCAAGAGATCCCATCTTGGGGCCTTTTCCGGAGCTCTGCCGGAAGGAGAATAGATCACGTAGGGCTTCTACATCAACACCATAGCCTCTCCGATGATGTGTGAGTAGTTTACCACAGACCTTCGGGTCCATAGTTATTAGCTAGATGGCTTCTTCTCTCTCTTTGGATCTCAATACAAAGTTCTCCTCGATCTTCTTGGAGATCTATTCGATGTAATTCTTTTTGCGGTGTGTTTGTCGAGATCCGATGAATTATGGGTTTATGATCAAGTTTATCTATGAAAAATATTTGATTCTTCTCTGAAATCTTTTATGTATGATTGGTTATCTTTGCAAGTCTCTTCGAATTATCAGTTTGGTTTGGCCTACTAGATTGATCTTTCTTGCAATGGGAGAAGTGCTTAGCTTTGGGTTCAATCTTGCGGTGTCCTTTCCTAGTGACAGCAGGGGCAGCAAGGCACGTATTGTATTGTTGCCATCGAGGATAAAAAGATGGGGTTCATATCATATTGCTTGAGTTTATCCATCTACATCATGTCATCTTACCTAATGCGTTACTCTATTCTTATGAACTTAATACTCTAGATGCATGTTGGATAGCGGTCGATGTGTGGAGTAATAGTAGTAGATGTAGAATCGTTTCGATGTACTTGTCGCGGACGTGATGCCTATATACATGATCATGCCTAGATATTCTCGTAATTATGCACATTTCTATCAATTGCTTGACACTAATTTGTTCACCCATCGTAATACTCATGCTATCTTGAGAGAAGCCACTAGTGAAACCTATGGCCCCGGGGTCTATCTTTTATCATATAAGTTTCCAATCTATTTTGCAATCTTTACTTTCAATCTATATTATAAAAATACCAAAAATATTTATCTTATTATCTCTATTAGATCTCACTCTCGTAAGTGACCGTGAAGGGATTGACAACCCCTTTATCGCGTTGGTTGCAAGGTTCTTATTTGTTTGTGCAGGTATGAGGGACTTGCATGTAGTCTCCTACTGGATTGATACCTTGGTTCTCAAAAACTAAGGGAAATACTTACGCTACTTCGCTGCATCACCCTTTCCTCTTCAAGGGAAAACCAACACAGTGCTCAAGAGGTAGCAGGGCGCGCCCTCCACCCTTGTGGAGGCCTCGTGGATCTTCTGGCCCAACTCTTTTGCTTCGAGGGCTTCTTCTGGTCCATAAAAAATCACCGTAAATTTTCAGGTCAATTGGACTCCGTTTGATATTCCTATTCTGCAAAATTCAAAAAACAAAGAAAAAACAAAAACTGGCACTGGGCTCTAGGTTAATAGGTTAGTCCCAAAATCATATAAAATAGCATATAAATGCATATAAAACATCCAAGATAGATAATACAATAGCATGGAACAATAAAAAATTATAGGTACGTTGGAGACGTATCATATACCTAGTTCAATCTCCTTACCGACAAGTCTCTTTACTCGTTCCATAATACATCATCCTGCAACTAACTCATTAGTCACTTTGCTTGCAAGGCTTTCTTATGATGTGTATTACCGAGAGGGCCCAGAGATACCTCTCTGATACTTGGAGTGACAAATCCTAATCTCAATCTATGCCAACCCAACAAACACCTTCAGAGATACCTGAAGGAAATATGCCCTGGAGGCAATAATAAAGTTGTTATTTATATTTCCTTATATCATGATAAATGTTTATTACTCATGCTAGAATTGTATTAACCAGAAACTTAGTACATGTGTGAGTACATAGACAAACAGAGTGTCCCTAGTATGCCTCTAATTGACTAGCTAATTAATCAAAGATGGTTAATTTTCCTATCCATGGACATGTGTTGTCATTTGATGAATGAGATCACATCATTAGAGAATGATGTGATGGACAAGACCCATATCCGTTAGCTTAGCACTATGATCGTTTAGTTTATTGCTATTGCTTTCTTCATGACTTATACATGTTCCTATGACTATGAGATTATGCAACTCCCGAATACCGGAGGAACACTTAGTGGGCTATCAAGTGTCACAACATAACTGGGTGATTATAAAGATGCTCTACAAGTGTATCCGATGGTGTTTGTTGAGTTGGCATAGATCGATATTAGGATTTGTCACTCAGTGTTTTGGAGAGGTATCTCTGGGCCCTCTTGGTAATGCATATCACTATGAGCCTTGCAAGCAATGTGCCTAATGAGTTAGCCACGGGATGATGCATTACGGAACGAGTAAAGAGACTTGCCGATAACGAGATTGAACTAGGTATGATGATACCGACGATCGAATCTCGGGTAAGTAACATACCGATGACAAAGGGAACAATGTATGTTGTTATGCAGTTTGACCGATAAAGATCTTCATATAATATGCAAGAGCCAATATGAGCATCCAGGTTCCGCTATTGGTTATTGACCGGAGATGTGTCTCGGTCATGTCTACATAGTTCTCGAACCCGTAGGGTCCGCACGCTTAACGTTTGATGATGATTTGTATTATGAGTTATGTGATTTGATATACCGAAGGTTGTTCGGAGTCCCAGATGAGATCACAGACGTGACGAGGAGTCTCGAAATGGTCGAGACATAAAGATTGATATATTGGAAGGTTACATTCGGACACCGGAAGTGTTCCGGGTGGTTTCAGATAAAACTGGAGTGCCGGAGAGGTTACCAGAACCCCCCGGGGAAGTAATGGGCCTTAGTGGGCCTTAGGGGAGAGAGAGGGCAACAGCCAGGAGGTGGCGCCCCCTCCCAAGGGAAGTCCGAATAGGACTAGGGGAGGAGGCGCGGCCCCTTTTTCCCTCTCCTTCCTTCTTCTCCTACTTGGACTAGGAAAGGGGGGACCTATTCCTACTTGGAGTAGGATTCCCCCCCTTGGGCGCGCCCCCTTAGGGCTGGCCGGCCTCCTCCTCCCCTCCTTTATATACGGGGGAAGGGGGCACCCCATAGACACACAAGTTGATCTTTAGCCGTGTGCGGTGCCCCCCTCCACAGTTTTACACCTCGGTCATATTGTCGTAGTGCTTAGGCGAAGCCCTACGTCGGTAACTTCGTCATCACCGTCACCACGTCATCATGCTGACGAAACTCTCCCTCGGCCTCAACTGGATCAATATTTCGAGGGACGTCACCGAGCTGAACGTGTGCAGATCGTGGAGGTGCCGTGCGTTCGGTACTTGATCGGTTGGATCGTGAAGACGTTCGACTACATCAATCGCGTTACTAAACGCTTTTGCTTTCGGTCCACGAGGGTACGTAGACACACTCTCCCCCTCTCATTGCTATGCATATCCTAGATAGATCTTGTGTGATCGTAGGATTTTTTTTTGAAATACTGCGTTCCCCAACAATACTTGTAGAACATCTTTATAATCACCCAGTTACGTTGTGACGTTTGATAGCATACAAGGTATTCCTCTAGTGTCCGCGAGTTGCATAATCTCATAGTCGAAGGAATATGTATTTGTCATGAAGAAAGCAATAGCAATAAAAATGAACAATCATTATGCTAAGCTAACAGATGTGTCTTGTCCATCACATCATTCTCCTAATGATATAATCCCGTTATCAAATGACAACTCATGTCCATGGTTAGGAAACCTAAACCATCTTTGTTCAACGAGCTAGTCAAGTATAGGCTCACCTAGGGACACAGTGTTTGTCTATATGTTCACACATGTATTTAGGTTTCCGATCAATACAATTCTAGCATGAATAATAAACATTTATCATGAATAAGGAAATATAAAATAACAACTTTATTATTCCCTCTAGGGCATATTTCCTTCAATACATGGCATGAATAGCATAACCAATCATATAACATGGAAAGATAACTAACAAGGGTATGTATAATACATCAAGTTATCATTATAGTCGAAGGTGATGCAACTGTGAGAGGAGGCCAGGCAGTACGAGACGTCTTTGTCTTCCAATATCTCTTCCATAGGTATCCGTTTATCAAGGTGCCGGTAGTTGGACAAGGGATGATGGTATAGGCGGCGTTTGACGATGAGTACATGCACTACGTTGGAAACACAAGATTCTGATCGGACTATGTTGACGCACACCTATGTTGTGTCCTTGATGAAGGTGGTGGATTGAAGCTCGGCTTTGGGGATGAAAATCAAAGACCGCCCTATGGTTGAACTTATCCGCACGCATGCGGTCATTCCTCCTTGAAGGCTTAGTCCAAGAGTTGTGTACTTTTTGTTTATTTCTCTTTGCACCATCTAGACATTAAGAGTGAATTGTAATTGCTTTGAGCAGCAAAATGACATATTTTTGTGTATGTGGGATTCCAATGAACCCTTGGATAAACCTCAACCATTAGTGTCAACAATTCTATACAAGCCTTTTTCACTTTCTATCGCGGTAGATTACTTGCAAGGTTGAACCCAACTAATGCATACCTCTCTCACTACTGATTACCGATCTGAACTGACCAAGAGTGAACAAGTAACCGGAGAGAAATATACATCTATAAATCAAACAAGATGGCATGGATATAAATATAAACATAAAGAAATAATTCATCACATGATCAACATCGCTGCTATGAATCCATCAAATTAACCATAATCATGTATGGTAGCTCATATAGCTATTGTACTGAACATCTAAACACGTCAAGATGGAGAGCTTACAACTTTGGCTAGTGTCATGAACACATAGTCCAAGGGATTGACTACTCACAACTCATCTTGGAGCTTGAGAGTCGAGGTTTGGTGATGATGAAGATGGTTTCCCCCTCCAGCACATCATGTATGCACGTTCCCCTCCTCACTCTACCCATTCTGATTTTTCTTCTCCCTTCTCTAGTTTTTATTTTACCGTTTTCCTCTAAAAATGCCTCAACTACCCCATGTCTTATTGATTTACCAAATAACAATATGGTTTTTAGATAAAACTAAGTGTTACTATGTAAATTTCTTTTATATAATCATATTAATAATAAATTGTTAGGTAAATCACAAGCTAACCTACTAGTATACGCCAATATTCGATAAACGTTTCTTGAGACCATTTTCCCAGCGAACGCTCGAATTGCAATGCAATTTCAACTAAATTTGTCATGGCAAGTGTACAGGAATTGCCATGATTAGAAGAGGAAGTTGCCATATGATTGAAAAAATAATGGGATCAATTTTTAAAGAAAATTACCAACTGCGTGATTTGGATTCAATGGTTGCGGGACATTTCCCTCGGACCTCCTAACCAGGAATGTTCCCCGGTTACCCTAGAATATGTATTCTCATGCTGCGACAGTTATCTAGTTGAAATAAGAACATGGATATAACTTGTCCCATATCTTGTTGACATGGTACTGCTCACTTATAATTTTACTAGCTAAATACCCATGTTTCACGGGGGCAACTTTATTCTAGTGGGTCAACATATAACTTTTTTGATTAGACTGAGATTGAGATATGTTGTGAGGATTAGAGAATCCATACTCAAAAGATAAGGGAAAATACGACGTGATTGAGATTGTATACATACAACTATGTGAGTTCTTTTTTTTGTTTGCTTGCAAGGGATTTTTTGTTACTACTAAATGTGTACGTGCAACACACGTTAATATTTATGCAATATATTAATTGCGCGCGGATATTAGATATGCTATTATTTGTGTGTTAATCATGTAATTAGTGCAATATTTGGTATGATATTAATTGCACGTTAAACACGTTTAACTCTCGCCATTGGAGCAGTCTAGATCGTTGGATTGACTTAGTTCGATGGTTGAGATCAGTCGGATCTGCCCCTTTGGGTCTTTTTATATTGGTATAGATATAGATATAGATTGGCGGTTTGTTTGATTTATGTTGATTGCCTTACAAGGGATTTCTTGCCCCAGAAATAAGGAGGTGGAGTCGGTTTGAAAAAATAAATAATGAAAGTTATCGCATGGTTTGAGAAAAAAATGCTTAGAGGGATAGAAGCAAAACCAACAAACTCCTCTTTAATAATAGAGATTTATTGTACATACCGCAAATGGTCGTATTTTTATAAGATTTTGCATGATTTTTTCCAGCTTTTTAGAAACTCAGAAATCAGAATGGTCTGCACGACTGGTTGTTCAAAGTGCACAGGAGGCAGAAACAAAATAAGGTCCAACCCACGTACAGATATCACCAGCTGGCGCAAGCCCTAAATTCCAGCCCACCTACTGAAACCACCTGGCATAAGCCCTTAGAGTACATCCTGGCCCATTTTACTGTGTCCATTTCGGCCGCAAAACTAGTGGAGCAACTTCGACTCAGAAAAACAAATAGCGGAGCAACATGCAATATTTCGGGTTAATAAAGCTGGCTTTTCCCCTAAAAAAAGTTGGCTTTTCCCCTCAATAGCAACAATCAATATTTCCGGTTAATAAAGTTGGCTTTTCCCCTTAAAAGAAACAGGCAATATTTAAACCGCAGGGCTTGGCAGAAATATGGTACACAAAATGATATAGCAGCAGCTAAATGGTAACAATAATGCATTGTTGCTAGTGATGCAGTCTTTATAAATCGACTATACTAGGTCGAAGGATGTACATAGAGCACTGTAAAATTCGATGATACACAGCAAAAACTCTTGGCAAGAGTGACGGTGTTGAGAGCTGTCTAAGAGATTGCTTTGGAAGAATCAGTAGTATCCGATTATGCTGGCCAACGAGGAGTACGTTCCGAGGGCAGCACTGATGACTCCAACCACTATTATAGCGACGCTTGCAATCACCTGAAATTGGAGTACCCACAGGGTATGCACAGAGAAATCTTGAATGTCCAGAAATCATCTCCAGAAGAGAAGGAAGCTTGGAAAGCTTATGGTGAATTATATCGTACCTGGGTACGTGTGGCTTTATTATGTGTGATCTTCAAGAAGCACAAGGCGGGCATTATGACTGCCTGTAATCGTACAATGAAGTCAAAAGGAGCACCCCCGCAAAAAAAAAAGAAAAAAAAAAGAGCACATCTGTTACTTTGTCATCTGTATTTCTTACGAAACTGTAGTTTTTGGTTTTTAGAGGATGAGACTATTATTCTCATCAACAGCCCACATGGATGTAGTCAATTTTAGCACACCAAAAAATGTTGTTTGACGAGTTTGATCTTTTTACAGATTTTCTTATTATGCGCAGCTTAGTACAGCTATATAGGCCATTAAGTGGGGGAAAGAATGGCATACCACAAGTATACTGAGCAGGGATCCAATCAGAGCCATCACCAAACCTGAAATATGCAACATGCAAATCAGGAATGCACAGTATAATTCTTCTGTAATGTGTTCTCAAAGAAGTCTTCTGTGAGTCGCCAATAATAAAGATTACAAAGCAGATAATTAGCTTAAGCAGCTGAAGTGCATAGTACTATAGTAAGCAGAGGTGTTTTAGGAGTTCCCTAAAAGAAGGAAGTGTTTTAGGAATATTTGGATTTGTAACGGAGCCTACAAGCAGTCCCCAATTATTTTTTCCTAAAAGGAAGATAACCCAGTCCTCAACTAAACACCGATCTGAGCAGGTCACTGCCCATTATTGATCTCAAGTCCTAACACTATGAAAGTGTTAATTTTCCAGGAGCATGGAGTTAAAAAATCTTGAAAATGCAATGAATCTAGATGCTGTTTTCAACTACTAATCTTGGTACTACATTATTTGTAATGAGCCACTTTGCATTTAGCTATTTCTGAGGGAAACAATTGCGTGTAAAGTTTATGCGCCATCCATCATTCCAAAGTAATGTGTGTCCATAGGAAATTTACTGGGTTTTCAAGAAAAACAAAGGAAATAAAATGTACTACAAGAAGTACAATGAATTGACAGTGAAGACTGCATTCGCAGAAGACAACAAAACTAAGGATGGTAAGTACGCATTCTATGTGCATAAGATTTGACAATCTTAAAAAAATGCATAGCAAAAATAATCAGTGCTGAACAAAGGTATAAGCATACCGAAGAATGGAAGAACAAATGCAATGACAACAGTTGACGCCACAAGGCTCGTCCTCAGTATAATAGAGACGATTGTTTCGTTCAAAAATCCTTCAGGGCGCAACTCTTCTAAACTCCGAGCCAATGGGTTTAACAACAAGGCAAATCTGTTTATGGTTAAGGATGAAGCTGTTCTATATGGAGTTAGGCACAGTGAAAATCAACATAATCCTAGAAGCCTTGACATTACGAAGTTTGACGATAGAAATTCCAAAGGATACTTGGTGAACGGGTTGATCACCTGAAACACCAAAAATTTAAAGATCAATATTAAGGAAAGACAGTTACAGTACCAGGAACTAAGATAAAGTTGAGCATAATTGTTACCGTGGTCCACAGAGCAACTTTCGAGGCAAATGACTCTTTCGGAAGATTCAAAGTTATTTGCGACAGAGTCTTGTCACCAAACATGAGATAGCCAATAATAGCAAACGAGCCATATATCGCTGTGCAAATTACAAAGCTGCAAAATACAATTATGCATACTTGAGGAATTTGACCATTACACATCAAACTAGCCAAGGTAAGACATTTGTTCATGCATACCATATAAAAAGTGCCTTAGGGAATTTTGTGCGATCAGACATTGACTGGTAGATATTAGGAAATACCGAATGCCCAGAGTAGCAGAAACCATAAATACCGATAGCAAAGGGCATGCCACTCCACTTTACTGCTTCCCCGGTCTGATGAAACCCTACACCTTCAGTAGTACCGACTAAAGTGACAGATATAAACACCACAAGAGTTGCAATCACACCACCCGCTGTGCAAGTAATTAAATCATGTTAATAGCTAACTAACGATGGCCATAACAGAATTAATTAAGCAGGTTAGGAGTAGTGAGACCTGAAAGATATGATAGCACTCGAAGATCTCGCAGCCATACTGTGGGCAGAACTACCAGAGCAGTTAACACTCCAAAGAAATGTTTACTGTCGACATGAATCCCAAACAAATTAATATTGACGTCAGGAAAGATTGATGTCATATTATCACCTTCCAGTATAATGAATTCCACGCAGTATGACTGCATCCAAAAAACTATGCATGAGACAAATGTTGCTTTCCCAAGAAGTATACATGAGATAAGTTTCTAAAACAGTTCAGTAATTTGCTCAATAATCAAGCTATTAGATGGAAAACTTTGGAAAATACAAGTCACATTGAAATAAGCCACTTACATATAATTCAGTATACAAAATAATCTGCAAAAAAGAGATTAAAGATCAGTTAGTGTTTTTTCGCTTACCAAAGAAAAAACAATTTATGCATGAAGGTAAGACAAATGGGTTATATACTTAGATGCGCATCTTCTCAGCCTAGAGGTAGGGGTAGTTAATAGTGAAAATAGACAGAGGCCGGAGGCATTCCCTCCTTTAAAAAAAAGTAAGACTGAAACTTCTGCCTTACAAATCTGAAGTGGGTAGCGATCATTTAAAAATAGGAATAGGGATCTAGAGATTAGATCGAATCAGCAGGTTTTTATGATAGCTTGTGAATTTTCAGATACGGCAATGATCTAGCAAGGAAAAGGTTTATGCTAGCTTGTGAATTTTTCAGATGTGGCAGTGAGCCAGCAAGGATTAGTTTGTCAAACTAACACCAAGCACATAACAAAATGGCAAAAGAGGAGCGGGCACAGCAGATATGTCTGTGTTTTTCCCAAGTGAAACTTGTCAAATAATTTAAGTTTGTTTATTACGACAAAGTGAATAATACCCGACCTAGAAAAATGTATGCATTTTCACTAATCAAGTGAGTATAGCATCGAGGACACAACCTTATAGCCAAACACAGTAGAATATTCTACAGGAGGCAGGGCTTACAGATATGATCAAGCGGCCAATTCTTCCAAAGGCGGCCTCCCCGATGTCTGGATAGGTTGCAATGCCGTCTTTGCTCTCGAAGCAATGTTTGAGAAGAACTCCAGTATAACAGCAAATAATTGCAAAAACAGACAGAACTGCAAGACCAGCCCATCCAGCTTCATGAATCGTGAACGGAGCGGAAAGAAGGCCAACACCAGCGAGTACGTTAATACCTACAGAAAAGAAACATAGGTTGATCAAGATCAACTAGCAAGGAAGTTACTGAGCATCCCCTGTTCTACATTTCCACATTTGTAGTTACCATTGAAGACTGTCTGTGTCACGCTGCACCCTTGACCGACGTAAATCTCTCCAGTATACTGAAATGAGAGCTTCTCATCTCTGACTGAACCAAGAAGATGTCGCCTCAGGCTCTTGACAGACTCTAGCTTATCCGAGATGAAAGGTAGCTTGATGTCAGAAGCCAGGCCACTGCGGCCACCATCGATTGAGTATTTGCTGGTTGAAGGACCCAGGTAACCGAAGATGGGAGACGCAGCAATTGTGTAGGTGTCAGTTGTTTCCCTGCAAAAAAAAAAAAACACCACGTCATGGTCATGCCGTCTGTATCTGTACACACACAAACAGGAAAACTGCCATCTGTAGTCTTGTGCACAAAAAGGAAAACTGCAATCTGTACACAAGAAGGAAAGCGGCTGGCATTCTTGAGTACGGACAGCTATACTGAGATATGCCAGCAAAGGCATCCACTAATGATGCTTTATTTCCTGTTACACCAATCAGTACAAAAACGGTAGCCATTGATGAAGCAAAATAATACTACTCCTTTTTGTGTACAATCAGTACAAAAACGTACTTATGACATACTGGTAATACAGTAGAGTACTGCTGCTGCCAGGTGTACAGGTAGTGTCAAACATTGAATGCTGCACTTTAATAATACTATAAATTTTATAAATTATTACAACATTATCGTACTGATGCTAGGAGAAGCTAGAGAAAACATACTCTATTTCCTACCCCTTTTTTCATCATTGTCAGTGGTTTCAGTCAACCTTGGTCATCTGATCGAACAGATCAGACCATTCCCCAAGTGTCAGTGAACTCGAGGCCACTCCCGAAAATCGATTAAACATGGACAGCTAGCCCCAGATGTGCAACCAGACTCGTCAGTGCCAATCCAGTGAATCCACATGCAGAACAAACTAGTGCTCTGTCGGCCATTCCCAATCACCGAAGTCAACCAAATCCACTCTGATCAACACAGCCATCTAACTGAATAGCGGGAGAGAATGCGCACGTACCGGTAACTCTGTGGCCACTGGTGCGACTCGAAGGAGCCGATCCCGTCGCCGTCCTCGCCCCGCCCATCCTCCTCCGCCTCGTCGTCGTCGGAGTCGCGGAAGCTGTCGCGGGGGCTCTCCTCGATGTCGCCGTCGTCCAGCAGCATCTCGTCCTCCTCCTCCTTCCGGTGCCTCGCCGCCGCCATCACAAGTGGCGCAAATGCCGGGTTGCGTGGCGGATTTGGGTAGGACCACACGCGACGCTTCCAGAGGAGACGGAGATAGTAGGGGACGGAGGTAAATTATTTGGACGAGCGAGCGGCGGGGTTGGAGCGGGGGATGAAATAGTTGGAGATGATGTGCTCGCGCGCGCCGCGACAAGGCGGCGTGAGCTGCGCTTGCTTACGGGAACCGCACGCGGCCGTGTTGTAGCTGTTGTGGCTGGTGTGTGGGCCGTGGTTCCACGTGTGGGGGGAGGAGTGGTGGGGGTGGAGGTAGTTGGTCGATTTGAGGGTCTGTCCTGTCTGTCTGTCGCCTGCGTGGCGGTGAAACCGGGCATGTTCGGGAATGCGTGCGCTGGCGCTGGCGCCGCGCGCGGTGCACGTCTCGTCTCTCTCTGACCTGTGGGGCCGTGATAATGACTTGCCTGAATTATTATAGCGCACGTACGTGTACTGCCTATCACGTGCATGAGCATGACTAAGCCTGGCTTTCTTTTTTAGGAGAAATACCATATATTCATCATTCATAAAAGTAAAAACATACTCCCTCCGTTTCAAAATAGATAACCCAACTTTGTACTAACTTTATACTAAAGTTAGTACTCCATCTTTCCATCTATATAGGGCCTAATGCGTTTTTCGAGGCTAACTTTGATCAAATATTAGAGCAACAATATATGACATGCAACTTACACAAAGCACATCGTTAAATTCATGTGTGAAAGGATCTTTCAATGATATAATTTTCACATTGTACATGTCATGTATTATTAATTTTGTCAATAGTCAAAGGTGGTCTTAAAAAACGCATTATGCCCTATATAGATGAAAGGAGAGAGTACAAAGTTGAGTCATCTATTTTGAAACGGAGGGAGTACAACATACACGAATATCCATTTCGGCTTCAGAGCTCATCTGATCTCAGTGAACAGTCAAATCATAACAAATACTAAATAAATTGAAAAAATTCCAGATTTTTTTGTGTGAAAGATATTTTATTGTCTGAGGTCCATCCAAAATTTCAACTTATTTGGATATCCTAGCTGCCCTCAGCAAAAATAACAAAAATTGTCCCGAACAATGCAAAACTGTAAACTTTTTTCACAGACCCTAATTTTGTTCTTTTTTTGCTGAGAGCTGCTGACATGTTCAAATGAGCTGAAATTTTACACGAACCTCACGCGCTAGACCATCTTCCATGCAAGAAAATTGGAAGTTTTTGAAATTTCCTAATATTTCATTTGATTTTACTGCTCATGCGCAGGTGCAGATGAGCTTGGGAGCCATTTAGCCACTCTCCAACATACATGGGTTCTCTATGGAACATCCAGAAGAGACAAACGCACTAGAAAATCTACAGGAAAAATCATAAATTACTTGAAAATTGATCTTTTGGGTTCTTGCATCCATGTCAGAGTAATGGGCCACGGGTAGGCTAACCCGAATCCCTGAACCTTCCAAGACATCGGGGCTGGCAGCGCCCCTCAAGGCATCAAGTGCCGCCTTCTGGTGGCCGGCTGGAGGAATAGTCGGCTGCCCGTAGACGGCCGAATTCCAGAAGTCGGCATCAAGACAAGTCGACTCCTAGTGGGCGGCTTCCAGAGAAGTCGGCCCCTAGCAGCCGGCCTGTGGCGTCCTCGAAGTCTGCACCCTCATCAAGGAGACAGGATAGGGTACGGCTACAGCGTAGCCCATCCCCCCGAATTCAGGGCCGGGCATGACCACAGTGCACCGTACAGGCGGAGATCTCCGCACGGCGCGTCACTGTTGCCACTCCGCCCCTGACGTCGTTCCTGTCAGGCAGAGCCCTGCTCCCACGACCGCCAGACGGTACGGCCCGAGACGGCGGGCCCTCCCAGTCAGCGAGAGCCCAGAAGACGGCAGAGGCTAGATCAGTCAGACCCGAGGGAGGCCGGCTTCCAGCAGGCGGCCTACTCCCTCCCTCGGGGCCCACGCGCCGTTAGCCAGACAAGACACAGAATGGCTACAATGATCGCTCGCCAGGCGGCGGGACTGTAGCCATGCTCCCCTGACCAAGCCTGCGTCATTAGCATCACGGCCACAGTGATCAGCAGCCGGCACGACCCGCAAGCGGCGGGGTCGGCCTGTCGGCTCCGCACCAGACGGCGGGCCCCAGCAGCCGGTGAAGAAGCCGGAGACCAGAGACACTGACAGCCGGCCCATACACCCGGTGAGATTACCAATGTACCCCTGGGGGTTGGCCTATATAAACCCCCCAGGGCACCCATGCAAAGGGTTCCCAAGTTGTTAGAACTAGACTCATACATAGAGAGAGGAGAGAGCTAGCCTAGCTTTCTTCCACCTCTAGCAAACAGCTCAAGGAGCACCATTGTATCACTAGTGCCTTAGTGATCATGCGGAGACCCCGCAGAGCAGGACTAGGGTGTTATCTCCTAGGAGAGCCCCGAACCTGGGTAAAGTTCGCCGGCGTACGTGTTTACGCCTCATCCCGCTTCCAGGCACCGGTGATATTCTACTCGCTCCCACCATGATAAGCCATCCTTTGGCATATGTCGCACCCAACCCCCGACATTTGGTGCCCACCATGGGGCGAGGTGCACCGTCGTCTGGAGACCTGCTCTGGACAGGAACCTTGTTCCTTCCTGGCGAGCACAGCCAGCCCGGCACGCCAGACGACGTCTATGCCGACATGCTACGCGGTGCAGAGGTCGCCTGCGCGGCGAGCTGCCTCGCCGATCTTGTTGGCGACATCCGCCTCTCCGACGAGCCCACGTCTAATGTGGGCACCGATGGCCCCGAGAGCCGCCTCGTGAGCCTCCTCGATTAGCTCCACGTCGCCAGCGAGCCTGCTGCTGATTTGGAGTCAGTTGGCTCCACCGACCCGATGTTGGTCGACTCTGACATGGCGTCGCTCGACGCGTTCCCCTCCAACGTCGCGGTCTACGACGAGCCGCTTCCTCGTGCGGACAGCTGCGGCAGCACCGTCACGGAACTGCTCGTCATCAGCCACGGCGAGCACTCTGGCGGAGGCGGCCAGGATCCGTTGCGGGCGGCCGTACAAGACCTGACTGCGCCCATCCCGGAAGACGCTGACGCCGAGACGCTGGAGGCACGCCGCCTCCAGCTCATCGAGAGCGCCCGCCGGCTGGCCAGCATGAGATGCCTTTTGGAGGCCTACCAGCGTGAGATGGACCGTGCCGTCGGTGGCACGCCGGTTCCTGGTGGGCCTAGCCGCATTGGCCAGATCCAGCAGCGTGATGCGACCATCGCCGGCTTGTTTGACACAGATCGTCCCGTCTATGCCACGCCCGCGGAGAACATACGAGCTGCCCAAGAAGCAGCGGACGAGTTAGACAAGCTCGAGGGCGACGAGCGTTGCCACATGACGGAGCGAGTTCAGCGGCTCCTCGACGCGGCTGCTGAGCAGCAAGATGCCGGCTGCCGGACTGAAGCTCCCAACCAGCGAAACGACGATCCGCCTCCCCGCCGAGACCAAGGCGCGACATCTCGGACACCGACTGGTGGCGTCCATGGAAGAAGAGACAAGGAGCCGCCTGCCAGCCACAACCGACTC
>NC_041390.1:592117851-592234006 GCF_002162155.2 Triticum dicoccoides
CACGTCTCCCCGCCGCCTGTTGAGCACCCGACACTCGGCGACCGCCTTGGCCGCTGAGAAGGAGTCGGGGAGAACGATGCCCGCCACCGGATCGACCGTCTCAACCGATCCCTGGCGCTAGAAGAAGAAGATGAGATGGGTCCGCCTTGTTTTGGCCCCCACATCCGAGATGAGCCCTTCCCCAAAGGGTTCACGCTCCCGAGAGATATGGCCAAGTACACCATCTCCGTGAAGCTGGAGGACTGGCTGGTCGACTACTCCACAACCGTCACCATCGCGAACGGCAACAAGCGGGTTGCCGTGAAGTACGTTCCGCTCATGCTCCAAGGCACGGCCTGGACATGGCTGAATAGCCTGAAACCTCGCAGCATCAACAGCTGGGTCGACTTCACCGAAGCCTTCATCCGCAACTTCACCAGCACGTACAAGCGGCCGCCCAAGCCTCGCCAGCTCTCCTTGTGCGTCCAAGGCCCCAACGAATCGACTCGCGACTACCTTACGCACTGGGCCGAGCTCCGCAACTCTTGCGAAGACGTGCACGAGGTGCAGGCCATCAAATACTTCACCGTCCGGTGCCGAGAGGGCACCCTCCTCAAACACAAGCTTCTCTGCGATGAGCCGGCGACCCTCGACGAACTGCTGGTCATAGCAGACAAATACGCCATGGCCGACTCCTCTATGAAGACGGAAATTCAAGTCAATGTGTCGGGCAAGGTGGCCCCTCAGGCCCTGCGCACCCCGGCTGGTGACTCCAGTCGGCGACAGCAACCGAATGACAACAAGCGCAAGGCCATGCACCGAGCTTCCACCAGCCGGCAGGTGGCAACGATCGAAGATCAGCGGCCGGAGGGGCAGCCTCCTCCCAAGCTTCAGAAGGGTGGCAAGCCCAACTGGTTACCCGCCTTCTCGTACGAACAAACCCTCGATGCACCCTGCAAGTTCCACAGTGGCGTGAAGCCGTCCAACCACACCACTCGGAAGTGCCACTAGCTCACCAGGATCGCCAAGGGCGATGGACTCCAGTCCCCGCCGCCTGCCGGCCCGCCACCACCTCCTCCTCCTGCTCAGCAGCCGGCGGTCCGGCCAGTCGGAGCGATACAAGAAGAATACCCTGAGGAGCACGGAGCCTATGTCTTGTTCACCAGCTTGGCTGGCGACACGCACACACTACAAAAAAAGACACATCCGTGACATTTTGGGCTGAACGAATTTTTTTCTGTCATACATATGACACTTCTATGACGATAATTGTGACAAAACCCGGTATCATCATAGATGTGGTGGGCTCCTACTTCTATGACAAAAAATCATGACAGAAAATGGGCTTTTCGTCCTGGGCGGGCCGGAGATGCAGCTGCATGACATTCTTTGGGCCGTCCATGACGGAAAAACCATGGTAGAAGCGAGGGGGAGGAAAATTTCAGGGAGTTCCCGGTTACGGTGGGAGATCGGGGGCCGAGCGATGCGTGTTTCTTTTGTACACGTACACGCGTGTGTGTGAGGCGTTGGCTCTAACTGAACCCGAGCGAGGCATTGGGCTCTAACTGAACCCGAGCGATTGCACTGCAGGTTACGCGTTACTGAACCCGAGCGATCGATTGATGGCTGTTAACTGAACCTGATCGATGCTGCCTCTGGGATGAATAGTGAGCGTTGCGGGGGGTTTGGATGAACAGTGAGCGGTGGCGTTGCCTCTGGATGAACAGGACCCCGTGGTGTGGTGGATGGCTGGATGAACAGTAGACGGTGGAGGGGAGCCCGTGGAGGGGTGGTTGAATAGGACTCCGTGGTGTGGAGGGCTGGATGAACAGTAGACGATGGAGGGGTGGTTGAACAGTAGCCGGTGGAGTAGCGCGCGGTGGAGGCTGGATGAACAGGAGCCCGTGGAGGCTGGAGGAGGTCGACGGTAGCCCGTGGAGGCTGGAGGAGGTCGACGGTGGAGATGAACAATATCCCGTGGAGTCCCGTTTTGCGGTACGCCACACCCCTCCCGATGAACAGGACCCCCGTTTCGACCGTAGGAGGTCCGTTTACCACACCCCTCCCGATCAACAGGACCCCCGTTTCGACCGTAGGAGGTCCGTTTCGTCCGTTTTGCGGTACGCCACACCCCTCCCGATCAACAGGACCCCCGTTTTGATCGTAGGAGGTCCATTTCCTCCGTTTTGCGGTACGCCAGTCCCCTCCCGATCAACAGGACCCCGTTCCGAACATAGGAGGTCCGTTTCCTCCGTTGTGCGGTACGCCAGGCCTCGTTTCCATGGCTTGTTCCGTCCAAGCCCTCCCGATGAACACGACCACGCATTCCGTTCCGTCCCAGCCGGTTGGCTCCCACGCGTAACGTTGCCTCCCGATGAACACCACGCATTCCGTTGCCTCCCCATGAACACGACGACGACGCTGTTTCTCCGTTCCGACCCAGCCATGTACACGAGCCCTGACCATACGTATGCGCGAGTAGGCGTTCGACACCCCGCCCGTATGTACACATACGTGGCCGTATTTTCTTTCTTGCACCCTGGCTGCTGTACGTACGTGTACATGCTACGTGCGCGCCTATACTACGACACATACGCGCCTCTACTACGACACATGCGCGCCCCTACATCCACCAGTATATATGTACGTACACGTTCGCGACCAGAATGACAACGCTACGTACGCTTCGACCAGGTGGGTCCCGACTGTCAGGCACTTCCTTGCCTGTGAAGATGTAGCTGGTGGGTCCTAGCAGTCAGGGGGGCGAATCGTTTTTTTACCCGGACGCACTTCCTTGCGTGCGAAGATGTAGCTGGTGGGTCCGAGCAGTCAGGGGCAAATGTTTTTTTCGCGAAATACGGTGGCCCGTCCGGTGGGTCCTTGCTGTCAGGTGGAGGAATAATTATTTTGCACGTAATAAGGAGGCACTTCCTTGCTGCGGCCGTGGACCCAGCTGTCAGCCTCTCCACGTACAGTCCACATCCGATGGAAGCCGTTCCTTGACCACGTTGACCACACTGCGCCGAGAGCACCAGGGCGGTGGACGACAGCGAGGCCTAGGAAGGGGACGACGGGGAGCCGGGGAAGACGTGACAGTGGAAGCCCGCACGGAGAGGAGTATGAGGGTTCACTGGTTCGGCTGCGGTGTGAGGCTGCCATCGCCGCAGGGCCTGGCCAGTGATGGGAATAGTAGGGGGCGGTGAGGCCTCCACGGCAGCTTAGCCGGCCATGGGAGGCAGGAGCATGCGGCACGACTGGCGCTGCTTTGGGCGGCTGGAGCAAGAAGACCAGAGGTTGAAGAAGCACTACGGCCATTGGATGGACATCATACGGTCACTGGAGCTAGAATCGTTTATATTGACTAAGTTGACAAAGCCCTCCGTCCCCGTCAACTTAGTAGGCCCACAAGTCAGCCTCCCACCAAAGTGGGTCCCAGCTAGCAGGGGGTATTCATTTTTTCGTGCGTAATAAGGAGGCACTTCTGGTGGGTCCGAGCTGATAGCAGGGGGAACATTTTTTCGCGAAATACGGTGGCCCTCGGGTGGGTCCCAGCAGTCAGGGGCAAATGTTTTTTTCGCAAAATACTGGTGGGCGTCCGGTGGGTCCTTGCTGTCAGGTGGAGGAATAATTATTTTCTGCGTAATAAGGAGGCACTTCCTTGCGGCTGCCATGGACCCAGCTGTCAGCCTCTCCATGTACAGTATTCTTCCGATGGAATTCGGTCGTTGACCACATTGACCACTCCGCGCCGAGAGCACCACGGTGGTGGACGACGGCGAGGCCTAGGAAGGCGATGACGCGGAGCTGGGGAAGACGCGGCAGTGGATGCCCACGCGGACAGGAGTACAATGGTTCACTGGTTCGGCTACGCTGCTGTCGCCGCAGAATAACAGGGGGTGTGGGTGAGTGGAGTGGAGGGATGGCCTGGCCAGCGGTGGGAGTAGTATGGGGCCAGTGAGGCCTCCGCGGTAGCATAGCCGACCACGGGAGGCAGGAGCAGGCGGCACGACCGGCGCTGCTTTGGGCGGCTGGAGCAAGAAGACCAGAGGTTGAAGAAGAACTACAGCCGTTGGATGGACATCGTACGGTCAGTCAAGCTAGAATCGTGTATATTGACTAAGTTGACAAAGCCCGTCGTCCCCGTCAACTTAGTAGGCCCACTATACTGGGTCCCTGCTAGCAGGGGGAGTATTCATTTTTTTGTGCGTAATAAGGAGGCACTTCTTTGCGTGCGAAGATATAGCTGGTGGGTCCGAGCTGTCAGTGGCGGTAATGTTTTTTTTCACGAAATACAGAGGCCCTTTCGGTGGTTCCCAGATGTCAGGTGGAGGAATCATTATTTTGCGTGTAATAAGGAGGCATTTCCTTGCGTGCGGCCGTGGACCCAGCTGTCAGCCTCTCCACGTACAGTCCACTTCAGATGCATGTCGGTCGTTGATCACGTTGACCACGCCACGTCGAGAGCACCAGGGCGGTGGACGACGGCGAGGCCTAGGAAGGGAACGACACGGAGGCAGGGAAGACTCGGCAGTTGTTTTTGTTTCCTACGCGGAGGGGAGTACGACTGTACGAGGGTTTACTGGTTCGTCTGCCATCGCCGGAGAATAACAACAGGTGTGGGTGAGTAGAGGGATGGCTAGGCCAGCGATGAGAGTATGGTGGGGAGGTGAGGCCTGTGCGGCAGCACAGCCGGCCGCGGGAAGGAGGGAGCAGGCAGTCCCGCCGACGCTTGTTTGAGCGGTTGGAGTAGGAAGAGGAGAGATTAAAGAAGCACGACGGCCGTTGGATGGACATCCAACAGTATACAGGCCATCTGTGGAAAGCCTCAAATCTGTTGAAAACAGCATACAGCCCATCTGCCATTATTTCAAATAATTTACAGCCCATTTGCTAATTCTTGCGGGTTTTTTTGGAGCCCATATTCTTTTTATTAGAATTACAGCCCATATTGTGGACACGGTTAAAAAATTATACGAAATTTTGCATATGTCGGTGCGGTCTGAACTGTTTTTAATCCCGAAATTTCGAGTCACATTCAGACTGATTTTAAAAATAAATGTATATCAATATAAAATCCAATAAATTATCCACGCATAAAAATCAATGCAATTTAAAATCTCGAAATGAAAAAAATATATTTGAAACTAATTGCCGGTTTGATGCGTTTTAAAAATGTACAACCCATTTCTCATTACTAATAGGCCATTTTCTCGGCCAACCGAATGAAGCTCTCCTCGTCTTGAAAGATTCGCAGCCCAACAGGCCTAATAAAGCGACTTACTTGACAAATCACAAAAAAACTGGGCTAGCCATTTTCAGAAAGAAAAAAACTACTGGGCTAGTATGTGGTAAACATAAAAGAAAAAGACTGTCTAGACAGGCCAGAGTGTCCTGCATAGACCAGTTGACACCCTGCTTCCGTCTCAAAAACAAAATAGATAAATGCCACTCCAATTATGGTGATTCATAAAAATTCCACTGCAATTTCCAAACTCTGAAAAATGCCACTGCAATTTTTGCAAACTTTGAAAAACGCCACTGCAGTTTGCAAACTTTGAAAAACGCCACTCCAGACTTCGAAAAATGCCACTAGAAATGGCATGAAATGGCATTTTTCAAAGTTTGGAAATTGCAATGGCATTTCTCAGATACACCAGATTTGGAGTGGCATTTATCAAATTAACCCAAAACAAAAATAACTGGGCGAGCTGCTGGGTCCCTGGTGTCAGCCGCTCGTTGTGCAATTCTCTCATTTATTGACTACGTTGACAATGGCATGGGACCCAGATATCAGAAATCCACTAGGAGGAGCCATTTTTTATTGGCTTGAAATAAGGAGGCACTCGCTTGTGTACTGCCATGACCTTGGCAGGTCCCTGCTGTCATCCTCTCCATGTACAATCATCTCCTGATTGTGTACGCGTCAACTTGCTAGGCCCACAAGTTAGCCTCTAAACCCGTGGAGGACAAATACAACCCATTTAAAAAAATAACAGCCCATTCCATACGTTCAAACGGAAAGTTCAACATTCAGGACAAAGTAACAGGTTTGATACATATATAGAGTACTGAACTTCCACGTTGACAACCATCATAGCCAAGTTAACTATCTACTCCCACTAATACTCTAGTAGCGTACAGGTACTAACTTACTCTTAGCTAACTAGACGATGCCGGCCGCCATCTGTGGTACACGCTAAACGCCGGCACCGGTGTCGTGCGCCTCACCTCAGACTTGCAAGAGGTGCGATAGGGCGCGTTGCTCGCGCGCGTTGGCCCTTTCCATGCCGGCGTGGTCCACCGAAGCTTCGGCTTCCAAGCGGGAAACCCACTTGACGAGTTGGTAGTAAAAATCGGCGTCGCGAACGTGTGCGTGCCCGACAGCCTCCAGGGCTATTTGCTGGGCGCCGGCCTCCATGTAGTCGGCCCAGTTGCTGGCACTCTGCTCGCGACTCAGAGCGTCGGTGCGCTGCTGCTCCATGTCCCGCTGGCGGCGCAAATCGGCGATACGCTGCTCCTCCGCCAGGCGGTCGCGCTCCAACAACTCCTGCTCCTCCGCCATGCGGTCGCGCTCCAACAACTCCTCGATCTCCGCATTGCCATCTAAAGATAGATAGAATGCCTCCTCCCTCCGTCTGCTTTCCGGTGAAGACCCGAACACTAGTTCCGGCGGTGACCGCCTCCGGCGTCGCCTACCGCGGACGGGCGGGGGCATGGCGGACGTGGCGTGCGACATCGGGCCGGTGGGGGCTTATGAGGATATGGCGAGTTGGGTCATGGTGGCACCGGAGAAGGCCGGGAAGCAGTACTTATAGGCGGAAGGTTGCGTGACGGACATCAGAATTCAATGCATAATGGCTTAGCGCGCCAGCTTGCCGTGGAAAACTAGAGAAACTAAAATTATGACTGTGCCGTCCCGTCCCGTCTGGGTCGCACGCCGGCATGGCAGTCAAATGAGTGCACACGAATCATCTCCCTCCTTGTCAATAATGATTCCACGGATTTAAAAAGCCCGCAACAATTAAAGCGTATCTTTTTTCACATTAGTTAGCTGCCTTAATTACGGCCGGCTGCATGCAGGCACTCAGAATCGCTCACAGGCAGTACACGAAGCAGCATGCAACGAGTCGCATCCGAGGGCACGCATGCAGCCACTTAAATCGCTGGAATTAATTAGGCTTAAACTTCTGCATGCCGTTAATTATTGCCATGCCTTGGTCTAGCTGCTTTGCTCACGGAATTAATTAGGCTTAAACTTCTTCAGAGGTAGGCATTTTTATTTGTGTAGGATCGATAGTGTAGCTTGTCAGTTTCTTCAGAGGTAGGAATTTTTATTCAAAAAACTGCCACTTTGCATCTTGCGTCGCAAATAAAACTGCCAGGAGCACATTTGTAGGCTAGCTAGTGATCAATCAGTAACTTGTAAACACTGAGCGAACAGAAATAAGTAACTGTTAATGCATCTCAATGATTCACAGATCATATACAAATATGTAGCTCCAAAAGCAAAGATCAGCCACTTCGGATCTTGCGTCACAACTAAAACTAACTAGTACGATTCCCATACATAAGATCAACATGTTAATGCATCTCAATGATTCATAGATCATATACAAATATGTAGCTCCAAAAGCAAAGATCTAGAAAAAACATCTGTTCTTCCTACTAACATGGATGCTTCTCTTTGCCAACATTCAGTACAGACCGAAAGACAAATTTGTTTGTGAAGTCTACAATTCCTCTTGCAAACGTAAGTGGTTTCACCAACAGCTGGAACCATGAGAATGAACCACACATGATGGAGTAACATCCACTGCAATATGATTTGGTCTTCTTTTGATCACACCGCGAGACTATTTTCGGAATACAAACTTTAACTTAGGTAAAATGACGCCCATTGTATAATCAGACCAAAGCAATGAAGCACCTAGTGTTGGCCAATAAATAGTACTGTACTACTTTTCTGCAGTCCATGAAGTGACCATCCAATCTTTCTGTGTCTATTTTCAAAAGTCACTGCATGCAGTGACTATACTATTCTCTTGTGCAGTTCAACCAAAATTGCGGACACTTTGTTTGTTTGCCAAATAGCAACGGGCAGACATCTCTGTCTGCACAAATATCAAGTAGCTAGTAAACATATACCACACCTTGTATTTTTGGTTTAAACATGTCTCTTCCGCTTAGCATCTGTCATGTTCTGCACTAGACAATCTGATACAGTTATGTTTTGCCCTGGACAATTTCATACTGAATTGATTTGCTGGTTCAGAGCAGAAATATAGCGCCCATTCTTCATCAGAACAAGGATATCCATGTTCGCAGTGATGGAAGAGGTGAAATCGATACAACCGAAATTGAGCATCCAATCATTGAATCCTGTCCTGCACCTCCAATGTAGGTCCACCCTGCTAATAAATTCACATGCAAACCACTAGTATTACTATCTAATGTCAGTACAAAAAGAGTAACAAGATAGTAGCAAACCATGTACCTTCGTAATGAACAGCTCATAGTGCCACCAATTGGATATAAAGGTTTGGAAAAAAACATGCTCCTAATGTTGAACCAGTTGGACTTTTTGTGCAGTTCCACTAAAATCGAGCATCCCTGTTTGCATAGATATTGAAAGTGTGATTACTCTAAAAGTGACACTAGTTGAAGCATAGACTCACAAATATAAGCATTCCAATTTCTTAACGGGAAAAGGTAGCAAGACTGTTTCTAACCACCTGTTTGAAGGAATAAATAAAGCAACAACGGCTGATGTCAGGAAGGCATACATAGTTTTTTTTTCTGAAAAATTGAGCCATTCCTGACCTTTCCTCTTCTTTTAAGCAAATTTTGTGCAGTTCTACTAAAATAAAATGCCGTCATCGCCTTGACAATTCAGTGACACTGTACAAAAGGAAATGACTTAACATTACACCATGATGTCAGGTATGTAGTCGACAGGCATTAGAGACAAACAAACAGACCTCCTCCGATAACATAATGAACATTAATTTTAACAAAGGTGTGACTACCTTTACCGGGATAATTTGAGTGAACTCTACACCCTTTGTTCCTTAATATAAGACATTTTCGCGGTTCAATTTAAAGTACCCAAACGTCTAGTATTTAGAAAAACAGGTAGTAGTTTTCTTGAGCACATATCTGGGAAAGCTTGCCACACTTTATTTATGTCCATACGCTAATGCAACACCATTCGAATACTACAAATATACACTAATCCAGTGGTTAGTGCAACAATAGAGTAGTTAGTTTATTATAGGGTACAGTACAATGGTTTTACTGAACAGATTCAATAAACTCTAGCACTGGAAGGTTTCTATAAGAATTAACAATACAAAATGTACAGGCAACAAGTTTCATCATTGTATACTATCTGTGCATGAGCATTAAACCAAATACAAAAGTCTGAAGGTAACTAGCATTATTAACTAATGACAGTATAAAAAATTGCAAACCATGTACCTCCAAGGTAAATATCATTTCGAACTCGGGGGGACCTTAAAAATTTCTACCCCAATCTTGATAATCGATCAAACATAAAAACTTGATTGAACGAATCAAGAGACAGCCAGAGGAGGAGGTGCCCACTCTTGACCTTTCCTATTGTCTTCATAATTGTCTGTGCAGTTTAACCAAAATAAAATGACATCAACGCCTTGGCATTTTGGTGACACTGTACAAAAAAATTAACTTATCTCATGAAAGTGAGGTATGTAATCTATAAGCATTAACAGTGCAAAATCTGAAGGTAGTAACAAGTTTCATCGTTGGTATACTGGCTGTGCAACAACATTAGAATGCCTTAGCTGAAAAATCTTTAATACATCCACAATCAACAGCTAACCCTGAAATAATCCAGTGACATTAAATGGCATTGCTTAAATTTATCGGTGGCATTAGACTAGGAGCGGCATTAGTTAAATGTGGCATCACTTTAGCAGTATCATTGCTTGACTTGACTGCTGGCATTATACTAACAGCAAAAAAAGTGGCAATAAGAGCACGGGAGGCCCATTCGGACAGTATGCGCACCAGGACGATGTACGTCCACGGACGCAGAGTGGTGAGGGAGGTATGGTTGCCCAGAGCAACAAATATCCAGGCAGCATATGTGGATTACCTCCCATTTTTGTTCTCTTTAGCCACCTTTTCCTATGCGAGGACAACAAACCGATCGACCTGTTCATTCTCTATTGTGTTGTCATGCCTTTCTACCCTTCTTCAATCAAGAGACACGAGACTCGTTCCTTAGCTACTGATTTCCCCTTTTCAACCTAGATGTGGGTTCGATGCCTACTCTCTTGGACAGTACAGTCTCCCTTCCTTTCCTTATTCAACCCAGACATGGATTAGTCTGCATGAAGTAGGGTTTCCTTTAATAGTGCAAATTATGGTTTTCGTCTGTGTGGCCAGCGGAGCAGAGGATAGCAAATTGGGAAGATGGTGGAGTGGAAAAAGATCCACATGCAATGACGTGGAAAATGGGGCAGTAGAACAAGGTTATGGTTCGAAAAGAGGTAGCATATCTGAGGGTCGGCGGGAAGTGGTGTAGCGACCAGACCTCAAATAGTCTGATCTCTATGCTCCAGTGTCATCCCTGGATCAGTAATGCTGACACCACACAGTACTCGGAGGATTTATAGCAGAGTAGCAATTGCACACTTATTACATCGAGTGTCTCAAGAGAGAACTTATTACAATAAATATGGCTTAAGGCCATCTAATAACGATAACAGCGGAAGGATTGGAAGATAAGTGAGTCCATCAACTCCAACGGCATCACTGAGTATAGAACCACGACCTAAAAACTCCTTAATCATCGTCTGAAAAGTCTGCAACATTAACGTTGCAGCCCGAAACGGGTCAGCACATGGAATATGTTGGCAAGGTAACACATAGAGAGTAATGGAATGAAACAGCTACACTATATGCATATTTGGCTGGTGGAAAGCTCTATGGTTACAATTTTTGCGTAAAGCCAATTTTTCCCTACTTCAAAGGAATAAGTTTATTTAACTATCATGGTAGTTGTTAAACATTGAGAATGGTTGACAGCATTCTCAATCCCAATTAAGCATCATCATTAAACATAACCCAACAAAATTAATTTAGAGTAACATGTTGAGATTCACATGAAAATCCAAGTACTAGATACTCAAGATGTCCATAACCAGGGACACGGCTAATCATGATTAGTTTGTTACACTCTGCAGAGGTTTGCGCACTTTTCCCCACAAGACTTGATCTCCTCCGTTGGATTTCTCGCACTACATGGTGTTTGAGAAACGGATGACCGAGACATAGTCTTCAGAAGCATTTGCACCTTACGATGGGTAGACCGGACCACCTACAACCCCTACATCTGCTAGTCTACCACTGTAAGAGTTCACACGACTTAATCAACTATGCTAGAGCCCATAATAGCTTGTGGCTGCACACAGAAGTTTCTAGCCTGAATAATCTCATGATCCCTTTGAGCCTGGGTGGCGGTCCATAAAAAACAGGCAATCCTGGTCTACCCAGGTGCCTAGACAGGCAATCCTGGAATAACCAGGTGCCTCAATCCACCCAGATGTGTGTTTAAGTTCCCACCTTAGATAAACCATTAATTAACAATCTCACATCTGTCAATGGATTTCACTCACCCAATCCACGTCTACTAGCATAGCATGGCATGACAAGCAAACGTAGAAATAACTCCCAAAGGTTTGAAAATAAACTGGTAATAGGTACTACCTCATCTACTTCCCATCCCACAATTTAATTAGATCCTAATCATGCAATGTGTGAGGATTGATCTAATGCAATAAAACCGGGTAGTAGAGAAGTATGATCGAAGTGTTACTTGCCTTGCTGATGATCCGAGAAACCTAACGATTCGAAGTAACAGGCGGCGCACTCCGGATACTCTATCGCAAACAAACAAACGAGCATACAATAAGTACTCATCTATGGCACAGGTAAAACTCAAATAAGAGATCTAACCAGAAGGTTCAACTTAAGAACTCCGGTTAGCAAAAAGAATCAAATCGAACAAAGCAACGAAAGTCAAACGGCGAAAGAAAACAACTTCTTTCTAGTAATCTGGATCTAGGGCAAATTTTACAGTAGCAAAATCTTGTTTTAAGTTGGTTAAACGGATAGAGGGTTTCGAGACGAAACTCTAGGCGCTTGAATCGCCTGATTCCGATAAACGAGCGAAAAGTTAAACTAAAACAAAAATTGGATCAGGAATCGCGATCAGAAAAATCGCGGATTTAATCCGAGAAAAAGAAAAACGATGAACGCTCGCTAAAAAAAATAAACCGGAAAACCGATCTATTTAAAAAAAACCGAATCTAATAAACCGGCAAAAACCGACGAAAACCGATCGGTTTTTTTAAAGACGGCACAGAAAACGAGGCGGCGGCGAACCTCGGCGGCGGCGACAGCATCCGGCGGGCGGCGCGGCGGCGGCGTCGGCGGTAGGCAGCGGCGGCAGGGCGGCGACGGCGGCGGCGCGGCAGCGGCGGGGATCGAGGGCGGGCGGGGCTGGCGGCTAGGGTTTCCTCCCGGGGGGGCTGGGCCGGCTTATAAAGGCCCCCTCGGGCCAGAGTCCTAGTCGGACACGACCCGTAGGTCGGTTCGTTTTTTTATTCTGCTCGGAAGAAAAAAAAAGAAATACTAAACGAACTCCAAAAATTCCGAAATAAATTTTCACGGGCTTCTAAAATCAAGCCTCACAAGGTGAACATTTATTTGGGACCTAAATGCAATTTTGAAAAACGCACTTTTTTCCTAAATTCAAATAAAACACCGAAAAACTCCGGAATAAAATCCTATTTGATTCTATTATTAAATCCTCAATATTTCTTTATTTTGGGAAAGTCATTTTATTCCCTCTCTCATATTTTTGTAATAGAAATAATTGATGATAAAATAAATAAAATCAAATGATCCTATTTTCAAAATTTGAGAAAACTCAAATATGAAAATAACGAAATCCCCAACTCTCTCCGTGGGTCATTGAGTTGCGTAGAATTTCTAGGATCAACCAAAATGTAAATAAAATATGATATGCATTGATGATCTAATGTATAACATTCCAAATTGAAAATTTGGGATGTTACAAGTGGCTTCGCTCGTGGTCGTCGTCCTCCGCACACACTACGACAGCGAGCTTGGGGACGGAGGCCATCCCGCGCGAGCGCTAGGTCTGAGAGGACGGCCTTGTCGTCAGTGCGTGACCTCGCTCGCCGACGACGAGTGCGTCAACGCTGCACGTCCTTTTCTTCCCCGACGGATCTGTGACCACCGGTGAGGAGGGAGAGAGGGGCCATCTTTTTTAGATCTGGAGAGAGGGTGGTAGTGTGAGAAGCAAGTGGGCAGCCCTTAGCAAGAAAGCACTCAAGCTCCAGCCTATATATCTTTTTTATACTACTAGTATTGGAGGTGGAGTAGTGGTAGAGTAGTTTATATTTTCTCTGCGTTCAGTACCAGTTAGTCGTGCTTTAAAATTGATCGGCACGCCATTAAAAAATAAAGGTCGATAACTAATGCGGCACCTCGCGCCAACGCGGCCAGATCGCATTTTGCACGAGAAATTACACACCATGTTTCATTGACATGTGGTCCCGTTCCAACATATCAGTGAGATGACGGCGAGTAGTAGGAGTATTTCTGAATGGACGTGTAGGCCGGGGCGCCTCTTCGTGAACCGTGGCAAACTCGCAACCGTCCACCGACTCTTCGCCTTTCCCTCTCGATTTGGAACTACTGTTGCACGCTCTTCCTCTCCCTCCTCCATTTTCCTTCAGCCCTTCACCCTTTCTTCTGCCATTGTTCGATCGTCTTCTCCATGGAGGGAACAGGCTGGAAACGACCCCGTTATTCTTGCCCCGATCTGAAAGATGACGTGGTGGAGGAACTCATTGATCGGTGCGACGTCATCACCTCGGCTAGCATGGCAGGTTCGTTCAAGCCCATTCTCGACTCAACTAATAACATCATTACAAAGAACCCAAGAGTCAAGGAGCGGTTTGATCTCCCCTATCTTCTTCGCCGTGACCCTGATGACTGGCGCCGGCACGACGGAGACCTCACCCTGTGCTAGTTGATGCCGCTTGATAATGATACGTATGATGTTAAGATGCCATCGCTTGAGGGCAAGGCTTGGGCGGGCGCAAATGGAGATTGGGTTGTTTACATTGAATGTGTACACTCGTGACCGGGTTCAACTTCCAAAAATCTCAGCAGACTGCCCAGAGGTTGAGCACACCGGTATTGTACGCACGTTCAAATACGATCATGGTGACTGTCTTCCATGGAAGATAGCAATTTGTCAAGTTCCCAACCTCTCTTGGAATTACAACAACTATGGAGTTGTTGCTATCTTCGACAAGCTTGTTGCCGTCCTTGGTGGTTCAACTCGATGGATATTGCTCAAAAATCAGTTTCTGTACACGGATGAGTACTGTGATGCAATTCAATACGAGGGCCTTGTGTTTGCTGCCACCACTCATGGCACTATTTTTGCATGGGATCCTCGTAGTTTTGGTACGTTTGTCTTCCACCGTAATTACAATTGTTTCATCCACATGCATGTGGGTTAGCAAGTTTCCCTTTACTAATTAACCTTCTTCTTGTGTTTCCATGGTCCTGTGAACATCCCACCACCTATCCTTGAAAATTTGTATAACCAAGGGGGATATGACGATGGTGATGATCACGAGCATGAGGATGAGCAGCGCCCATATACTCTGTGGCGCATGGCAACTAATTCCGATGGATCACCTCTTCTTGTGTGTATACAGCCCACTGATGATGTTACTGCTAAGGAAGCAGGTGTAGTCTCCCATGGTCGTTGTCGGTGTCAAAACCGTCAGATCTCGGGTAGGGGGTCCTAAACTGTGCGTCTAGGCGGATGGTGACAGGAGACAGGGGACACGATGTCTTACCCAGGTTCGGGCCCTCTTGATGGAGGTAATACCCTACTTCCTACTTGATTGTTCTTGATAATATGAGTAGTACAAGAGTTGATCTACCATGAGATCGAAGAGGCTAAACCCTAGAAGCTAGCCTATGGTATGATTGTTGTTGTTGGTCTTACGGACTAAACCCTCCGGTTTATATAGACACGGAGGGGGCTAGGGTTACACAGAGTCGGTTACAAGGAAGGAGATCTACATATCCGTACTACCAAGCTTGCCTTCCACGCCAAGGAGAGTCCCATCCGGACACGGGGCGAAGTCTTCAATCTTGTATCTTCATAGTCCAACAGTCCGGCCAAAGGATATAGTCCGGCTGTCCGGATACCCCCAAATCCAGGACTCCCTCAGTAGCCCCTGAACCAGGCTTCAATGACGATGAGTCCGGCGCGCAGATTGTTTTCGGCACTACAAGGCGGGTTCCTCCTCCGAATACTTCATAGAAGATTTTGAACACGAGGATCGTGTCTGGCTCTGCAAAACAAGTTCCACATACAACCGTAGAGAGAATAATATTTTCACAGATCTAATCTGCCGACGCATTCCGCAGTGTGACATCACACCACAACCAGGTCACCATTCGAATCGTTTTTCACAACCAACCTCAGCGTGTTTCGCGAGGCGGTTTCCTTGGCACGTCTTGTCGAAGCAGAGATCGTGTCCCCTTATTACGGGATTCCCATCAATACAGACGTGGGTAACCCAACCGCGCCATCAATTACGGCGCTTGGGGGATAAGCGAGTTTTACTAGGCTGGTGGGGGCGCATAGTTTCGTCCGCCCTTATAAAGGGATAAGGGTTCACCTTTTTCTACCCACGCCTTCTTCCTCCTTGCTCATCCATTCTCGCACACTCGAGCTCCAGCGCCCAAGTCCACATCCTTCTCCTCAACCCTCTCCAAACATGTCCGGAGCGGGAGGCAATTGGATGGTCTCCTCCATTACGGAGGGAGACATCAAAAAGTTGTGCGGGGCCGGATACTTAGCCGCGGATATTGCGCACCGGCTGCCAGCCGCGGGGCAGATCGTCCCTACCCCGGAACCTTACGAAAGGGTGGTTTTCCTCACCCACTTCATTTGCGGACTGGAGTTTCCCCTCCATCCATTCGTCCGCGGCCTTATGTTCTATTATGGGCTGGATTTCCATGATCTAGCTCCGAATTTCATCCTCAACATCTTGGCGTTCATCGTCGTGTGCGAGGCTTTCCTCCGCATCCGGCCCCACTTCGGCCTGTGGTTGAAGACCTTCAATGTCAAACCGAATGTAGTAGGCGGCCAACAAGCGGAATGCGATGGAGCCATGGTGGGCAAAATGCCCAACGTCACATGGCTCGAGGGCTCCTTTGTGGAGACCATAAAGGGGTGGCAATCAGGGTGGTTCTACATCATCGAGCCGCGTGACACCAACTGGGTGGCGGCCCCCGAGTTTCGATGCGGAATCCCCACGCGACTCACTTCCTGGAAGGAGAAGGGCCTGTCCTGGGGCTCATCGGTGGAGCTGGACGGACTCTAGAAGTGTATCCGGAACATGATAGGCAAGAGCTCGGCCTTGAGCACTGAGCACTGACTGCAGAGGTCGCTGCTAACCTCTGCCACACTGACTGCAGAGGTCGCCGCACTGAGCAGAACCTCGAGCGGTCTGAGAAAGAGCTCGGCCTTGCCAAGAGGCAGCTCGAGGAGAACAAAGGTAAGTAATAACTTGTTTCTCTCTCTCTATATATATATATAAAGACGTGGTTGCAAAATGATAGGATCATCATGGATGTGCCAGGGGCCACGACCAAAGTGGCAACCCTGAAGCAAGCGTTGTCCGAGGCCGAAAACAAAGCGGCCGAGGAGCGCACCGAGCAGGAGAAACAAGAGGCACAGGTGGGCGAGGTGCAACAAGATCTCCAGGCTCTTGTGAAGAAGCACAAGGCTTTGGAGCTTGACTCAAAGACGCGAGAGTCCGAGCTTGCTGCGACCCTCGAGAGCACAAAGTGTGCCAAGGCTGAAGCCCAAAAGGCCCTTCAGGAAATTGAGGCGATGAGGAAGATAGCGGTGGGTAAGGCATTCATTATGCAAAGCAAGCATGTGAAAGTAAATTACTTGTTACTTACCCGAGTCCAGAGCTCTCCAGGAGCATTCGCAGATTTGCCCCGCAGCTTGTCGGATGCCGCAAAGTACTACTAGGCCGAGGAGGGAAGCTCGACGGAGAAGTTGTTCTGGTCTCAGTATACTGGGACCGAACACCCGATGCCTGTGAGCGACCAGCTGAAGCAACTGGTCGAGCTGCACAAGGCAACCGAATAGGCCATGAGGGGCCTTATAGTCCGGATATGGATTGGCGACTCCCTTCCCAACAGCCACTTTGGCCTGGTGAGGCGGCTTGTGGATGCCTGCCCATGGCTGGAAGTCATAAAGCGGTCCGTCTGCATCGAAGGTGCACGCCGGGCTTTTGCCCGTGAGAAGGTGCACTGGGCCAAGATGGACGCCGAGAAGCTAGTGAAGGAGGGGCCGCCGCAGGGCAAGGAGCATCGGCACCCTGAAATGTATTATGAGGGTGTCATGAAGGGTGCCCGTCTTATGGTGGACGAGTGTGCGAAGGATGTAATTTTTGAATGAACTTGCTCATGTGATCCTGTATTATGAAAACTTGTTCATTTGCGCTATGCAACGCTTGTTTGAATTTAAAATATTACCTTATGTGCGGCTATTTATCAAATCTGAGAGATGGCCAGTCGTCGGCTTCTGCCCCCATGCCACGAGTGCCGGGGTGTTCGGGATAAATCTGAGCACTCTTTTTCCCATTGTTGGGTCCTTCGAGGGAGGTGCTCAGCACAACGAACAAGGCAATCAGACTATAATGCTTTATCACTCCCACTTAGCCATAGAAGTCTACAATTTTAAATTTTGGCGAAGCCCCAGGTATTCGGAAGGCCGAATTCAGGGCGCTATACACACCTAAGCCGGACAAAGCTGACTCCTCGCTCTAAGCGGCATAAGTCTTTAGGGACTCGAGACCTCTCGAACAGCGAACAGCTCTCGCCTTATCATGACAGTCAATTTTAGCTTTCTCTACTGAGGTGCTTGCCAAGATGAACCGGGGCACAATCGCAGTAGTTCTCCCAGTGCTACCTTAGCCGATATAGCGGAACGTAAGGTACCAAAACATGGGAGCTGGGCAAACCCAACTATTGACCCAAGACATGATTCGGAGCTGATGCATATAATGCTATAAGTTCGGGGTGCCGCACTGTCGAAAGTGTTCAGACTTCTCACGCCGTATTATGGGGTACGTTTAAGCCCCTAGCGTATTGGCCGTACTAGAGTGTACGGGTGCCGAATGTCATGAATGAACATATATATAAGAAAGAATAGAGAATGCGGTAATAGTCTAGTGCTATGCATTGTTTTAAAAAAAAGGTGCGTCGAAGCAGAATGATACAAGTAGTGCGATAAGCAAAAAGTAGGACTATTTGACATGTCCCCTCCAAGGGCAAGCTGCGGAATGATATTTAAAGCAGTAAAGCAGGTATTTTACTCGTTATCAGAGACCACCTGGGAGTTCCATGGTGCGACGTAGCTTTCTGCCTCCTTGGTTGTTGTATCATGTGTCCAACAATCGTACTGCCGGACGGGTTTTCCAGAGAGTAAAGTCCTGAAAGAGAGAAAAAATAACAAAGTGGGAAGCTCCCAGTGCGGTTGAGCCGCGTTTTGGGGCGTGCCGTAGTCGTGCCTCCCCTCACCTATGCCCATGGTATTTTTAATGCGTAATTATGTAAGCGTGGCACGAATTTCGCCATTTGGCTGGGACTAGGGTGGGGGCCGCATTTCTATGCAAGCTCGGAACGTGCCAGACGGTCTTGTTGCAGATTACTCCGGGCGCGCTTGAAGGTGTCCGGGTGTTTAATCGCCGAACTGGTGGATTGCCTTAAGAGGCTGCTTAGTGCTTCTGCTGTGAGGGCCGCAGTGTGCTCCTCCGTGTAGAGAGAGAGCTCTGTGTTTCCATTGACTGTGATGACCCCCCGAGGTCCTGGCATCTTGAGCTTGAGGTATGCATAATGCGGTACCACATTGAATCTCGCAAATGCGGTTCGCCCGAGCAGTGCGTGATAGCCACTGCGGAACGAGACTATATCGAAGATTAACTCCTCGCTTCGGAAGTTATCCGGGGATCCGAAGACCACTTCCAGTGAGACTGAGCCTGTGCAATGGGCCTCTACACCTGGTATGACGCCTTTGAAGGTCGTTTTTGTGGGTTTGATCCTTGAGGGGTCTATATCCATTTTGCGCACTGTGTCCTGATAAAGCAGGTTCAGGCTGCTGTCGCCGTCCATAAGGACACGAGTGAGGTGAAATCCATCGATGATTGGGTCTAGGACCAGTGCGGCGAATCCGCCATGACGGATACTAGTGGGGTGGTCCCTGCGATCGAAGGTGATCGGACAGGAGGACCATGGGTTGAACTTTGGGGCGACTGGCTCCAACGCATATACGTCCCTTAGCGCACGCTTCAGCTCCCTCTTGGGGATGTGGGTTGTGTATATCATGTTCACCGTCCGCACTTGTGGGGGGAACCTCTTCTGTCCTCCGGTGTTCGGTGGCCGGGGCTCCTCCTCGTCATCGCTATGTAACCCCTTATCTTTGTTTTCGGCATTTAACTTGCCGGCCTGCTTGAACGCCCAACATTCCCTGTTGGTGTGGTCGGCTGGCCTGTCGGGGGTGCTGTGTATTTGACACGAGCGATCGAGTATACGGTCCAAACTGGACGGGCCCGGAGTGCTTCTTTTGAATGGATTTTTCCGCTGACTGGGTTTAGAGCCTCCGAATCCGGCATTGACTGCCGTATCCTCAGTATTATCATTGTTTATGCAGTGCTTGTGTTTGTTGCAACGTGACCTACCATTGCTATCCTTAGTATCCGAAGTACCATGGTTCTTTGATATGTTATTGCTGCGAGCCAGCCACCTGTCCTCTCCCGCGCAAAAGTAGGTCATGAGTGTCATGAGGGCTGCCATAGATTTCGGCTTTTCCTGGCCAAGGTGCCGGGCGAGCCACTCATCGCGGATGTTGTGCTTAAAAGCTGCTAGGACCTCTGCATCCAGACAATCAACGATTTGATTTTTCTTTGTCAGGAACCGTGTCCAGAATTGCCTGGCCGATTCCTCTGGCTGCTGAATTATGTGGCTGAAGTCATCGGCATCTGGTGGTCGCACATAAGTGCCCTGGAAGTTGTCGAGGAATGCGGCTTCCAGATCTTCCCAACAGCCAATGGATTCCGCTGGCAGGCTATTTAGCCAATGCCGAGCTGGTCCTTTGAGTTTGAGTGGGAGGTATTTGATGGCATGTAGATCGTCACCGCGGGCCATGTGGATGTGCAGGAGGAAGTCCTCGATCCATACCGCAGGATCTGTTGTACCATCGTATGATTCGATGTTTACGGGTTTGAAACCCTCTGGGATTTGATGATCCATTACTTCGTCTGTGAAGCATAGGGGGTGTGTGGCGCCTCTGTACTGGGCTATATCGCGACGCAGCTCAAGTGAGTCTTGTCCGCTGTGTTCGGCCTGGCCGGATTTACTTTTAATGTATCCGGCGTGACGGTTATCGTCTCGCGTAGTGGCGCGCCCTCGTGATCTATAGATTGATCTTGCGTGTTTTGCTTTGTCCTCCAATACGTCTCACAGGTCTAGCGTATTTCCCCGTGCCTTGACATTTTTATTTGAGTGGCATCGGGGTGCGGGCTGAGCTTTTGGCTGAAATGCCTCTCTGTCACGGCCATGAGGTGGTCGATCAGCCGCGTCATACGCTGGAGGTGTAGGTTTTAACGCATCCTCCTCCAGTCGGGGTAGCAACCTGTGCTTTGGGTAACTCTTGGAGGGGCGTTCGAGTTCATATTCCTTGGCCGCAAGGACTTCAGTCCATCTGTCAGCTAGCAAATCTTGATCAGCTCGAAGCTGTTGTTGCTTTTTCTTAAGGCTATTTGCCGTGGCTATAAGCCAGTGCTTGAAGCACTCTTGTTCGACGGGATCCTCAGGCACGACAAATTCGTCATCGTCGAGGCTTGCCTCATCTTCGGAGGGAGGCATGAAATTATCAACCTCCGCCTCTCCATCTGCCGCTCTCTCGGGAGGGCTGGCTTCTCCATCCTCCTGCTCTAAATCTTGCTGGAGGGGATTGTCGTCATCTTCGGCACTGTCCGGAGTGCTATTATCTCCTGTGCGGGTATCACCGCTTTTTCCTTGGCGAGACTTAGAGCGGCGCCGCTGATGTTGGTGCTTGGGTTGCTTCTTGGAGGGGTCATCCTCCGCTGTCCCGTCGCCATTGCCTTCTTTGGGTGTGTCCACCATATATTTATCATATGATGAGGTGGTTGTCCAATGCCCTGCGGGCAGTGGTTCCTGTTCATCTCCTGCATCGTCATCCATACCGTCGATGTCTTCGGAGTCGAAGTTGAGCATGTCGGTCAAATCATCGACAGTGGCTACTAAGTGGGTGGTGGGTGGGTGGCGAATTTCTTCGTCATCCGCATCCCAATCCCGCCGGACATATTTCGGCCAGGACTCTCCTGACAAGGAGAGAGGCCTTAATGAGTTCAATATGTCGCTGAAGGGCGAGTGCTGAAAGATATCCGCGGAGGTGAACTCCATGATCGGCACCCAGTCGGATTCGATAGGCACGGGCGCAGGTGGTTCGGAGTCCGTGGCCGGGGGAGAATCTGACAGTTTGGCATCACGACTCTCATGAAGGGTAAGGTCGATACTCGGCTCGATCGCCGCTGAGAATGCGGCCTCCGTGGTGGGGTCTATCCACCCGTCCATGGATGGCGCAATTGGCTCCGAATTGAGGGTCGGACCGGCCGCCGGTGTGATCACCCGAACACTGTCCGATGGTAGAGCTAAATCATGCTCATCGTGACCGTGCGGCGCACTCGGCAAGGGCTCGAATCCCTCGAAGATCAAGTCTCCGCGGATGTAGGCCATGTAGTTTAAGCTTCCAAACCTAACCTGGTGGCCAGGGGCATAACTCTCGATCTGCTCCAGATGGCCAAGCGAGTTGGCCCACAGCGCGAAGTCGCCGAATACAAAGATCTGTCCGGGGAGAAAAGTCTCACCCTGGACTACATCGCTATCGATGATCGAAGGAGCCATCAAGCCTAACGATGACGACACAGAGGAACTCTCAATGAAAGCACCAATGTCGGTGTCAAAACCGGCAGATCTCGGGTAGGGGGTTCCGAACTGTGCGTCCAGGAGGATGGTAACAGGAGGCAAGGGACATGATGTTTTACCCTGGTTCGGGCCCTCTTGATGGATGTAACACCCTACGTCCTGCTTGATTGTTCTTGATAATATGAGTAGTACAAGAGTTGATCTACCACAATATCGAAGAGGTTAAACCCTAGAAGCTGGCCTATGGTATGATTGTTGTTGTTGGTCCTATGGACTAAACCCTCCGGTTTATATAGACACCGGAGGGGGCTAGGGTTACACAGAGTCGGTTACAAGGAAGGAGATCTACATATCCGTACTGCCAAGCTTGCCTTCCACGCCAAGGAGAGTCCCATCCGGACACGGGACGAAGTCTTCAATCTTGTATCTTCATAGTCCAACAGTCCGGCCAAAGGATATAGTCCGGCTGTCCGGATACCCCCTAATCCAGGACTCCCTCAGTCACACTCTCCAGACCTATTCCAACACCCGTTGCATGGTATTCGGGATGGATACTAGTGTGCTAGTGCCAACTCCTTCTCCCTGGTACAGAATTGCGGACACTCGCTCTTCCTTGGACAAAACTATCCGATGATGGTGAAAGGCGATCCAACTGCCGTTGACACAACGTTAACAATACCATTTATGAGAAGCAACTGTGTCTATACCTCGGACATTTGGGTGGTTCCCTACCCTGGTACTGATATAGTAGGCCGCTTCAGCCTGGATGATCAGTCCTGCGTTGGTTTCCAGATCGACAATCGATGGCCCGTCCTAGAGAATCACTTGTGGTTCAAAGCAAGCGTTTCTAACACCGAGGAATGGTTGAGCTGAAGTTCATTTCCTTGCTTGTTATTTGTTGTGTGGTGAAAACTTTAGTATTTATAATGTATCCTCGTTGTCGATGTGGGTTGATGACCTGTTGTATGTAATAAAATGATATGCCTGTGATAAACTTACTAAATTTATGAATGGCTTTCGAGTCGCTTCTCTGAGTGAGTGGTGCGACGAGGCAAAAAATATTTTCTGAATACATAATTGTACGTGCATTGCAACAGGTTATCGGATGAGGCCAATCAACAATAGTAGTACACTATTTGTACTAGCTTTACATGCTTTGCGCGTCGGGCGGGTGTTTTTACTGTAGCCATATGTTAATGTGTTCGCTGTATGTAACTAGCACCTCGAATCCTTGATACTAGTACTATATAGTAGGAGTAAGTAGTAGGAGTAGTAGGGTGGCATGGGCCAGAATAAGCATTCACGTCCAGGAGTACGGCACACGCCACCACCACAACATCCATCTGACACCATATTATTTCTTGGAGTCCGTGCTAGAGCAATCTCTTCAACCTTGTTGTTTCTCTAACTTCAGCCATCGTGCGGCGGGCGAGGTGGGGGTTTGCCGATAGCCAGTTTCCTTAACTGCGGTCCCACTTGTAAGGCCAACTCCAACGCACGACCCCAAACGGACCTCCATTTTGCATGAACTCCAACGATAATTTTGACTAGAAAAGCAAGACCAAAGAAAACAAGAACCACAAGAATACATTTTACTATTCCTGTAAGTTGTATTAGTGCCTTCTCGATGCATTCATTGTTGATCTGCGGAGGCTCGATCTTGCGTGCTTCTTTCTTCTTCGAGTTTAAAGAAGTAGACGTTGCTTCCTCGCATCTAGTCTCATGTCTAGCCTCTATTCTAGTAGGAGTATCAACAAGTGCACTAATCTCATCTCTAGCCTCTATGCTAGCTAAAAGTGATAGAACATCTACTAAATTGCGCTCTATCAATATATGGATGTACTCTTCTTCCCAATACAAAAACTTGCATCCATTCTACTCTCCCGTTGCACAATACATGCCTTCTATTTCTCAAAATATATATGTATCTAGACATGTTTTAGTATATAGGTACATCCATTTTTGGACAAATGGAAGTCAAGTATTTTGGAACGGAGGGAGTACACAATAAAATTTTTAAGTTAGCACAACTAGTCTAATCTGAGAGCACAACCGAAGAATTGGTCGGGTTCTTCCTCCTTTTGCCGACACGTGGGACATCCAGCATCCAGGTCGTGTCATGAAAGAAAATAGAGTGTTAGTTGACGCCACGAGATGTGCATCTTGGGTTAAACTGTAAATAGAATCTTACTATTCTTGAATAACTCCAAAAGCGGCCACCGAAGATCTTTATTGGATTTGTTTTTCATCACCAGCACATCGAGGTGAAAGATGTGCAGGTTCAGTGGGGCCTCTTGCATTTTCACTGACATGTTGGGCCGCATGTGAGCAAACAAATGATGGGCTCCGTGCATCCGCTGGCTGGCTGAGAAGAGAGATAGAGGAGGGTTGAGCACGGACTGCAGGAAATTTGTTCTACGTACCTCGATATAGTGGGGTGGCATGGGCAGCATTCATGTCTAGCAGTACGACACACGCCACCCACATGAGTCCCATCCGACACCAATTTTCTTGGAGTCCATGCTACAGCCATCTCTTCTCCCTCCTGTTTCCTCAGCCATCGCGCGGTGGGTGGGGTGGGGGTTTGCTGATAGTCGGTTTGCTCAACTGCGGTCCCACTTGTAAGTGAAAATGCAACACCGCACGCTTTCCCGCTTGAGCGGCGTGCCAGACCAACCGTGTGGGGGTGCGAGCGAACACGGCAGGCTTTTCCTTTTGAACTCGTAACTTGTAAAATTTGGTTCTGCTCCATGGCGCGACCGATAGATAGAAAATAACGATTTTGCCTAGAGTAATGAGAAGTTTCGTTCTGGCACCGTTCATGCATGGAGTACATACGAAAATTATGTAGTTGATGCGAAACGCAAGATAATTACCGTAGTATCATATACTACTACATGGATTTGACAGAAAGATAAAAAAACATATGGATCCATCAACGACATCCTCACGCCCTAGTGCGCCGGGTCACCAACCGACGTGTGAGGAGCAGCGGCGTTGGCGGCGAGCTCAACGTGCTTCTGAACAGTGTCGTCCAAGGTTGCCCTGCGGTCCAAGAAGGCCAGTGTCCTATCGTCCTCCTCTTGCATGTAGTAGTCCTTGTGGAGGATTTGTGCGCAGACGTGGGTGATTATGTCGCTGGTGTCTTGCTGCGCCAGGTGCTGCGCGGCGAGCGCGACCTCGAGGTGGACATTCTCCGGCGCGACGGCGGGCAGTCGCAGGGCCACCAGTGCGTCGAAGAAGTTGTCACCATATTGGCCGTTGAGGGTGGCGGGCATCGCAGAGCCTGGGTGCATCAGTTGGAGGCTTACGTCAAAGTCGTCCGCAAGCTTCTTGACGACGGTGAACTTGTCGAGGAAACCGACGAGGACCTCGTCGAACAAGGAGATGAAGCTGTCGTCCAAGCGGCCCCTCGCCCTGGCGGCCTCAAGCAATACTACCTGGAGACGTTCCTCAGTGCCGGGCCGCAGGCCGCCGTCGTGGACCATCTGGCACAGCCGGCTGATGCTCTTGCTCATCGCCTCCATGGGTCTAGCTTAGCTTCTAGTCAACTGATCTTGCGATTCGAGTGATCACTCTTGCCCTTGGTTAGCGTGCGTAGGTGCGTAGGATTTCATACTACTCCTTGGCCCTCTACCGCACCTGCCTTTGGCTGTATGATAGGTGGGCCAGCCACCCCTGGGCCCACGTGTCATTCACCCAAAGGCAGTTGCCGTAAGTCAATGAAGCTGCGTCCCCCTCCGTGCCGGTGCAGTATAGTCATCTCACTGGACCTCTAGTTAGGGCCAAACGAGAGAAGTTTGATGTTTACTAGTTTATTGGTCCCCTTTGAATTTTACGCCAAGTTTTGACCTTTGATTTAACTAATAAAATGTTAATGCATGTAAACAAAAATGTTGTGTAAGTCACCTTACGAAAACCAAACAATCCCAAAATACTTAGGCACAGTGCATTAACTCCCTCCTTGTTTCTTATTTCGTGACATATCAACCAATGAGAGATGTTGGTCATGCATGCTTTCAATGACTTGAGACTACCAAACATGACATGCAGTGTTTAGTTCATTGCATGTAATCCTATTAGTACTCTAGTTAGCAAAAAAACATTAAGTTCTCTCGCCGATAGGAATAAAACACCATGTATTTATTTACAGAGGGAGTAGTGCATTTTTTGTGACATGCATTACTAGATATTGCTAGTCAAATACTAAAATCCAGATGGACGTGGTAGTACTCCTAAATCCAGACGGTGGTGCTACTAGTACTAGTAGTAGTACTACCAATGTAGTAGTATGAGTACTAGCACTGTACTGCCCGTTGGTCAAATTATTACGTGCTGCTCCTCACAGTGAAGTGACAAGACCCTGCGCCGGAGATGACACCTAAGTATAGGCGCCATGTTCAGCATACCATAGTCAGCCTCACCGTCTGCAGTCACTATCATCATGGCTGTAGAGCTAGCCTGCTTACAACTAGCCATGTTCGACATAATTTCCCGTGCGTAGATGCCCGTGCATTGCACGGAACACCAAGATTGGGGGTGGACGGCTCCGGCAGCGGCCATCGCGCCAGATTTTTTCACGGCCTCCTAGATGTGGTGGGGAGGAGATAAGTCTAATTGTGAGAGACAAGGAGTTGTTTGTAAATAGAGAACAAGTGTGGGCATCTTTTTGCAAAAATGGAGAACCTTGGTTTGTATGCGTCAGATCTAGATCCGATGGCTATTGGTGAAAGATGGGAGGCACAACATCATCACCAACTCAGAACCTGTTTGATTTGCAGGATTTTGAAAACATAGGAATAGGACACGGCAATATTACAAGTTTCAAACTGATATTACAAATGTTAGGAGTAATGCTGCACCTACGAAGAGGGAATTACTAGGAAGTTTACGTAAGAACTTTCGTTACTTTAGGTGGATGCAACATTATCGTACAAACTAAAATCCACCGCCCTGACAAGTCACTAATGGGTAAATAAGTTTTCGAGTCTCTGGCCACTTGATGTTTCAAAAACAAATTCAGCTTCTGTGGAGACTTTGTCATTTAGGCTTAGACGCTTGCGGTGATCAGCACGCCATTCATTGTTGCGCCAGAGAACGCCAAACCTCATTACCTTGAGCACACTTGCCTCCAGAACAAAGAACCTGGACAATTTAATCTCAGATGTGCTGGCTCGGTAGTCGATCAAATCAATTTCTGAAAGATAGAGATCAAGGCATTCGATGAGATTGTTATAGTGCAGCACATTTTTCACTTCCGGGTCTTTTTTTATCTGCAAAAGAAGAGAACATATTAGAGCAGCTGGCTGCATAAGATTCTCATGTCATCAAGAGGTACTGATATCATTCGCTCATACGATAGGGTTGGCTGGCTAGTGATATTTTTTCTCTCTCTCTCTCTCTCTCTCTCTCTCTCTGTTTCCTCTCATTTAACTAGGAGCACGTGAAGAGCTTGGGCATTTGTTGCCTTCCACTATGTGGACGATGCCATATTTCACAAAAGTATGCCACATAATACGCATCGATGTCAAATCAAAAGATTTTGGCACCGCTCTCGTGATGTGAGAGAGTTGGCACCGCTGTGCACACAGACCCACATGTATAAAAAAATCAATAAAACCAACTACACCAGCCTCTCACTCCCCCAAACAAGTGTTTTTTATTGCCTCAGTCCTCTCTCTCCCACGCAGTGTTTTTTCATTGCGTGAGTTAATTTGGCACCAGAGCAAAGTAGATGATCCAGATTGGGGCACCAGTCAATGGAGGGGCATCGATGCCAAATGCATCACAAGTGAATTTGGTACATGTTTTGCCCTACATAGCCCACTTTTGTACTCCCTCCGTCCCAAAATTCTTGTCTTAAATTTTTCTAAATACGGATGTATCTAGTTACATTTTAGTGTTAGATACATCCGTATCTAAACAAATGTAAGACAGGAATTTTGGGACGGAGGGAATACTACCTTGTATTTAGTATAAAATTTTGACCATAGATTTACCTAAGAAAATGCCAATGCATGTCACTAAAAATTACACCATTTGAAATTATGTTCAAATACGAATCCAACGATATAGTTCTTAGTGACATGCATTAACATTTTGTCAGTTAAATCTATGGTCAAATTTTGATACTACAAAATTTGAAGAGTAAACCAGGACGGAGGTAGTACTTGCTCTTAGGGTAACCATAGAGTTACTGGAGTAGTCTAAGTTACTTTCCACTATGACTAGCCTAGGCTACTATAGTAGTACAACATAAAAACGATGCAGGTGATCATGTGAGAAAAAATACTGAAAAACATTTCTTTCGGTGCAGTGCGTAGATGCAGTTTTGAACACTACACTTGTCATCGTACTTTGGGAAAATTACGAAAAAATTGAGCTACGTTGTGATTACCGTTTACTTATAGGAAAGAAGTTTCACCTCGATGAGTAGCTTCTCCGTGCACGGAAAGCATGTAAGGAATCCAACAACTTGATCCAGATTGGGGCCGATAGATTTTAGTGCTAAGATCTGCACTGTGTGCATGGACCGGGTCAAGCTTGTGGGAATCATTTTCTGGAAGACGGTCGTAAATACATCAAGAAGAAATTAAAAAATGTGAATTTCAAGAAGATGGAGAAGAAGATGAGTGCTATACCTGAACGATTACGGATCCAATAAAGAGTTCGGAGAATTTGGCAGATGAGTACACCAACACTGTCAATTTTTGGCGCATCAATGACCCTGATTTTGGTTGGACCTTCTAGATCCGATACAAGCAATCTCTCAAGGAAAGGCGCATTCTCAATGACCATAATGTGGAACAGTTGGAGTGATCTCTTCCCAATTGACGTCTTGTTGTGGGGCCAGCAAGACACATAAATCCATCGGAGATTCGTCGAGGCGATGTGGAGGCTAATGAACCCGTGGATCTGCTCAAGATGAAGGTACTCGAGCGCAGTACAGCTACGGAGCAGGTGCTCCATAGCCTTCTTCGAAGAGGTTGAGCTGCTTGAGTTGAGGGAGAAGAAGGGAGGGCGCGACATTAATCTGGGGAAGATAGCAAGAGCTGAAGCTGGCGCGGCGCAACGTTGGCGTGAGGTGGAGCGCGGACGGCGGCAGAGAGCGACATCGTCCAGCTTCAAAGCTGAGCTCCTCGAGCTGATCTAGGGAGGGGGATAAGAACCACTCGTCGAACTTGGGTTGGACCTTGCAGTTGGTACTGAACATGCGGATGTCAAGGCGTCTGGCTGGCCCAGGGTGCAATGAAAGGATCTTGGAGACTGCGGCCATGCATTTGCAATCTCCGTCACAGACGCAGCTGTCGACGGTGAGGTTGAGGGGGAGGCAGCGCCAGAGGGGGCACCACCACCGGGAGAGCAGGGCGGTCCGCACGGCAGATTATGTGGGGAGGAGGCCGATGATGACGAGCAACATGTTGTCGGGAGGCTGCTGATGAAGTCCAGGCTCGCCGGATGTGATTTTGGCTCGAGCCGCCTTCGCTTGTTGGCTGCCTCGCCGTCCATCTCAAGGGGCGGTGACGCTGGTGTACATGTGTGCTGGGTGTGCGCGAGTGCATCCTTCTGTGCATGCCGCCGGACAGTGGTGAATTGTGCACGAGTGCGTCCTTCGCACGCAAGAAGTTTGTCCTCAATGCACCCTCAATTTACTAGCGTGCGGGGTGCTACCCCGAGTGGTTTCAACTTTGTTTACTTCACCGCGTGTCAGATGGGCCTCTAGTTTACTTATTTTCACCCACTGCCACATGGGCCAGCACACGAAGATACAGAACACGAGCTGACAAGGCAGCATGTGGATTGGTTGACCAGTCAACTAAAAAATATACGAAGCTATACGCCGACACAGTGAGCGTATAATCCGTCGGTATTGTTGGCGTTCTGGGAACAGGGGTCCCTAGACTTGCCTGCCTGCGGCCTGCGGCGTGGCCCAGCGTGGTGAGGTTGAGGGGGCCTAGCGCGGCCCATCTTCATCAACTAAAGCTCAAGACCCTCGCGAGGGGCCAAGCCTCGCGGGGCGGATGACCGAAAACTTCCTCAGAGGTAGCCTCATCAGGCAGGCTCGCGAGGAGGCGGAGAAATCAAGGCAGGGTTACCTCGCGAGGAGCCCGTGATGCAAGCCATAACGATCGAGACCAGGCGGGTGCCGGCCTGTGCAGTGTCCTTGTTTCCCCTTTGGTGCAAAGGGGGCAAGCACATGCCAAGGCATCAGGAAAAGGTTACCATTCCGGTGCAACGAGACCAAGAACAGCAGAGCGGTAGGACGGAGGTCACCGTGGAGCCCAAGACGGCGTCATCACAGTGCTTTTGGCAGCCGAAGACCACCTTTGGTTAGGATAACTTGTACTAGATGTTCCCCTTCAAAATGACCAGTTGTTGGCGCCCTTCCCGCTCATTTATTTGGGGAGAGGCCCAGGGCCTCTATAAATAGAGCTAGTCACCACAGAGTAAGGGGGGATCGAGAGAGAGACATCTAGAGACACCTAGAGAGATCCATGGACATCTAGAAATATGATAGAGCCCTAGCAGAGAGAGAGAGAGAGAGAGAGAGGCGATTGAACTCACCCAAGCAGTTCAACGCACCAGCTCAAGAACACCTCTCGCGAGGCTGTTCTTCCCTTGTACTGTTCATCATCTGCCCCTAAGGAAATCCACCACACCACACACTGGAGTAGGGTATTACACCACAACGGTCGCCCGAACCTGTATAAACCTCGTGTCCCTTGTGTTGTTCGTTGTTTCCAGCTTAGATCACACGAGGATATTGGACGTAGATCGGTAGGGGAGAGATCTCCGCGTGCACCCCAGTGTTCGAACCTCAAGGGTCTACCGGAACCGGAAATCCGACATTTGGCGCGCCAGGTAGGGGTGCGCCAGAATCTTTCTTCCGCTGTTCGCGTGTGTTCTTCCGTCGTGTCCATGGCTGATGCTCGTCGGGCTCGCGCCAAGCGCCGGGCTGCTCTCGCCACCCGCGTCGCCCAGACGGCGCCATCGACGGACGCCCTCGTCGTTCCCCGTCGCCTGCCGCCAACGCCGCCACCGGCCCGGCAGGGAACGAGCAGCAGGCCTCGTCCCAGCATCCTTCAGTGCGGCGAGAGGGCCGCACCGCCACACCGTCGCTGACTCCAGCCGCTTCGTCGTCCCACGCCCGTCGCACCCTCACGGACGCGCACGCCGCACTGCTCCTGGCAAGAGAGCTCCTGCACTACCGCCCCGTCGACGACCTCTACGAAGACTGGCTCGCCCACATCACCGAGCTCGTCAGCGCCGCAGGGGGCTCCCCCTTGCCGTCTTTCTCACTGCCTCGCCCTCCATTCCGCACAGGAGGCGAGGATCAGGAGGTGCCTCCACCACCTCCTCCCCAAGAAGGCGCCCTGGCTCCAAGGCGCGCAGCCCCAGGGCGAGACCCTCCGCGTCCGGCGCCTGCGCAACAAGAAAGGAGCTGCTAAGAGATCCCTCGTCCCCAAGAAGGTGCTCGCGTGCTCCCAGCACCGGCGCACCAAGATCGCGTCCCTGCACCTCCACGCCAAGACCCCGTGCTACTCCAAGCGGCGGCGCGCGGTAATCCCCAGGAGCAAGCCCAGTACCAGCAAAGGGCACCGGTAGCCATAGCAGGCTGCCGCTCCCTCACCCCCGAGCTACACGGCGTCGCATGGCCAGGCAAGTTCAAGCCTGACCTGCCCCCTCGCTACGATGGCATGGCGGACCCCGCGGAGTTCCTACAGCTCTACGAGCTATGCATCGAAGCCGCCAACGGAGACGAAAGGGTCATGGCGAACTGGTTTCCCATGGCGCTCAAGGACGGGGCCCGCACTTGGCTCCTGAACCTGGTTCCTGGCACGATCTCCTCCTGGGACGAGATGCGCACTCACTTCATCGCCAACTTCCAGGGCACTCGCGACCGGCCCCCGGCCGTGAGCGATCTGCGCCGCATCAAGTAGCAGCAAGGGGAAACCCTGCAGAAATACATCCAGCGCTTCAACAACGCTCGCCTCAAGATCCCCAAGGTGACTGAAGAAGCCATCATCTCGGCCTTCTCCGATGGCGTATGTGACATCAAGATGAAGGAGGAGCTAGCAATCCATGAAGACCTGTGCACATCCCTGGAGCTGTTCAACTTGGCGACCAAGTGCGCCAGGGCTGAGGAAGGGCGCCTTTCCCTCCTCGAACTCCCGGCTGCCGACCCAAAAGAGAAGAAGCCTAAGGCCAAGGACGTGAAGCGCAAGGGGGCTGCCATGCTTGCAGCGGAACCAGACACCAAGCGAGGCAGGGATCAGCCTGAGTCATCCAAGGGCAGACGGTATTGCGTGTACCACGACCTCCACACCCACAACACCAACGAATGTCAAGAGCTCAGTGCCGTGAGAGATGGGCGTGTCGGCCGACGCCCCGAGCGCAATGACAGGGGCTATGGCCGAGGAGGAGGAAGAGGTGGCGGACGATGGGAAGACCATGGCCCTCGCCAAGGGTGGCGTGACCGACCTCGCGAGGATCGCTGGCAGGACCAACCTCGTGAGGGAGGCTGGAGAGATTAGCCTCGTGAGGATCGCCCGCACGACAACGCAGGCCTTCCTCCTCTGCCGCCACCGCCAAGGAGGAACGAAGACCAACATCAAGACGAGGGGGCTGGGGGCTTCCAGGAGCCACGTGTGATCGCTTGCATCTTGGGTGGCGTGCAAGCCCCAGCCCCACAACGCATCTTCAAGTAGTTTGCTCGCGAGGTGAATGCAGGTCTTGTTGGGGAACATAGCAGACATTCAAAATTTTCCTACGTGTCACCAAGATCTATCTATGGAGAAACCAGCAACGAGGGGAAGGAGAGTGCATCTACATACCCTTGTAGATCGCTACGCAGAAGCGTTCAAGTGAACGGGATTGATGGAGTCGTACTCGTCGTGATTCAAATCACTGATGATCCTAGTGCCGAACGGATGGCACCTCCGTGTTCAACACACGTACAGCCCGGTGACGTCTCCTACGCCTTGATCCGGCAAGGGGAGAAGGAGAGGTTGGGGAAGACTCCATCCAGCAGCAGCACGACGGCGTGGTGGTGGTGGAGGAGCGTGGTACTCCAGTAGTGCTTCGCCAAGCACCGCGAGATATGAGGAGAAAGAGGGGTAGGGCTACGCCAGGGAGACGTCAAGAACTCATGTGTGTTGGGCAGCCCAAACCTCAAGTATATATAGGGGGAGGGGAGGGGCTGCGCCCCCACCTAGGGTTCCCTCCCTAGGGGTGGCGGCAGCCCCCATATCCCATCTGGGTGGCGGCCACAAGGGGGAGAGGGGGAGGCGCACCTGGGGTGGGCCTTAGGGCCCATCTGCCCTAGGGTTTGCCCCCCTTCCCTCTTGGAGGCACCTTGGGCCCTTGTGGGGGGGCGCACCAGCCCACCTGGGGCTGGTCCCCTCCCACACTTGGCCCATGTAGCCCTCCGGGGCTTGTGGCCCCACTTGGTGGACCCCCGGGACTCTCCCGGTGGTCCCGGTACGTTACCGATAAACCCCGAAACTTTTCCGGCGACCAAAACAGGACTTCCCATATATAAATCTTTACCTATGGACCATTCCGGAACTCCTCGTGACGTCCAGGATCTTATCCAGGACTCCGAACAATATTCGGTAACCACGTATATCTATTCCCTATAACCCTAGCGTCATCGAACCTTAAGTGTGTAGACCCTACGGGTTCGGGAAACATGCAGACATGACCGAGATAACTCTCTGGTCAATAACCAATAGCGGGATCTGGATACCCATGTTGGCTCCCACATGCTCAACGATGATCTCATCAGATGAACCACGATGTCATGGACTTAATCAATCCCGTATACAATTCCCTTTGTCTAGCGGTACGATACTTGCCCGAGATTCGATCGTCGGTATCCCGATACCTTGTTCAATCTCGCTACCGGCAAGTCTCTTTACTCATTCTGTAACACATCATCCCGTGATCAACTCCTTGATCACATTGTGCACATTATGATGATGTCCTACCGAGTGGGCCCAGAGATACCTCTCCGTTTACACGGAGTGACAAATCCCAGTCTCGATTCGTGCCAACCCAACAGACACTTTCGGAGATACCTGTAGTGTACCTTTATAGCCACCCAGTTATGTTGTGACGTTTGGCACACCCAAAGCACTCCTACGGTATCCGGGAGTTGCACAATCTCAAGGTCTAAGGAAATGATACTTGACATTAGAAAAGCTTTAGCATACGAACTACATGATCTTGTGCTAGGCTTAGGATTGGGTCTTGTCCATCACATCATTCTCCTAATGATGTGATCCCGTTATCAATGACATCTAATGTCCATGGTCAGGAAATCCTAACCATCTATTGATCAACGAGCTAGTCAACTAGAGGCTTACTAGGGACATGGTGTTGTCTATGTATCCACACATGTATCTGAGTTTCCTATCAATACAATTCTAGCATGGATAATAAACGATTATCATGAACAAGGAAATATAATAATAATCAATTTATTATTGCCTCTAGGGCATATTTCCAACAGTCTCCCACTTGCACTAGAGTCAATAATCCAGTTCACATCGATATGTGATTAACACTCAAGGTCACATCCCCATGTGACTAACACCCAAAGAGTTTACTATAGTCAATAATCTAGTTCACATTACCATGTGATTAACACTCAATGAGTTCTGGGTTTGATCATGTTATGCTTGTGAGAGATGTTATAGTCAACGGGTCTGAATCTTTCAGATCCGTGTGTGCTTTACAAATCTCTATGTCATCTCCTAGATGCAGCTACGACATTCTATTTAGAGCTATTCCAAATAACTGTTCTACTATACGAATCTAGTTTACTACTCAGAATAATCTGGATTAGTGTTAAAGTTTGCATCGGCGTAACCCTTTACGACGAACTCTTTTACCACCTCCATAATCGAGAAAATTCCTTAGTCCACTAGCTACTAAGGATAACTTTGACCGCTGTCCTGTGATCCATTCTTGGATCACTCTTGTACCCCTTGACTGACTCATGGCAAGTCACACTTCAGGTGCGACACACAGCATAGCATACTATAGAGAGCCAATGACAAAAGCATAGGGGAGGACCTTCGTCCTTCCTCTTTTTTCTGCCGTGGTCGAGCTTTAAGTCTTAACTTCATACCTTACAACTCAGGCAAGAACTCCTTCTTTGACTGATCCATCTTGAACACCTTCAAGATCATGTCAAGGTATGTGCTCATTTGAAAGTACCATTAAGCATTTTGATCTATCCTTATAGATCTTGATGCTCAATGTTCAAGTAGCTTAATCCAGGCTTTCCATTGAAAAACACTTTTCAAATAACTCTGCATGCTTTCCAGAAATTCTACATCATTTCCAATCAACAATATGTTAACAACATATACTCATCAGAAATTCTATAGTGCTCCCACTCACTTCTTTGGAAATAGAAGTTTCTCATAAACTTTGTATACACCCAAAACTTTGATCATCTCATCAAAGCATACATTCCAACTCCGAGATGCTTACTCCAGTCCTTAGAAGGATTGCTGGAGCTTTGCATACTTGTTAGCATCTTTCAGGATTGACAAAAGCTTCCGGTTGTATCACATACAACCTTTCCTCAAAAATCGTCGAGGAAACAATGTTTTGACATCCTATCTGCAAGATTTCATAAATAATGCAGTAATTGCTAATATAATTCCAACAGACTCTTAGCATGGCTACGAGTGAGAAAGTCTCATCGTAGTCAACTCCTTGAACTTGTCGGGAAACATCTTAACGACAAGTCGAGCTTTCTTAATGGTGATACTTGCCATCATTGTCCGTCTTCCTTTTAAAAATCCATCTGTACTCAACAACCTTACGACCATCGAGCCATTCCGCCAAAGTCTACACTTTGTTTTCATATATGGATCCTCTCTCGGATTATATGGCCTCGAGCCATTTTGGAATCCAGGCCCACCATCGCTTCTCCATAGCTCGTAGGTTCATTGTTGTCTAGCAACATGACTTCCAAGACAGGATTATGTACCACTCTGAAGTAGTACGCATCCTTGTCATCCTAAGAGGTTTGGTAGTGACTTGATCTGAAGTTTCATGATCACTATCATAAGCTTCCACTTCAATTGGTGTAGGTGCCACAGGAACAACTTCCTGTGCCCTGCCACACACTAGTTGAAGAGACGGTTCAATAACCTCATCAAGTCTCCACCATCCTCCCACTCAATTCTTTCGAGAGAAACTTTTCCTCGAGAAAGGACCCGATTCTAGAAACAATCCCTTATTGCTTTCGAATCTGAGACAGGAGGTATACCCAACTGTTTTGGGTGTCCTATGAAGATGCATTTATCCGCTTTGGGTTTGAGCTTATCAGCCTGAAACTTTTTCACATAAGCGTCGCAGCCCCAAACTTTTAAGAAATGACAGCTTAGGTTTCTCTAAACCATAGTTCATACGGTGTCATCTCATCGGAATTACATGGTGCCCTTTTTAAAGTGAATGTGGTTGTCTCTAATGCCTAACCCATAAACTATCATGGTAATTCGATAAGAGACATCATGGTATGCATCATATCCAATAGGGTGCAGTTATGATGTACGGACACACCATCACACCATGGTGTTCCTGGCTGTATTGGTTGTGAAACAATTTCCACAATGTCTTAATTCTGTGCCAAACTCGTAATTCAGATATTCATCTCTACGATCATATCATAGACATTTTATCCTCTTGTCACGACGATGTTCAACTTCACTATGAAATTACTTGAACCTTTCAATAATTCAGACTTATGTTTCATCAAGTAAATATACTTAGTATCTACTCAAATCATCTGTGAAGTAAGAACATAACGATATCCACTACATGCCTCAGCACTCATTGGACTGCGCACATCAAGATGTATTACTTCCAACAAGTTGCTTTCTTGTTCCATTTTAATGAAAACGAGGCTTTCAGTCATCTTGCCCATGTGGTATGATTTGCATGTCTCAAGTGATTCAAAATCAAGTGAGTCCAAATGATCCATCTGTATAGAGTTTCTTCATGCATATCTACCAACAAACATGGTTCGCATGTCTCAATCCTTTCAAAAATGAGTGAGTTCAAAGATCCATCAATATGGAGCTTCTTCATGCGTTTTATACCGATATGACTTAAGTGGCAGTGCCACAAGTAGGTGGTACTATCATTACTATCTTATATCTTTTGGCATGAACATGTGTATCACTACGATCGAGATTCCATAAACCATTCATTTTAGGTGTAAGACCATTGAAGGTATTATTCAAATAAACAGAGTAACCATTATTCTCCTTAAATGAATAACCGTATTGCGATAGACGTAACCCAATCATGTCTATGCTCAACGCAAACACCAAATAACAATTATTTAGGTTTTAATACCAATCTCGATGGTAGAGGGAGCGTACGATATTTGATCAACCTTGGAAATACTTCCAACACATGTCGTCATCTCACCTTTTAGCTAGTCTCCGTTTATTCCGTAGCCTTTTGTTTCGAGTTACTAACAGTTAGCAACCGAACCGGTATCTAATACCCTGGTGCTACCAGGAGTACTAGTAAAGTACACATTGTAATGCATATCCAATATACTTCTGTCGACCTTGCTAGCCTTCTCATCTACCAAGTATCTAGGGTGGTTTTGCTTCAGTGACTGTTCCCCTTATTACAGAAGCATTTAGTCTCGGGCTTGGGTTCAACTTTGGGTTTCTTCACTAGAACAGCAGCTGAATTGCAATTTCGTGAAGTATCCCTTCTTGCCCTTGCCCTTCTTGAAACTAGTGGTTTCACCAACCATCAACAATTGATGCTCCTTCTTGATTTCTACTTTTGTGGTGTCAAACATCGCGATTATCTGAAGGATCATCATATATGTCCCTAATATATTATAGTTCATCACGAAGCTCTAGCAGCTTGGTGGTAATGACTTCGGAGAACTATCACTATTTCATCTGGAAGATCAACTCCCACTTGATTCATGCGATTGTTGTAATCAGACAATCTGAGCACAAGCTCAACAATTGAGCTTTTCTCCCTTAGTTTGCAGGCTAAGAAAATCGTCGGAGGTCTTATACCTCTTGACGTGGGCACGAGCCTAAAATCCCAATTTCAGCCCTCGAAACATCTCATATGTTTTGCGACGTTTTAAAACGTCTTCGGTGCCTCAACTCTAAACCGTTTAACTGAACTGTTACGTAGTTATCAAAATGTGTATGTCAGATGTTCGCAACATCCACAGACGATGTTCGAGGTTCAGCACACTGAGCGGTGCATTAAGTACATAAGCCTTTTACTGTCTGCATAATTGCTACTATCAACTTTCAACTAATTTTTCTCTAGGAACATATCAAAACAGTAGAACTAAAGCGCGAGCTATGACATAATTTGCAAAATCCTTTTGACTATGTTCAGGATAAACAAGTTCATCTTATGAACTCCCACTCAGATAGATATCCCTCTAGTCATCTAAGTGATTACATGTTCCGAGTCAACTAGGCCGTGTCCGATCATCACGTGAGACGGACTAGTCAACATCGGTGAATATCTTCATGTTGATCGTATCTTCTATACGACTCATGCTCGACCTTTCGGTCTCTTGTGTTCCGAGGCCATGTCTGTACATGCTAGGCTCGTCAAGTCAACCTAAGTGTTTCGCATGTGTAAATCTGGCTTACACCCGTTGTATGTGAACGTAAGAATCTATCACACCCGATCATCACGTGGTGCTTCGAAACAACGAACTTTCGCAATGGTGCATTGTTAGGGGAAACACTTTCTTGAAATTTTAATGAGGGATCATCTTATTTACTACTGTCGTTCTAAGCAAATAAGATGCAAAAACATGATAAACATCACATGCAATCAAAAGGTGACATGATATGGCCATCATCACTTTGCTCCTTTTGATCTCCATCTTCAGGGCTCCATAATCATCATCGTCACGGGCATGACACCATGATCTCCATCATCGTGTCTTCATGAAGTTGTCTCGCCAACTATTACTTCTACTACTATAGCTAACGGTTAGCAATAAAGTAAAGTAATTACATGGCGTTGTTCAATGACACACAGGTCATATAATAAATAAAGACAACTCCTATGGCTCCTGCCGGTTGTCATACTCATCGACATGCAAGTCGTGATTCCTATTACAAGAACATGATCAATCTCATACATCACATATCATTCATCACATTCTTCTTGGCCATATCACATCACATAGCATACCCTGCAAAAACAAGTTAGACATCCTCTAATTGTTGTTTGCATGTTTTACGTGGCTGCTATGGGTTTCTAGCAAGAATGTTTCTTACCTACGCAAAAAACACAACGTGATATGCCAATTTCTATTTACCCTTCATAAGGACCCTTTTCATCGAATCCAATCCGACTAAAGTGGGAGAGACAGACACCCGCTAGCCACCTTATGCAACTAGTGCATGTCAGTCGGTGGAACCAGTCTCACGTAAGAGTACGTGTAAGGTCGGTCCGGGCCGCTTCATCCCACAATGCCACCGAATCAAGATTGGACTAGTAACGGTAAGCATATTGAACAAAATAAATGCCCACAACTACTTTGTGTTCTACTCGTGCATAGAAACTATGCATAGACCTAGCTCTGATACCACTGTTGGGGAACGTAGCAGAAATTCAAAATTTTCCTATGTGTCACCAAGATCTATCTGTGGAGAAACCAGCAACGAGGGGAAGGAGAGTGCATCTACATACCCTTGTAGATCGCTACGCGGAAGCGTTCAAGTGAGCAGGGTTGATGGAGTCGTACTCATCGTGATTCAAATCACTGATGATCCTAGTGCCGAACGGACGGCACCTCCGTGTTCAACACATGTACAGCCCGGTGACGTCTCCTACGCCTTGATCCAGCAAGGGGAGAAGGAGAGGTTGGGGAAGACTCCATCCAGCAGCAGCACGACGGCGTGGTGGTGGTGGAGGAGCATGGTACTCCAGCAGGGCTTCGCCAAGCACCGCGAGATATGAGGTCAAGAACTCATGTGTGTTGGGCAGCCCAAACCTCAAGTATATATAGGGGGAATGGAGGGGCTGCGCCCCCACCTAGGGTTCCCTCCCTAGGGGTGGCGGCAGCCCCCAGATCCCATCTGGGTGGCGGCCACAAGGGGGAGAGGGGGAGGCGCACCTGGGGTGGGCCTTAGGGCCCATCTGCCCTAGGGTTTGCCCCCCCTTCCCTCTTGGAGGCGCCTTGGGCCCTTGTGGGGGGGCGCACCAGCCCACCAGGGGCTGGTCCCCTCCCACACTTGGCCCATGTAGCCCTCCAGGGCTTGTGGCCCCACTTGGTGTACCCCCGGGACCCTCCCGGTGGTCCCAGTATGTTACCGATAAACCCCCAAACTTTTCCGGCGACGAAAACATGACTTCCCATATATAAATCTTTACCTCCGGACCATTCCGGAACTCCTCGTGACATCCGGGATCTTATCCAGGACTCCGAACAATATTCGATAACCACGTATATCTATTCCCTATAACCCTAGCGTCATCGAACCTTAAGTGTGTAGACCCTACGGGTTCGGGAAACATGCAGACATGACCGAGATAACTCTCTGGTCAATAACCAACAGTGGGATCTGGATACCCATGTTGGCTCCCACATGCTCCACGATGATCTCATCGGATGAACCACGATGTCATGGACTTAATCAATCCCGTATACAATTCCCTTTGTCTAGCGGTACGATACTTGCTCGAGATTCGATCGTCGGTATCCCGATACCTTGTTCAATCTCGTTACCGGCAAGTCTCTTTACTCGTTCCGTAACACATCATCCCGTGATCAACTCCTTGATCACATTGTGCACATTATGATGATGTCCTACCGAGTGGGCCCAGAGATACCTCTCCGTTTACACGGAGTGAAAAATCCCAGTCTCGATTCGTGCCAACCCAACAGACACTTTCGGAGATACCTGTAGTGTACCTTTATAGCCACCCAGTTACGTTGTGACGTTTGGCACACCCAAAGCACTCCTATGGTATCCGGGAGTTGCACAATCTCAAGGTCTAAGGAAATGATACTTGACATTAGAAAAGCTTTAGCATACGAACTACATGATCTTGTGCTAGGCTTAGGATTGGGTCTTGTCCATCACATCATTCTCCTAATGATGTGATCCCGTTATCAATGACATCCAATGTCCATGGTCAGGAAACCGTAACCATCTATTGATCAACGAGCTAGTCTAGAGGCTTACTAGGGACATGGTGTTGTCTATGTATCCACACATGTATCTGAGTTTCCTATCAATACAATTCTAGCATGGATAATAAACGATTATCATGAACAAGGAAATATAATAATAATCAATTTATCATTGCCTCTAGGGCATATTTCCAACAGTTCTCCCCAAGCTTGGGGCCGCGCTCCCTCTCAGGTGGTCTGCGTGCGCTATCACGTTCAGCTCAGCGGATCAGCTCAAGTGCACGGCAACGGCCGGAGTCCTCCCGATGCTTTGCTCCCCGGTCATCAGCAACATGCAGGTCACCAGGATCCTCATGGACGGCGGAGCAGGACTCAACGTCCTATCCGTCGAGACGGTAGACAATCTCCAAGTACCGTACGATCAGCTTCAGCCGACCAAGCCCTTCTCAGGAGTCACTGATGATTCCACTGTTCCAATAGGGCAGGTTCGCCTTCCGGTCACCTTCGGGCAGTGCAACAATTACCGCACCAAGCTCATCGACTTCGACATGGCCCACATCCGTCTTCCATACAACGCCATCCTTGGGTACCCAGCCCTGGCCAAGTTCATGGCAGTGACTCACCATGGATACAATGTCCTCAAGATGCCAGGAAATGGTGGAGTCATCACCGTACCCTGTAAATAAAAGGATGCAATGTGTTCACTTGAGCGCGCGTTCCAAGCCGTAGCAATCAAAGACCCGGACCACAGGAACTGAAGACTTCCCGAGGCGACCCTTAAGAAGAAGAAGGTTTCGCCTGGCCCAAGCCATAAGGAGGCCGGTGCCTTCGGAGGTGTTGCGTCAGGATCTGCGCCCAATCAGGGAGCGCCACCCTCTCTCGCATAGGAAGGCGCGCCTGGCGCCCTCCTCAGGCAGGGCTCGGGGGCTCTTTCTTGGAGAGCCATCGACCTTGCCAAGGTCGCGAGGGAGGCGCTCGGGCACCAGTTGGAGGGGTGCTTCCAGGCATGTTTCCCTCAGGAAGGTACAAGGCAAGGAAGACCAAACCCTCAGGAGTTCATCGCAAGAAACACCCAGGAGCTATAGGAGTCGAGAGTCATGCGCGGTAGCCGCCGCTTGCCCACCGTAGCCCCACATCCATGCGAGGATGGTGGGCTGCGCGTCTGCATCGACGTGCCAGAGCCTAACCAAGCCGTGTCTCAGGAGTGCCTCTGGCCTTCGTGCATGGGGCATTGCGAGGGTCCACCCCACAGCTACGTTCTCATGCCATTCGGCCTACCGAACGCGGTCGCCGCTCATCAGTGCCTGCTGAGGAGCATTCTGGAGGCTCAGGAGGTCAGGCATTGTGCGGTCCTAGCGGAGATGGAGATGGCCCTCGGAGACCCGCCAGTTCCCCCGGAGCCTCCAGAGGCTCCTGGGCCTGGGGGCTCGTGAGGGTCGACGTCATCATCGCGCATCACCCGCTTCTTCAACATCACTTCATCTTCAACGGCACCAGGTGACATCTTTCTAAGTTCCGTTTTTAGCTGGGAGCACCCACAGGGCCGCATCATTCCCAGGTCACGTGGGTCCGTCCCTGCGGCATGTATCCGTTTTGTTTATGCTCTTTACCTACCTTGTTGGGGGCGCCCCTCGGGCTACATCACCCCCGAGCTGCTCGGGCCTGGCCTAGCGGCGTTTGCTTTTCCCGCGTCTACTTAAAATGAATTTTCTCCTGCGTGCTTAACATACCCGACCTAATCGCCTGCTCGATTGACTCCTACCTATGGAGCCGCTCGCTCTGGCACGGCATTTGCGCACGGGTCCGTCCCTGCAATGCCGATAAACCTGAGTGGTCAAGCTCTGGCCACGGCAGCCCCACAAGGCGCCACCTCACCAGGCCCTCAGTGCCCCAATCACTTCCCCGGAGCGACAAAAGGTTGGCTGGCAACCGTAACGACATGTCTTGTTTCTCTTCATGATTGGTGTGCAGGACCTACTCCAGGAGCAACGCTGGGGACGTCGCGAGCTGCCTCTCCCTCTCTCCGGCACGGACTGCTTGCACGTTAAAAGGGGGGCGCCTAAGCATCGCGACTCATGGGCTCCTACTGGCTCTCCATCCCTCACCCCCTGGCCTTGACCCACGGCATCGCGACCTGTCATACCAGTGGCGGCTGAGCTCGCTCGAGGGCTGGGACCTGAGGATGTAGAGCATTAAGGAAAGTCCAGGGGAGCGGGAAGAAGCTCGCGAGGACCTAATCCAGCAGCGCCTTAACTGCCACCACTCGGGCCGGGCGCTTCATCGAGGAACTACACCAAACTCAAGAGATAAGTCACGCTCTTACAAGAGTTGGACCAAACGCAGTGCCAAACCCTCGCCCAGTGCGGGTCTGTCGTGGCGACGTTGCCTTCCTTTCTCGCCCAGCGAGGGCTTCTTGAGCGCTAAAGGGGACCCCCCGAGCATCGCGACTTGGGGGCTGTTAGCGGACCTCGGGCCGCTCACCTCCTGGCCTTGACCACGACATCACGACCTGGCATACCAGCGACGGCTGAAGCCTGCCTGGGGACTGGGACCTGTCAGCGTAGAGCGCCAAGTCCTCGTGAGGATAGAAAGGGGGAGCCGAGCCGAGACAAGACAAGCAGCTCGCATTGATTCATATTAAGACATAAAGTTCGCAAAAGACATGGCAGGCGCCTTACATACCCCCACGGGGGGTTGCTTCAATTCCTCGCAGGGAACAAAAGTGCTAATCCTAAGGAACGCTAATCGCCCACACCTCCGCAAGGGACGCCATCATCAACAGTGGGCTGCCCAACGCCGGCGCCAACCCCATCTAGATCAGTCGGCAGCTGGACGCAGCAGCCCCGCTCCGAGCACGACACGAGCTCGGGGGCTCGTAGCTGTCGTCGCTCGTCTCCGGAGACGCGAGGATCTCGGGAGAGCTGCTGGATTCCCTAGCTCCTCCACTGCTGCATGAGGAGCTGCTGGAGGGCCGATGGGCGGGCCAGGTCCTCGCCAGTTCGTTGCCCCTGCCGCTCTCCCTGGGGAAGCACTCCAGCCGGCGTCCTTCAGCATAGAAGACCTTGAAGAACATCAGGGAGGCGCCATCGTATTCAAGATGAATTACGAGGGCACCTACCGTCCGGCAGACCCGGGCGATTTCTCCCCAGCCCCGGGTCATGAAGACCTTGCCCGGAGCAACGACCGCGACCTCCGCTCCGGTCACGAGGGTACTGCAGTCAGCGTGCTGCAGCCAGAGCTCCAGAGCCCCACTCGGCAGCATCTCAAAGGCGAAGGAAGGAGGAAGGCGAATCCAAGAGCTTGGAGGCATGGCGGCATGGAGCACGAGCTCACGAGAGGAGCGCTCGGCGTGGACTCAAGGAGGAACGACGCACACCACTGTGACTCGCCGGCATCGACGGCGGCACCATCAATGTCGCTCGACGCCTTCTCCCCCAGGACCCACGACGCGGGCGTGCAAGGGTAGCGGAAACCCAGGTGGTGGCCGCTCGTACCAGGGCCTCGGTGCCTCCTGCTGAACACCCTCATCTCGGTGGCAGAGGACCAGCCGCTTCTTCGGCAGAAGTGGGTCAGGACCCTCTCGGGGGGCCTTTCCCTTCTCTTCTGCAGAAAACCGGCGGATTGGTGCCATTGGTGTAAGGAGGAGCAAGAACAGGGAAGAAGAAGGAAAGGAGCAGCAGGAAGGGATGGACTATAGGGGCTCACGCAGCCCCGTACTTATAGCCGGAGGAGGCCAAACGCCGAGCACCATGGTCGTAGGTAATCATGACCGTTTTCTCAGCATGCAGGGACTTGTCAAGTCGTGCGGTCGCCGAGGCGTCGTGGGGAAGCGCGGACGTCCACGACCTATCAATCGCCATGCGGCACCCAAGGCCATAGGCTTTTTGGGCCCGCGGCACTTCGCGCTTGCCTCTTCGCTCCCCTGCTAGGCCAAGCCCGGGCGCACCTTGGGCCTGGGGGCTACTGTCGGCATTCTGGGAACGGGGGTCCCCAGACTTGCCTGCCTGCGGCCTGCGGCGTGACTCAAGTGGGGGCCTAGCACGGCCCATCTTCATCAAATCAAGCTCAAGACCCTTGCGAGGGGCCAAGCCTCGCGGGGCAGACGACCAAAAGCTTCCTCAGAGGTAGCCTCATCAGGCAGGCTCGTGAGGAGGCGGAGAAATCAAGGCAGGGGTACCTCGCGAGGAGCCCGTGAAGCAAGCCATGACGATCGAGACCAGGCGGGCGCTGGCCTGCGCAGTGTCCTTGTTTCCCCTTTGGTGCAAAGGGGGCAAGCACAGGCCAAGGCATCGGGCAACGGTTACCATTCCGGTGCAACGAGACCAAGACCAGCAGAGCGGCAGGACGGAGGTCACTGTGGAGCCCGAGACGGTGTCATCACCAGTGCTTTTGGCAGCCGAAGAACACCTTTGGTCAGGATAACTTGTACTAGATGTTCCCCTTCAAAATGGACAGTTGTTGGCGCCCTTCCCGCTCATTTATTTGGGGAGAGGCCCAGGGCCTCTATAAATAGAGCTAGTCACCACAAAGTAAGGGGGATCGAGAGAGAGACATCTAGAGACACCTAGAGAGATCCAGGGACATCTAGAAATCTGATAGAGCCCTAGCAGAGAGAGAGAGGCAATTGAACTCACCCAAGCAGTTTATCGCACCAGTTCAAGAACACCTCTCGCGAGGCTATTCTTCCCTTGTACTGTTCATCATCTGCCCCTGAGGCAATCCACCACACCACACACTGGAGTAGGGTATTACACCACAACGGTGGCCCGAACCAGTATAAACCTCGTGTCCCTTGTGTTGTTCATTGTTTCCAGCTTAGATCACGTGAGGAGATTGGACGTAGATCGGTAGGGGAGAGATCTCGGCGCACACCCCAGTGTTCGAACCTCAAGGGTCTGCGAGAACCCGAAATCCGACAGGTATAGAGAGTTCGAGGGAGAGGGGAGCCCGTGAGAGATAGCAAAGAGAGAGAAAGAGCTACTCCCTCCGTTCGATAATGTAGTTCCAACATTTTTTTAAGTCAAACTTTTGAAACTTTGACCAAGTTTATAAAGAAATTACTTATATCTACAATACCAAAGATAAATGATAGTATGAAGTAAGTACATGTTGTGATGAATCTAATGATCGTTCCAGATGTAAATGTTTTTCTCCACATATACCTGGTCAAACTTTTCTGAGGTTTGACTTTTCAAAACATCCATATGCTTATGGACATGACAGAGTCCCTAACTAGAGAGAGAGAGAGAGAGAAAAGTGTGTGTGTGTGTGAAAGAGACATGTACAACACACAATAAAAGTAGAGAAAAAGCATGCGTGTCTTATGCAAACATATCACACATGCATCTTCGACAACGGAGGCAAGGTGAGGAGATATTGTGTGGTTGTTTGGAACCGTGAGAGCAAGACCCCTAGCACGTGGCCAAGAGGGGTCTGACAAACAAGGGAGAGAGGTCGAGAGAGACGTACGGAGAAAATGCAGACATGGGGAGGAGAGAGTGTATGTTTGTCATAGAGAGATCCCCTAGAGATCGTGATGGTACTACATGGGTGGGAGATCGAGTGACAAGGTGTGTGCGCGATAGAAGATGCCCCGAGAGATATCGAGATAGACGTATGGATGGAAGGAGACAATACGTGTGTTCTTGATGGCTAGTAAGAGATAATCATACTTAGGAGGAGGGGAGTGCTTGTGCCTATGATGGAGTGAGGGGTTATGGTAGGGGGGTGCATGTCACATGGAGAGAGAAGAAGGGCGGAGAGTGTTGGATGGGTCTATATGTATAGCGCGTGCGAGACATGTGTATGTGTGAACTAGGGAGATATAAGGCCAATTTGGCTTGCGTCCTGAGCATCTTTTGCCTGGCCTGGGGTTGTGGCTGGATTTCATGCATGCTTGTTTGGTTGCTACCCTGTGAAAAAGAAAGGCCGCCTGGCCTGGGTTCCCTTGCACTTTAATTAGCATGGCTGAACTCCACACACTGCAAGTAGCCTGGCCCAGGCGACCGATTTCGAACGCCTGTCCGTGCCTGCTCATGTGGCCACGAGGCTAATAGCAACGTGGATGGATATTAGCATTAAATAATTGATGCATGGATTGATTGATGGGACGCTGATGCTTTGCCTGGCCCAGGCATGAACCAAACGCTTCAGCACCACACAAGCCTGCCCAGGCAGAAATATTTTACATCTCACGTCCACACCAGGCAGTACCGACCATTAAGGCATGAGGGTCAGGTCACGAACCAACACTACAAAAAAATACACTTCCGCGATGATACGTGTTTGTCACAGTAGGTCGCTTTTTTTGTCATGCATGTACATCCATGACAAATTTATGACAGAATCAAAATAGTCATACCTGTGCTGTCGTAGAAGTGTTCCATGACATTACCAAAATTATCATCACGGAAGTGTCCACTTCCATGACGATAAATCATGCGTCATAGAAGTGCTTTCGTCAAGGGTGACCGACACGTGGCATCCACCGTAACAGAACACCTTTAAGCTATCGAGTCGGGTTTTGGATCCGATAACCCGTTAACAGCCCCGACCAATGGGAAATTTCCACGTGTAAAATTCTTATTGGCCAGACGAAACATGTGTCAGCTCGTCAGTGGGTCAGATAGGCGCCTATGATACGTCGACACGTGGCACGGCCCAACAGAGGCCCATTCCTGTGAAAAGGCCGGCCCGTTTGACTTGGTCAAAAGGTGGCAGGCCGGCCCATGGAAAGCCTGTTAACGGCCTGTTCGCATATACCCCATTTACAGCCCGCTAACCCAAGGCCCATTACGCCCTATCCGAATTAGGCCCAGTAGCGTCATCTGGGCCATCCAATATGATTCCAGCCCATTTTCACTTCTGGCCCATGTATGGCCCATGACATCTTTCGGCCCATATGAGGCCCTATGTAACTCTTGGCCTATTAACGGCCCATGGTGAAACTGGCCCGTAATGAACATTGTATCACTTTACACCCATTAACGGCCCGTGGTGAAACTGGCCCGTAATGAACAATGTATCACTTTATACCCATTAACGGCCCGTTATTCCGTTGGGCCATTTCTATCCCATGTTATCTTTCAGCCTTCTCAGAGCCCATTTATTCTTGGGCTCATTTACAGCATTCCTTTACTTACGGCCCGTTACTGACATTTTCTGCTTGTGGGCCAAATTCAACCCGTGGTTACAGTCGGCCCGTTTGTGGTCTGTTAATACGTTGGGCCGTTTTCATAGCGTCATCAAATACGGCCTATTAATGATGGCCCGTTACGGTCGGCCCATGAACGGATGATTCCAACTCTAGCCCGTTTACGGCCATAATGTGTCCTGTTATTGGCCCATGTTTGGCCAATCGATCATACGGCCCGTATAAGGCCCATTGATGATACGACCCATAGAAGGCCCATTGTTTCTACGGCCCGTAGAAGGTCTACTGTTTCTACGCCCCGTAGAAGGCCCACTGTTTCTACGGCCCATAGGAGGCCCAGTGTCACTATAGTAAATATTAGCCCATGGTTATTGTGGCCTAGTTTTAAAAAATAGGTTATTGTAGCCACTAGTTAACCGTGGAAAAAGAACTGCAATGACTACAAGGAAACAAATAAACAAGACAACAAGGAAATAAATAAGCAAGAAACTAACGCTAGGCTATCACGGCTATTACACATATTACATCCACTGGGCATCAAAGTTCGCCACCAGTGCAAATATAGGGAACAAAGCAGCATATCATATACACTGGCCATCAAAATTGGCCACCAGTGCAAATAAACGTGGCAACAAAACAAGAGCATAACTGAAACAACTTCAGAAGAGCTCAAGAAACGTTATCCTAGGTATCCACCATGCTGGCAATAAGCTTAGCAAGCTGATTAGCTTTGTCCTATTTGGCGCTAAAATCCTCCAACGCTTGCTGTTGCACCAGAAAGTATGCATCTGAATGCTCCAGGGACTTCCGCAGTCCTTCCGCTTCTTGTCGCAGCATAGTTGATCGATGTCTTTCAGCTTGTAGCTGAGACTCAAGAAACCGAACTGATTCAGACAATGAGTTTGAATAGCTTGTGCAAGCGGTAGTGGCCAGTAACTCCAACACTAAACCAAGACAGGATGTGTCACTATCCTGAACCTTATCTGCATTACTTCTTTTACCATTGCTTAATAAGGCACTCTTCCCCAATATTCTGTCAGCATTCTAAAAGAAGAAACAAGCAGACACATAACAAGTTTAGCATGTACTAGTATATGAAACTCATTTCGGTGAACCAGTTCATTAGTAAGGTGGACAGAATTAAACTACCAAGTCTTCTATTGCCAAGTACTAGTACGTAATAAAAGCATCAAACAAACATATATCTATGTCCTATGGTAGCAATGGAATCTTAAATTAGAACAGTTGTTCTTCAGGTTTAGGCACTTGTTCTACATGAATAGAGTACAATAAGACGCAAGAATATAATATTTAAAAATAGAAAATGAGCTCATAGACCTTACCACATTCTTGGTTTGGGACCAGTACAGAACAAGGCATTCCCAGTCATCGTCCAGTAAATGTGTCTCAGGAGAACGTAAGGGAATTTGATGAGTTTCTTTGCCGGTGAAGTATGTTTTCTTCAGGTAATTCCGATACTGCCACCAAGCATTCTTGAAGATAGCAGAGGTATTAGCACAGGTTACCTCATCCCGAGTTTCCAAATCGGTCCTTCTCTATAGAGAAAAATGGGAAAATTTGCTGTATTATAACCATCATGGAGGTAGGATGTATGGGACGAAGTAAAGTAATTGCCATGAATAACATTACTTACACATAACTCTTGGACAAACACCTGCAACTGGCATTTTCCTTCATCTTCAGTATAATATTTCCAAGATGGGAAGATACGCACATACGATTTAACAACATCAAATGCGATAGATGCTAAATTACGACTACCTGGTTGTGCTTCCTCCACAGGAATAGACATACTAACTGGTGGAGTTGGGGTTCGCCGTGATAGTACTGGCCCTTTGGGCACTGGAGCTGCCTTACTAACTGCTCTCATTTGGGAGCTCTGTGGTGGAGATGGTGCTGTGTCAACAGGAACTGGGTTACTATCGGCTGGGGTTAGATTGGGTGAAGCTGGTTCTCTGTCCATCATAGTAGGGGTACAATCTGCGAGAGTTTGGGTTATGTGTGGTAGGGCTGGTTCTTGTGCATGTACAACCGGGGTGCTATCTCGACCAAGAGGTAGCACTGTTTTATTTGAAGACCGTGTTTTTAGTTCGCTAGATACTGGCATCACCCGCTCCAATTCAAATGGCTGATAAACAGGAAACATAGTTGAATGTACAGACATTGTATGAGAGACAGATGCAATAGATAGTGTGGGAAAAAGAGGGCATGAAATAGTTGACATGTATATTGTTTCACTAAAACGGATAGCATGACATAATTTCACATATATGATGTCTATCTAAATTGGATAGCATAGCATAACATAATTCAAAGATATGATGAATAACTAAACATGATCGCATGACATAATTCACCTACATGTTATCTAAGTAATCAGGATCGCTTCATTTAATTCACATATGTGACTTATATGCTAAATAGAGGGCATTATATATGATGTCTGAACTAAGAACATGGTGTTGAATATTGTGTATATGATGTCTAAACTATGCAATGCAAGACACCGTATGCATGATATGAGCAGTATAACCGTGCCAAGTTAGAGCATACACCTCAGTGGGGGAATATGACTGGTCATCTGTCTCTGAATCCATCTCTGAGGAGCTATCGGGACCCAACAAGAGATCTGCTTCGACAGGTAGCACTGTCTGCTCTGAAGGCCTTGTTTTCACTCCAGATTTTTCCATCTCCCACCCAAATGGCTGATTCACAGGAAGAGTAGTTTAATGTACAAACATTGTCGACAAATGGAAATGTAATGAAGAAAAGGATGGGCAAGATATCATTCAAATATATGATGCCTGGTTAAACAAGATGGCATTGCACATTTCACATATATTATGGCTGGCTAAAAGACATGAGACTACATAATTCCCATATATGATATAGAAACTAAACAGGTGGCATTACAGAACATGTCTAAACTAAGCAGATGACATATATGATGTCAAAAGTAGACACTGCAAGGCAACATATGCATGATATGACTAACATCATCATGCCAAGGTAGAGCAAACACCTTGGGGGGGGGGGTAAATAGGAGTGGTCAGCGGCGTCCGAATCCGCCTCAGAACAGATATCTTCCTCTGGATTGCAATCTGGAGAGGGGTAGGGAGGGTTTGCCATTGAACCCACCATGGAGCGATGTCTGCATGACATTGTATTCCCGCACAAAACTCTTCTCTTTTTCTCTACATGTTCAACATGACTGTGTACAATATCTGACATGCATACGAAAAAAATATGGTGAGATTATGTAAGGAGAGCATGCAGAAATTTAAAGTGATGGTAACAACCAGTGGATCGATGTTTTTCCGTTGAACCAAAATAGCCCTAATGGATCAACGTGAATGTATAGTAATAAGTGATGCAACAAGTGTACAACCTCTTTGCCGTAGCCGTGTCGACCTCAGCATCATTGGGTTGGTCGCTGAAGCAGTTGAGGCAGAGGTGGCTGTCGGAGGTGTGGAGGAAGATCTGAGGAATCTGTAGACGGCGTCCAGGGCACTGCTCTGTTGTGATGGATCGTTCTGTTGTTGGAGCAGCTCCGGTGAGCCGTAAGACGTCAAGGCTGAAGCAGCATAAGACAGACATCGTCAATCTCAAGTGGGATTCTAATAGCATCTCCAATAGATGATGTAAAATGGATGTAAAATTAACATCACCAAAAACCACCTGACTACAACAGATGAGGTAAAAACTGTTGACTCTGAACTTAACTATCAAAACTGAAATTTACTGTGGAATCTGAATGCTACTGTCGAAACTGAATGCAATGGTAGCACAGAGGCACTTGACATGTAGTTTAGGGAGGGAATGCAGTTCATCTTCAACCTGCACCCCCCTGAGCCGCCAACCACCACCGGCCGAACCGCCGGCCCCAGCGCCGCCTCGCCGCCCCGAAACAACTCGCCACTGCCGCCCAGCCAGCCCTCTAGGCCCCCCGCCCCCACCCTGAAACCTAAGATAGATAGTGGGTGAAAGTGCAACTATCCCTAGGTGGTTTTGGTAATTCATAACAACATATAGCTCATTGAGCTAATACTATTCCAAGATAATTATTTCAGGAAAGCCCAATGATTGGCATGGCATGGATGTGAAAGTGGAACCCTCAAAATGCTAAGGACAATGGATTGGCTAAAGCTTCAAGCTCAAGACTCTTCATTTTATATTTTAGTGATCCAAGATCACATTGAGTCCATAGGAAAAGCCAATACTATCAAGGAGGGATGAGGTGTTGCTTAATGAGCCTCTTGCTTCATGTGCTTAGTGATACGCTCCAAAACCCTCAACTACTTTCCCATATCCACATATGACCAAAACTCTAAGCCAAACTCGGTCCTACCGATTCTTCCTATCCGGCGCCACCGAGTTTCACTTGTCATTAGCCACTGCCAAACCCTAGCAATTCGGTTCTACCGATAAGGATCTCGGTCCCACCGAGATTGCAATGTAAACTCAGTGTTTCCCTTTTGTAACTTTTCGGTCTCACCGAGTTCCACTCGGTCTCACCGAAAGAGCAAATCGGTCCCACCGAGTTTGCCTGACCAACTCTCTGGTTAGCTAATTACCAAATTCGGTCTCACCGAGTTTGTGTAATCGGTCTCACTCAGATTACGTTATGCCCAAACCCTAACCAAATCGGTCCTACCGAGTTGCATGTCAGTCCCACCGAAATTCCTAACGGTCACTAGGTTTACTATTTTGGTCAGACCGAGTTTTCTGATTCGGTCCCACCGAGATTGGTAAATTATGTGTAACGATTGGATTTTGTGTGGAGGCTATATATACCCCTCCACCTCTTTCTCATTCAGTGAGAGAGCCATCAGAACACACACATCATTCCAACTCATTTGTTCTGAGAGAGAACCACCTACTCATGTGTTGAGACCAAGACATTCCATTCCTACCATATGAATCTTGATCTCTAGCCTTCCCAAGTTGCTTTCCACTCAAATCTTCTTTCCACCAAATCCAAATCCTATGAGAGAGAGTTGAGTGTTGGGGAGACTATCATTTGAAGCACAAGAGCAAGGAGTTCATTACCTACACACCATTTGTTACTTCTTGGAGAGTGGTGTCTCCTAGATTGGCTAGGTGTCACTTGGGAGCCTCCGACAAGATTGTGGAGTTGAACCAAGGAGTTTGTAAGGGCAAGGAGATCGCCTACTTCATGAAGATCTACCGCTAGTGAGGCAAGTCCTTCGTGGGCGATGGCCATGGTGGGATAGACAAGGTTGCTTCTTCGTGGACCCTTTGTGGGTGGTTGCTTCTTCGTGGACCCTTCGTGGGTGGAGCCCTTCGTGGACTCGTGCAACCATTGCCCTTGGGTGGAGCCCTGTATGGACTCGCGCAACCGTTACCCTTCGTGGGTTGAAGTCTCCATCAACGTGGATGTAGGATATCACCACCTATCCGAACCACGGGAAAAACATCCGTGTCTCCATTAGTGTTTGAACTCTCCAAACCCTTCCCTTTACATTCTTGCAAGTTGCATGCTTTACTTTCCGCTGCCCATAAACTCTTTGCATGCTTGCTTGAATTGTGTGATGATTGCTTGACTTTTCCTAGTATAGCTAAAATTTGCAAAGAACTAAAATTGGGAAAAGGTTAAGTTTTTATTTGGTCAAGTAGTCTAATCACCCCCCCTCTAGACATACTTTCGATCCTACAAGTGGTATCAGAGATTTGGTCTCCATTTGCTAGATCTCCATAGCTTTTGGTGGTCATAGCCTTGGTTTCACAACCTAGGAGAGTATGGCGTCTAGCGAGGGAAATTATCACCGTAGAGGTCCTTACTTTGATGGTACTAATTTTGCTAGTTGGAAGCATAAAATGAAAATGCATATTCTTGGACATAACCCTGCTGTTTGGGCTATTGTGTGTGTTGGTTTGCAAGGTGACTTCTTTGATGGGAGAGAACCAAACCGTGAAGCTACCGCGGATGAGTTGAAGATGTTGCAATACAATGCCCAAGCTTGTGATATTCTCTTCAACGGATTGTGCCCCGAAGAATTCAACAAAATCAGCCGCCTTGAGAATGCAAAGGAAATTTGGGACACTTTGATTGATATGCACGAAGGCACCGACTCCGTCAAGGAATCCAAGTTGGATGTGCTTCAAAGCCAACTTGACAAGTTCAAGATGAAGGATGGTGAAGGTGTCGCTGAAATGTACTCTAGGCTTGCTCTCATCACAAATGAGATTGCCGGCTTAGGAAGTGAAGAGATGACCGATAAATTCATCATCAAGAAGATCCTAAGAGCCTTGGATGGAAAATATGATACCATGTGCACATTGATCCAAATGATGCCCAATTACAAAGATCTCAAGCCAACGGAGGTGATTGGAAGAATTGTTGCTCATGAGATGTCACTTAAGGATAAAGAGGAACTTCACAACAAATCAAGTGGTGCCTATAAAGCCTCATGTGAAGCCCCTACATCATCAAGTGAGAAACAAGACTTCAATGAAGAATTGAGCTTAATGGTGAAGAACTTCAACAAGTTCTACAAGAGTAGAAGCAAAGATAGAAGCTCCAAATCAAGGTCCTACAATGACAAAAGATCTTCTAGTCGAGAGCGAAACTGTTACAATTGTGGAAGACCTGGACACTATTCCAATGAGTGTACGGCTCCCTACAAGAGAAGAGAAGATTCTCCAAAAAGAAGAAGCAAAGGATCACCACCAAGAGAGAGAAGGAGTAGAGATGATCGTTATGAACGAAGATACTCACGGAGAAGCAAGGATTCAGAAAGGAAGGAAAAATCATCAAGGAGCTACACAAGACGAAGACATCAAGCTCATGTTGGTGAATGGGTATCCGGCTCCGACTCTGACAGCCACTCGGAGAGAAGTTATCACTCCGACTCCGAATATACTCAAGATGAAGGTGTTGCCGGTCTAGCACTTGTGTCAACCAACTCCTACGACATATTTGACTCACCAAATGAAGGAGTTGGAAGATGCTTCATGGCCAAAGGTCCTAAGGTAACACACCCCGAGTATGTTGATTTCAATAGTGATGAAGATGACTTGTTAGGTGATGATTTGCTCGGTGACAACTCTAGTGATGAATACTATGATGAAAGACCAATTAATCATGCGAATCAAGATAAAACGAGTGACAATGATAAGGAGAAGATTGAGGCTCTAACTAAAGAACTAAAAACTCTTAAGTTGGCTCATGACACTATCTTCGAAGATCATCGAGAACTTTTAAGAGCTCATGAGAAACTACGCTTTGAAAAGCTCAATCTTGAGCAAGAGCATGAGTTCTTAAAGACAATCAATGATGATCTCCGTAAGAAAAGTTCTTCTTACATTGCCAAGCGTTTACTATTATCCACTTACATGCCCCAAGTCAAGTCTAACAAGAAAGATTCTTCCTCTAGTTGTAACAATGATCATGCTAAATTCAATATTGTTGCTTCTAGTAGTTCTCTTGATTCCACTAATGATTCTCTTAGCCAAGTTACACTTGAGCAAGAAAATAGCTTATTGAAGGGAATTATAGAGAAAGGAGTGTACAAAAGCCTTGCCGGGAGTAAGCAATTCGAGGAAATTGTGCGCAAGCAAGGAATGCACCAGAAGAATCAAGGTGTTGGTTTTGAACGAAAGTTCAATGCCAATGGAGTTGAATGGGAAGAAGATCAATACCCCAAGAGAAAGTTTGTCCCTCAACAAGAGAAGTATACTTCTTTCAAGGGGACACAAGCTCAAGATGATCTTCCACCACAAGACTACGAGCAAAAAGGCAAGGACAAGCTTCAAGAGGAAATTGATGCATTTTAAGAAGCTCCTAAGACCTTAGTCAAGTGGATTCCCAAGACTTCTTCAAGTTCCACTTCATCAAGTACGACTACAACTCCAAGGATTCCCATCAAGATGATGTGGATTCAAAAGAAGAAGAACTAGAGAGTTCTTGAGGGTAACTCTGCCAACATACTTCACTCTTATCATTTTGGCAAGAACAAGTGCAATCAACTTCAACATCTTGCACTAGTTCATGGAGTCACAAACCCTCTTGTTGGTAAGACAAGGGACAAGGTAACCTAAAAGCTTTCATGGACATCATCTTTTGTGTGCATCACTCTATGTCTATGGATATCCTTGCTTGTTCCTTGTGGGACTAACCCATGTAGGTATTGGAAGCGCAATTCACTCAAATGGATAGCTCCAAGAGATCTACATCAACATTGAGCATCCACATCTTCAATATCTACATGAAGTCATCATCGACAAAACCCAAGGTTAGTTCATCCCTCTTAGGGGGGATATCACATCTAGGGGGAGCTTTACTCTAAGACTTGAGCTAAAGCAACTCTAAAGATGTGAACAAAACAATGCTTTATGTAAAAGTGGTAACCCCACTTGAGCTTAAACGATGAGTATGACCTACGATCAAGTGTTCTCACTTGACTCCTAAGTCAATATACTCATATATAGATGACCTAGTCATCGCAAATTGCTTGATAGATGCTAGAATTGGTTGTGCATGCCTTGCCACGTATTTCATTTGCCATCTTATTGTGTGAGCATGCTGATTGCATATTTTACTCATTCGAGGACATCCACTTGTTGCTTTGATTGTTCGATTTTATTTCTTTTTGCCAAGTGGATGGACAAAAATGCCTAAGAACCTCCTCTAGCTATCTATGTTTTTCTCGTCTCAGACTCTATTCATGCTGCATCACAAAATTTGATCAAGTCAGATTCGAACCACTCTGCGTGAGGAGCGCTCGGAGTCCCCGATTCGTCATAGACTTAAACTTCCAAAACCTCTTTATGATTCTCGGTCTGACCGATACTCCACTTTCGGTCCTACCGAGATCATTAAGTTGATCTAGGTTTTCGATCTCGGTGTAACCGATTTGAACCTTTCGGTCTCACCGAGTTTCAGTAACTGCACGCAGTTATGAATCTCGGTGCCACCGAGTTGTTCAACTCGGTCACACCGACAGGGTCGGGCTATATATAGTCACGGGCAAAATTTGGAAATTTCTCCGAACCCCTTCGCCCGCGCGATAGCCTGCTCTGCCCCCGAGGTCTCCGGATCGTCTTCTCGCCGCCAGCAGCCTCCAGTCGCTGGTCTCCGTCGCCGTCAACGGGATTTCTGCCCCGCCGTTGCCGCCGTAGCAAGTCCCCGCCGAACTAGGGTATGGACTTGATCTTTGTGCTATTCCTCAATCTGATTCCTAGCACATTGTGATCATATTGATTCTTGCCACGATTGAAACACTTCTATCCAGTCAAAACGCTCATAGCTTAGGTTTGATTCGAAAATTCTAGGTTTAGGTCTCCGCCGAAACCATCTCGGACCCACCGAGTTGAAAAACTCGGTCCCACCGATTTGGCTTATGCCATTGCACAAGTGAGACTCGGTCTGACCGAGAATTACTTATCGGTGTGACCGATTTTTGAACTCAGTGAAACCCTAGCAGTCTCGGTGCCACCGAACTGTGACTCGGTCCTACCGAGTTCACTAGTTTAGATTCCAAAACTGCTTCGGTATCACCGAGTTTGAAAGTCGGTAGATCCGAGATGATTTCAGTGGGAAACTAAAACTAGGTTTTTGAATCATTTCTTTTTGCAAAATCTCTGCATTTTGTGATGCTCATCCACTCTATCTCGTCTATAATCTATTCACAGGGTCAGCAGTCAGTTTGCATCATGTCAGACCAGAGTGACAACCAAAACTTGTCAGAGCAGCAAGTGCAGCTGAGTGAGGGCACTAGCCCCTCAAGTTCCTCAGATGATGGCAGCAGGAGCACACCCAGCAACCTGCCTAAAGCTGCCGCGAGACAAAGGAAGAAGAAAACCTCAGATTCTGAAGATGAGGACTATGTGGCAGAGGAAGAGGCCACTTCCAAGAGAGTGGAGCCAGCTCAAGGCTCAAAGCCAGGCCTGAAAATCAAAAGGCCAGTAGGCAGGCAGCCCATGTCAAAGGCTAGAGCCTCAACTGAGAAGCCTGCTCCCATTGAGCCCGTTGCAGCTGAGGGCAAGAAGAGGAAAGAGAGAGTGAAGAAGACTGTGGCTAGAGTGCTTGGGAAGGCCTCCATCATGGTAGAAGAGGAGGAGGAAGAAGAGGCAGCTGCACCAGCGCCCAAGGCAGCCAAACTTATGGGAGATGCCATAAGGTCAGGGGGAGCTGCATCCAAGCCCAAGGAAGCACCTAAGGCTGCATCTAAGCCTAAAAGTGCACCAAAGAGAAACACAAGAAGCATCCTAGCCACTAAGAAGAACAAGGCCCCAGTGCCTGAGACTGTTGCAGAGGAAGAGCAAGAGAGTGTCCTTCGGAAGCTCAAGCCCAAGATCCCAGACCACAACGATGCTCATCCTGTGGCTGAGGATATGAAGCTAAGGAGAGACTCAGGGCTCAGGAAATGGAGAGAAGCAGATCCATATGCTTCTAGGAGAAGGACTGCAGTGGACTATAGGTTTCATACCAAGGAGCAACAGGATTTCTATGAGACAGTGCTACTTGACAAGAAGCCAATTGTATGTGACATGAGATGGGTCGACTGGACCTATATCAAGGATAATGAAGAGTACTACCCAGGAGTTCAGGACAACTTTAAGGCGTGTGGAGTAGAGGACTTTGTTGGGCAGAAGCTCACAAAGTGGAACGAGGAACTCATCATGCAGTTCTACTCCACAGCTCACTTTTATCCAGATGGGAGGATTACATGGATGTCTGAGGGTACGAGGTACCACTCTACTGTTGAGGAATGGGCGAAGCTGATCAATGCCCCAGAGGAGCAAGAAGATGACTTGGATATCTATGCCAAGAAGAAGATGGAACATAACTCCATGTCCAACATGTACAAGGAGATTCCGAATGAAGCACTCGACACGTTCAAGTTTGGCTCGGTGCATTATTTGCTATCAGGATTGCCTACGATCAACTGGATCCTTAGGCACACCCTTCTGCCCAAATCAGGAGATCACAAGATGATCAGAGGTCACGCGATCAATTTGCTTCATGTTTTTGACGTGCCTCAAAAATTCAAAGTCATGAGCCTCATAGTGGAAACGATCAAAAGGACTGCGGCAGATCAGAAGAGGAGCTGTGGATATGCCCCTCAGATTCAGGAGCTCATCAACTCCAAGATGGGCACGGGCGTATATTTGTTGGATAAGGAACACCTGCCCATCCGTCCAGATTTTGAGAACAATGAAGTTGTGATGACAGAGAACGAACCATCATCTGCCCATGCACAAGCTCAGAAAGAGAAGGCGAAGAAGGAGAAAGCTGCCAGGATGCCTACTCAAGCGGAGGCATCTGATTACTTCTTGAAGACCAAACAAGAGCAGCTTGGTTACTTGATTGCATCCACGCTGAAAATTGAGCAAAGTCTGGCCAACCTCACTAAGAATCGGCAGAGCCTAGAGAGGATCATGGAACAGAAGTTCTATGACTTGGATGTCAAAGTAACGGAAGTTTAGTCTGTAGTGGAGTAGCTCTAGGAGGGCATGAATGAGAGGAGAGGCAGGACCACGACTCATGCTTTTTCTAGAGTGCCACGAGGCCCGAGGTCGTCTGCCGTGCCAGTTGCTGACACCAGAGCCACTACTTCAGCACCAGCTATAGCCTCAGCTCCAGCATCTACTTCAGCTCAAACTCCAGCGACTACTTCAACATCTACAGAAGCCTTCGTCCTTGAAGTGATCCGGACTCCACCACCACCTGAAGATCAAGCCTAAGCGTCGACTTAGCACTATGCATTTTCTAGGAACTTTTTGGTAACTTGTTGCCAAAGGGGGAGAAGATGTATAGATCATAGGCTTCGACAGAGAGAGTGTTGCTTTTCTCTCTTGCTTTATTTGGTGGTTTTTCGAACCTTTTCTGCTTTTGAGTGCTTGATACTACGTCATTATTTGTGAGACATCGATGATCATGTGTTTGATCATAAGCTACACTTAATGTTTGCTTGATGCTTGCTTAAATATTATCATTCTATCTATCGTTTGTGATCATTCACTATTCTTGGTGATGAGTGCATGTATTTCATTCTTATCATTTTGAGCACTCCACCAAGATGTATGTCACATGGAAGAGTAACCCATGACTCTAACTCTTTGTGCATTTGCAGTCCAAAGCAAATTTTAAATATGCACAAATTTAGGGGGAGCTCTTACTTATCACATACCTCTCAAAGCGACGATATATTTCATGCTTATTATCATTTGTCGAAGCTTTGATCTATATGTTGTCATCAATTACCAAAAAGGGGGAGATTGAAAGTGCAACTATCCCTAGGTGGTTTTGGTAATTCATAACAACATATAGCTCATTGAGCTAATACTATTCCAAGATAATTATTTCAGGAAAGCTCAATGATTGGCATGGCATGGATGTGAAAGTGGAACCCTCAATATGCTAAGGACAATGGATTGGCTAAAGCTTCAAGCTCAAGACTCTTCATTTTATATTTTAGTGATCCAAGATCATATTGAGTCCATAGGAAAAGCCAATACTATCAAGGAGGGATGAGGTGTTGCTTAATGAGCCTCTTGCTTCATGTGCTTAGTGATACACTCCAAAACCCTCAACTACTTTCCCATATCCACATATGACCAAAACTCTAAGCCAAACTCGGTCCTACCGATTCTTCCTATCCGGCGCCACCGAGTTTCACTTGTCATTAGCCACTGCCAAACCCTAGCAATTCGGTTCTACCGATAAGGATCTCGGTCCCACCGAGATTGCAATGTAAACTCAGTGTTTCCCTTTTGTAACTTTTTGGTCTCACCGAGTTCCACTCGGTCTCACCGAAAGAGCAAATCGGTCCCACCGAGTTTGCCTGACCAACTCTCTAGTTAGCTAATTACCAAATTCGGTCTCACCGAGATTACGTTATGCCCAAACCCTAACCAAATCGGTCCTACCGAGTTGCATGTCAGTCCCACCGAAATTCCTAACGGTCACTAGGTTTACTATTTCGGTCAGACCGAGTTTTCTAATTCGGTCCCACCGAGATTGGTAAATTATGTGTAACGGTTGGATTTTGTGTGGAGGCTATATATACCCCTCCACCTCTTTCTCATTCAGTGAGAGAGCCATCAGAACACACACATCATTCCAACTCATTTCTTTTGAGAGAGAACCACCTAGTCATGTGTTGAGACCAAGACATTCCATTCCTACCATATGAATCTTGATCTCTAGCCTTCCCAAGTTGCTTTCCACTCAAATCTTCTTTCCACCAAATCCAAATCCTATGAGAGAGAGTTGAGTGTTTGGGAGACTATCGTTTGAAGCACAAGAGCAAGGAGTTCATTACCTACACACCATTTGTTACTTCTTGGAGAGTGGTGTCTCCTAGATTGGCTAGGTGTCACTTGGGAGCCTCCGACAAGATTGTGGAGTTGAACCAAGGAGTTTGTAAGGGCAAGGAGATCGCCTACTTCGTGAAGATCTACCGCTAGTGAGGCAAGTCCTTCGTGGGCGATGGCCATGGTGGGATAGACAAGGTTGCTTCTTCGTGGACCCTTTGTGGGTGGTTGCTTCTTCATGGACCCTTCATGGGTGGAGCCCTTCGTGGACTCGCACAACCATTGCCCATGGGTGGAGCCTGTGTGGACTCGCGCAACCGTTACCCTTCGTGGGTTGAAGTCTCCATCAACGTGGATGTAGGATAACACCACCTATCCGAACCACGGGAAAAACATCTGTGTCTCCATTAGCGTTTGAACTCTCCAAACCCTTCCCTTTACATTCTCACAAGTTGCATGCTTTACTTTCCGCTGCCCATAAACTCTTTGCATGCTTGCTTGAATTGTGTGATGATTGCTTGACTTGTCCTAGTATAGCTAAAATCTGCCAAGAACTAAAATTGGGAAAAGGTTAAGTTTTTATTTGGTCAAGTAGTCTAATCACCCCCCCCTCTAGACATACTTTCGATCCTACAGTGGGGTACCTTTCCGGTGAGCCCCCGTCCCCGCTGCAGGTGGTTCTTCCTTAACTCTGGCGAGCCCCCAACCCCTGAAAATCGACTGACGCAAAAGTTGATTCAATCGACTGAAGTGTGGCTTAATCGGAGCAGAGCAGCAGCACGAGCGAGGGGAGAGCAGCAGCAGTAGCAGCTGGGCGAGCGAGCGATCGAGCGAGAGCCAGAGCAGCAGCAGCAGATCCGGCTGGTATGGACAACACCGTCGAAGGGGCCTCGCACTGGGGGTGAGCCGCCGTGGAGATGTCGCCCGTGGTGCTGGCTTCAGGGTAGCCGCTCCATGGGGGTGCGAGATGGAGCATCGTCGGCGCCGGGAGGTCGAGTTAAGAAGAAGGTGCGATGCGACGAGTGTACAACCTCTTTGGTGGCGCCGAGTAGGCCTCGGCTTCGTCCGAGGAGTCGGTGAGGATGCTGCGGTTCTGGTGGAGCAGGTTAAGGCAGCGCCGTGGGGATGGAGCAGCCGCGATAGACGAGGCGATCGTCGAAGCAGCTCCTTGGAGGTGGAGGACGGGGCGGCTAAACCGGCGGGACGATGATATGGACGATGGATCCTCATCCGAGGAGGTGGACGAGGGACATCGAGCTGTTGCGGTGGACAACATCGTCGGGGAAGAGGCTCCGGCTGGGCAGCGATGATGTGGCGGACGGAGGAGGGTGGGGTTTCGCGGCTGGAGCGGAGAGGTTATGGCGGCCTGGGATTTCGAATGGCGAATAGGGGGCGATGGGAGGGGGTGAAGCATGACTTAGGAACACGCTTGTCCAAAATGTAGGGTGTGTTACAAAAGTACCCCCCACCGATTTGAACTAGCGGCCCTTTTGGCTCAGGGTTAGAAGGGGGATTTCGCGTGTCGGGATTTGGCAGCTGGAGGGAGTTTTCGCGCGTGTTGTAATTTCGGGATAGCAAGGCGCGGGTTGTGATGGCGCCAGTTTTGGGAGCACGATATCTGAATTTTCGAGATATAACAAGACGCGGGTTGAATTTTAGGGACAAGCCTAATGTGTAGTAATATTGTACTTGTACGTACCAAATCAATTCACACTTCCCTCAATCAAAAAGAAAACGAAAAAATAAAACTATTCACACCACACAAAGAGAGAGTATTGCCCCGTTTTACTATACAAATGCTATTCAAAGCTACTCCCTCCTTCCATCTATATAGGGCCTAATGCGTTTTTCGATGCTAACTTTGACCAAATATTAGAGCAATGATATATGACATACAACTTACACAAAGCACACTGTTAAATTCGTCCATGAATGGTTCTTTCCATGATATAATTTTCACATTGTGCATATCATGTACTATTAATCATGTCAATAGTCAAAGGCGGTCTTAAAAATCTCATTACACCCTATATAGATGGAAGGAGGGAGTATGAATCCATGTTATGTCCGATTAAATTTTTTCGCTTGCTGTATAATGCATGTAACCTACTCATACCAACATTTTAGTGCATTCCAAATGTCTATACTACCGCTGCAATTCGAACTAAATTTGAATTCTTTTCTCTATTTCAATAAGAATCTACAATCATGATTGTTGCCAACTTCAACCATCATAGTTTCCTTGCTATCCGCCAGATATAAATCAGACGGCCTATAATGCAGGATGGCAGGCACACCATCATCAACAACTCCGTTTTTTAAAAGAGTAGAGATAAAATATATTAAATGTAGTATACCATGTTCATAGCCACACCATGTGTATCACCGTTATATATATTCACACATCCGTCGGTTTGAAACACTATGATAAATTCTTCAAATATCCGAATTCGCTTTTTATAATGAAGTATATATGATCTCTATTCGTCTTTTACACCCACACAACCCTCTTATCTTTGTAGCTAGCGCTAACTTTCTCTTGTGCATGCACACGCCCGCATCCCTCTCACCCTCCCTCAACATTCTCTAGCTCCATCGCGCAAATTCGTCTTTTCACTTTAGGTCGTTCACCCACGCTGTGTGTAGGCCCACAGCTCCTTCTTTATGGCACACATCGATCGATATGCCTCTCTAGCCAGGTGTGCCTAGCACAAACACAAGCTTCCCCTCTTCTCTTGTCACCGTCCATGCCTCACTCCCACCACTCTTTTCATCGTTCTGGTACTCGCACACTCCTCCCCCTCGATATAGTATGCCTCTCGTACCACCTCCTACATGCATCCCTCTCTCTCTATCCTTGTCCTCATGCCTCATTTGCTTCTAACACACACATGCATGTATACCGATCGATCTCCCAACATATACCTAGATCGACTTTAACTACCCCCCATCGATCGACGTACCTCACAAGTTATGTCTCTCCTTTCTCTTACAAAGGGCGATTGATCTTCCTATGTAGTGACGTCTGCTTACCACAGCCACATCGTCCCCCCTCATCATTCGTGCATGCCTCCTGACCCGTCTCTCACACGCACGTGCACAGACAACAAGCAGCCATCTCCTCTCTTATTGATATTGCGGGCGTGCCCTCCGTTTGTCTAGCAAGCCTATCGCACCATTTGTTAGAAGCAACTCCACTACCACCCCTCCAACACTCTAGCTCTATATCTCTCCCAATCTTATTCATCTCCTGCACATATGCATGGATACCAATCGATCTCCCTTAATACATGAGGCAGATCGATCTCCTTAATACATGAGGTAGGCCTCTCTCCTCCTCCACACATATACCAGCCATTGTACCTCTATAGTTAATTGGGCCTCCCTCTTCCCCCACCACACACCGATAGTCGAGCGCTGCAGGTAGGTATCCATGCCACAGAGACAAACTGCACATGTCCCATCAAGCGTTCTAGTAGGACAACCACTCTATATCTTTGACGTGGGCACACACAAATTCGATGGCATTCTTTATCGATCGCGCGCGCGCACACACACACACACACATCATCCCTCTCTTTGATTCTATGGACACCTCAAGCCGATGATACCTCCACTCTCTTCTCGTGGATCACCCCTCTATATATATGTTATATCAGGACTCTATTTCACACACATTACATATGTTAAATTTTTTGATTGACCCCCCCCCACAAAAAAAAACTCTCAAGAACCCACACACTATATCTCTCTAGGTTTGTATCTCTGTCACACAACCCCACGTAGGTGGTGTACGTATACAAGAAGAGAATAGGTGCACCATGCACATACTCACGCTTCGTGCCCAGCCACACCCACGCGGGTACACGGTGGAGCTCATTTCTTTACGAAATGGCAGCCCACATGCTAATTTGAATGCCTGTACTAGTTGTTTACCTACGGAGGTCATGTACCACGCGTGCACGAAACAAAGTTCGACTTGACGCGTTGCCGCGTTATCATTAAATAAAGTTATAACGCTCAATGGCACGTACACAGAATATAAAACGATTTTTATGGAGGAAAAGGTGGTCCGCTCTTCAGAATATCTCACACAAGGCTCCGGTGGCTTATCTCTCTCTCTCTCTCACCGTTGGTCACTGATCCGGCCGCATCCCGTCCGCCGGGGGAAAGGGAGTGCGGTGGCCTCTCTCTCTCTCATCATTGGTCACTAATCTGGCCGCATCCCGTCCGCCGGGGGAAAGTGAGTGCGGTGGCCTCTCTCTCACTCACCGTTGGTCACTGATCCAGCCGCATCCCGTCCACCGGTGGAAAGGGAGGAAGTGCATCGTTTCTCCGTTCGACGGTGAAAGCACAAGTGCTCCCTGGGTGGTTTTGGTAATTAATGTCAACATATCTCTTGTTGGACTAACACTTTTACCTAATATGTTTCAGATAAGTTCAACAATGGAGTGGCATGGACTAGAGGATGTGGAACCCCTTCAAGATGCTAAGGACAAAGGATTGGCTCAAGCTTCAAGATCAAGACTCTACATTTTCTATTTTGGTGATCCAAGATCACATTGAGTCTATAGGAAAAGCCAATACTATCAAGAGGGGATGAGGTGTTGCTTAATGGCTTGCTTGCTCAAAGTGCTTAGTCATATGCTCCAAAATCCTCAACTACCCTCCCACATCCACATATGACCTAAACCAAAAGTCAAACTCGGCCCCACCGATTCTTTCTATCCGGCGCCACCAAGTTTCAAATGTCATAGCCACTGCCACAAACCCTAGGCAAATCGGTCTCACCGAGATGGGATTGCCATCTCTCTGTTTCCCTTCATAACGTTTCGGTCTTACCGAGATGAGCGATCGGTCCCACCGAGATTGCAATGTAAACTCTCTATTTCCCTTTTGTAACATTTTGGTCTCACCGAGATGAGCGAATCGGTCCCACCGAGTCTACTGACCAACTCTCTAGTTAGCTTATTACCAAAATTGGTCCCACCGAGTTTGTGTAATCGGTCACACCGAGATTACGTTATGCCCTAACCCTAACCATATCAGTCCTACCGTGTTGCATCTCAGTCCCACCGAAAATCCTAACGGTCACTAGGTTTGCTGAATCGGTCCGACCGAGTCTAACCATTCGGTCCCACCGAGTTTGGCAAATTGTGCGTAACGGTTAGATTCTGTGTGGAGGCTATATACACCCCTCCACCCACTCTTCATTCGTGGAGAGAGCCATCAGAACATACCTACACTTCCAATACACATTTTCTGAGAAAGAACCACCTACACTTGTGTTGAGGTCAAGATATTCCATTCCAACCATATGAATCTTGAACTCTAGCCTTCCCCAAGTTGCTTTCCACTCAAATCTTCTTTCCACCAAATCCAAATCCTGTGAGAGAGAGTTGAGTGTTGGGGAGACTATCATTTGAAGCACAAGAGCAAGGAGTTCATCATCAACACACCATTTGTTACTTCTTGGAGAGTGGTGTCTCCTAGATTGGCTAGGTGTCACTTGGGAGCCTCCGACAAGATTGTGGAGTTGAACCAAGGAGTTTGTAAGGGCAAGGAGATCGCCTACTTCGTGAAGATCTACTGTCGGGGGTTGGGTGCGACATATGCCAAAGGATGGCTTATCATGGTGGGGGTGAGTAGAACGTCGCCGGTGCCTGGAAACGGGATGAGGCGTAGACATGCACGCCGTCGAATCTTACCCAACTTCAGGGCTCTCCGGGGAGATAATACCCCTACTGCTGCTCTACGGGGTCTCAGCATGATAACTATGGCAGAGTGTTTACATGATTGCTCCTTGAGCTGTTTCCTGGAGGTAGGAGAGGGCAAGGCTACCTCTCTCCCTCCTATATGATCTGGTCTAGAGCTAATGGTTTCCAACCCTTTGCATGGGTGCCCTGGGGGGTTTATATAGGCCTACCCCCCAGGGGTACAATGGTAATCCGGCTGGACGCGGGCCCAGCCGTCAGTGCCTCCGACCTCTGTCTTCTCTGCCGACTGCTGGGGCCCGCCGACTGGTGGGCCCCGCCGACTGGCTAGGTACGGAGCCGACAGGCCGCGTCCGCCGCGGGCGGGTCTTGTCGGCTGCTGATTACTATAGCCGTGCTTCCGATGATGCGCGCTTGGTCATGGAGTCGTGGCATCTGGTTAATGGTGCGTGGGCCCCGGGGAGGAGCTGGCCAACTCTCGGGGGCCGACTCCCAACGGGTCCGACTGGGGCGCACTTGCCGTCTCCTGGGGTCCCACTGGCTGGTGGGACCCGCTGCCCCAGGGTCGTACAGACAAGCCGTCGTGGGCGCAGGATTTGGTCCTTTGGTGCTGATGTCAGGGCCGGCACGGCAACAGTGCCATGCTGCACGGAGATCTTCCCGGGTACGGCGTGCCGTGGCCATGCCTGCCCCTGGTAAAGGGCGGGAGCGGGCTTTACTGTAGCCACTCCCTGGTCATGTCCCTCGTGATGAGGATATGGGGTTTGTTGGGGTCGCGGTCCGACTCCCCGAGGTCGGTTTCTTGGGAAGTCGGCAGTCAGGAGTCGGCTTATCCTGAAGTCGTTCTTGGGACTCGGCCGCGAGTGGCTAGTCGGTTGCCTTGTCGCTGACTTCTCCAAAGGCGGCTCCGTGTCCTGGGATCTTGAGGGGCGCAGCCTGCCCCGATGTATTGAAATGTTCTGGGGCTCGGGTTAACCCACCCGTGGCCCATTACTCCGACAGTAGTCCCCGAAGCTGATGAGGCGCCGCGGATGATTGGCCGAGAAGCCTCAGCAGTTTCTCTTTCCGGGTGGTCGACACATGGTTCTTGCTTGATTTCCACCGGCCCGACTAGAAGGAGTCGGACCCACCCAACTCTGACTTGCACAGTATTTCGAACGTCATGGCGGGATCCAAGTAGCGTGCTGGCTAAGCTTCCAGGCCGCCGCCCGTTCTGGGCCCGTCACGTGGCAACGCGCGGCCGGGCCAGTCTGCCAGCCTACGTGCATGACGGGACAGGCCCGTAGGAGGGGCCCGCCATTACCGCGCCTCGGCGCTCGAGCGAATCCGCTGTGGCCTGAGAGGACGGTTGGGATTCTTGTGAAGTTACTGCACGCAGTAACTTTGTCATGGAAACGTGGGGGTCGTGGGGTCGTGGGTGCGGTAAATCCCACGATCGCCCCCTCGGCTTCGCAGCCCATGAGGCTATAAGTAGGGGGAGGAGGGGGGCGCGGCAGAGCACGCGCGCCCCTCCTTCCCACTACTCCTTGCTCTTCTCCTTCTTCTTCTTCCTCGCTCCGCCGCGCGCCCAAGCTTTGCCGAACGCCGCAGCGATCAGCTCAAGATGAGTTCTTCTTCTGCCACCGCGCCTCCCTCGGTGCATTCCGGCACCTGGGATGGCTCAGAAGTTCACGACGACGACATCGAGTTCCTTCACAAGACTCGTCGGCTCCCCGGCGAAGATTATGTGTGGGTGCGTCTTGCACCGAGGGGGGAGATTTCCCCAGCGCCGGAGGAGGGCGAGCGGGTCATCTTCCGCTCGCACTGCCTGCGCGGATTGGGGCTGCCGGCAAGCAGCTTCTTCCGCTCTTTTCTGGAGTTTTACGGCCTCCAGCCGCACCACCTCACGCCCAACACGATGGTGCTGCTGTCCGCCTTCGTGGCCTTGTGTGAAGGCTTCCTCGGAGTCCTCCCCACCCTCGAGCTCTGGGGGGAGTTCTTCTACTCCAAGCTCGGCACCCAGGCTGCAGGCGTGCCGGCTCAATGCGACACGTTCATCGCCGTGCGGAGATCGGGGGCCGACAACCCCTTCCCCAACATCAAGCTGATGAAGTCGGTGAAGATGTGGCAGCGATCGTACTTATACGTCAAGAGCGTCTTTGCGAGGGCGATTGGGTCAACCTGCCGGCTTTCGAAGCCGGCCTGCCGGCTGGGAAACTGCCCAACTGGTCGTACCGGGCCAAGTCGTTGACGCGTGCGGGAGCCGGCGCCGTCGCGCGACTCTGAGTGCTGACGCAGTCGGAGGGCTTGACTGGTCCAGACCTGCTGGCCGCCTTCGTGGCGCGCCGAGTTCTCCCGCTCCAAGGTCGCCCCCACATGATATGCCAAATGAGCGGGCACTGCGATCCGAGTCGGATGTGCACTAAGGACATGCCTCACGAGGAGGTGGCCTACATGGTGAACTACCTCTCGGACAGCAAGCTCCTGGAGGACTGGCGGTTTGGCAAGGAGCCGTACTCCTGCGCCAACCCCCCACCCACAGTGAGTTGCCTTTTCTTTCTTTCTTTGGATTGTCTTCTTTCTTGTCGAGTTTGTTTTCTGTGGCCTGACCAATCGGCTTTGGTCAGAATCCCCTCCTCCATCCACCAGCCGGCACCACAGGGCCGGCCCGCGAGTTCCTTGCCGACCTGGCAGAGAGCGACGTCGACGACCCCGATCTGGGGGCGGCGGCTTTGGAAGACGACGCGGAGGGAGGAGGCGGCCACGGCTTGGGGCCAGCCTAGAGGACTGGCCTGATGATGATGAGGAGGTCGCCCCCCGCCATCGGCCAGGAGCCAGCCACCCCGGCGCGGGCTCTTCTGCCGCGCCGGGTGCTCTAGGCGGCGGGAAGAAGCGTAGGGCCATGCCGACCTTGTTCGGCAGTCGGCCGAAGAAGCCTAGGAGTTCGGATGCGGCGACCCAGCGGGACGAGGCGGCTGCGAAGGCCATCCGCTTCCGTAAGGAAGTGAAGAAGCCGCCACTGGTCTCCGCGTGAGTATTCCATCTCAACGCTTTATTCTTTCTTTGTGGCTTTATCTGAGTCTTTTACTTGCTTCCCTTGCTTCAAGGATCCCCTCACTCTTGAGAGGGTCGTCGCCGCCTCCATCATGGGGTCAGCGGAGACGTCCGCCACCACTCGGCGGATTGACCCCGCCACCGAACTCCGGGAGGCGATGGAGCACAATGCGCAGGAGAAGCGCAACGAGGAAGAGGCCGCCCGCCTGGAGAAGGTTGAGGCCGATAAGGCGGAGCCCTCCGCCAAGAAGAAACTGGCCGAGGCCGAAGCCGTTGCCGCAACGAAGCGGCAGGCTGTGGAGGCCGCGCACTGCCAATCGGCGATGTTTGTCACCTCGCTGAACTCTGCGTCGCCGCCTCCGGAGTTCACAAGGCAGACTGGGGAAGCCGGCGGCGAGAACCCCATCCTGGAGAGGGAAGGCGGCGACTCCTCCACGCCGGACGTGATCGTTCCACCGCCACCTCCGCCGCCGTCTGGGGGCGCGCAAGGCGAACAGCCGGCGGACCCGCCGGTGCCGCCGACTGAAGATGAGGCCGTGGCGAGGCTACTCCTTCAAGTCGGCTCGCCAACGCGTCGTTGTCTTGAGAAGGCGACTTTGGCGCCACGCCCCCTGGAGACCGGCACCGCCAGCTCGGCGATCCCAGACGCCGAAGTGACAAGCGCCCCGCCCATTGGGTGGGTGCGAGGAGGCGGCACGGGGCCGCTGAAGCAGGCGCTTCTGGACGTCCAGACGAAGCTGCGAGCTGAGGGCAATGCGATCCAGAATTTCACCAAGGCATACCTGGCATCGCGAGCAACCGTCCGGGTATGCTTTCTCTTTGGTCCTCTTTTTTTTTCTTGTTTTGTTCCTCTCTGTGGGGGCGCACCAGCGCACCCACTGGGTGTAGTCCCCGAGTTTCGGGCCGGCTGCTGAGCAGGCGGCCCGGAACTCTAATTGGTGAGTTCCGGGTACTTACTTTTGTCTGAAATATTTTGTCGCAGGACTACCACAACCTCCGTGTTACTTCCTTCAACCGCAACATTGAAGAGCTGGGCAAGCGGACCGCCGACTTGTTGGAGAGCCAGAGTGAGTCCTTTTTCTTCTTTGCGGGGGCGCTCTGGCGCACCTGCGGGCTGTAGTCCCCGAGATTTGGGCCGACTGCTGAGCAGTCGGGCCGGATCTCCTCGGCGACCTTCTTTACTGATGACTCAACGCCTTCTTTCTTCCTTCTCTTTAGAAGCCAACGCTGTTCTTCAATAGCAGCTGAGCGAAGCCAACTCCGCGTTGCATGCCAAGGGAGAGGAGTGCAGCAAGCTCACCATAGAGCGTGATCTGCTGGCCACTCAATTGGCAAAGCAGAGGGAGCTGCTTGCGAAGACGCAGAAGGAGGCGGAAGAGGCGGAAACCGCCCTCCTGGCCGAGTTCGCGAGCGAGCGCTCCTCCCGGACTGACAAAGAGGCAATGCTGGCCTCCGGCTTCCATGAGATTGAAGACATTGTTGATGGTGAGTTTCTTTACTTTCTTTCTTCGAGCTGCCGATTATAAATCGTGCCGACTCCCGGTTTTTGACTTGTTTCTTCGTTTCTTCCGTCTTGGCAGACTTCTTCCCTGGGCACTCGCAGGCCACCATCCAAGCCATCAAGGCTGACTACGAAGGTCGGAGGGCGGAAGGTGTAGAGATCGCCGCCGACGCCCCCAACCCTTGATGAACATATCCTGAGCATCAAGGCTCGCCTTCGGTCGACTCACCGGATGCTGCGCCGGTTTCAACATGTCGGCGCCCAGGCGATTGCTGCCCTGTGGCCGGACATGCAGGCTCCACGCACCCCCAGTCGGACTGCCGACTGGCTGGAGGTCGCGGCTAGTCGTCTTGAGGCCTAGAAAGGTTCATCGGCCCGAGCTGGAGCGCGCCAGGCCTTGGAGTTCGTCAAGGCGTGGTATCCGAGGCTGCACCTAGACCGGCTGGCCACACTCCGGTCAGAGGCCCAGCCGAAGCTAGCAGCTGCGGAAGACGCCCTCGTCAAGCGTGCTGCGGCGATCACCGAGTACACCGACACGGGCATCTTCGTTCCTGAGCGGTCTGAAGACGGCGAGGAGGTACCGCTGGAGTGGTTTGGGATGAACCCAGACTATGGCGAGGACACGGCGGAGGTGATCGGTTCCAGCGCTGAGGAGGAAGGCGAGGCGGAGGACGGAGGCGAGACGGAAGCACCAGAAGACGGAGCGGACGGCCAGCCACAACTCGACCGTGCCTCCAGCAACGAGCCGCGTGTGACCGAGCCGACTGCCGCCGGAGGCGATCGAGCCGAGACTGCCCAGCCGGCAGCCCCAACGCCTGACGCTGCCGTCTCATCCGACCCTCCGAATCCGTCTGCCGCATCTTAGGCTACCGCCTTATCTTTATTTTATCTGCTTTAGTAGTCTTTGAAGAACTTTGTTAATTCGCACAATTCCACCCGCGGGGTGTATTTTGAACTTCTGCTCGACGATTCGGCCAAGGGCCTATGCTATGTAATTTATCCGAATTCTATCTTTTCTTGCTCATTGCTCTTTTGGCTTTTTTCCTTTGCTGCTTTCCCTTAGTTGCCTGTCTTGCCAGTCGGACAGCCGCTCTGCGGACTGCCGTTGGATCAAATGCTTGGCTACTTTGGGAAGGCAAGTACTTAGCCGTTTTAGAGTTTTTTAGCAAGTTGAATAGAAGGCGGTGAGCCGACTGCTTAATAGTCGGTTTGCGAAAAGAAAAAAGGAAGGCTGGAAGCCGGCTTAAGCTATGTTTTATGCTTTGAGTCCTTAGCCATTTTTCATGCGAATGCCCATTCTACCTTACTCCTGCCCATCGTACAGTCGCTCTGCGAGCTGCGGCTTCTGGCAGGAGATGGCTTAAGAGCCACACACTACTTGTCCGGCTGCAGGAAGCATTTCATAGTGCAAGGCGGCAAGTCCCCGGGCCGACCTGTCGAGCCTGGTGCCAAGTGGCATCACAAAGAGTAACATACTCCTAGGCATAACTTTTATCATATAGACAAAAGAGGGCAGTCCCCGAGCTCGTCTCGGGGGGCCTGAAGTCTTGGTACTTTAATACAAAAGGTAGCGTGGTACATACTGCATCAACTATAAAATCTTCGGAGGAAATTTGCATTCCATGGCCGCTCTGTCTCTTTGCGAGAGTCGTCCCTCTTGCGTGCTCAGGGGTTCTGAGCGTCAATCAGGTAGTAGGAGTCGTTGCCTAGCACTTTGCTGATGATGAAAGAGCCTTCCCAAGGTGCCGACAGCTTGTGCTGGCCGGCTGTTTGCTGGATCAGTCGGAGCACAAGGTCGCCTTCTTGGAAAGATCTCGGCTTGACCTTCCTGTTGTAGTATTGGCGCAGGCTCTACTGGTAGATGCTGGACCGGCTGAGTGCCAACAGCCGACCCTCTTCCAACAGATCGACGCTGTCTTGACGTGCTTCTTCTGCTTCCTCCTCGGTGTACATGGTGACTCGCGGGGAGTCAAACTCTATGTCCGTTGGAATGACGGCTTCGGCACCGTAGAGCAGGAAGAAAGGTGTGAAGCCGGTTGACTTGTTTGGAGTCATGCGCAGACTCCAGAGGACGGCTGGCAACTGATCGAGCCAGCAGCCAGCCGAGTGCTCCAGAGGCTCGACCAGCCGGGGCTTGATGCCGGACAGGATGAGGCCGTTTGCTCGCTCCACCTGGCCATTTGACTGTGGATGGGCGATGGACACTAGGTCTAGTAAGATGCCCTGTGTTGCACAAAAATGGGCCAAGGCGCCTTTGGCAAAATTTGTGCCGTTGTCGATGATGATGCTATGTGGTATGCCGTACCGAATTGTGATATCGGAGATGAAAGTCAAGGCAGTCGGACTGTTCAGTTTCTTGATTGGCTTCGCTTCTATCCACTTGGTGAACTTGTCCAGTGCGACAAGTAAGTGAGTTAAGCCACCTCGTGCCGTCTTGAATGGTCCCACCATGTCTAGACCCCAAACTGTGAAAGGCCAGGCAATGGGGATGGTCTTGAGTGCATATGCCGGCTGGTGCGGCTTGGAGCTGAACTTCTGGCACCCTTTGCATTTTTGGACCAATTCCTTGGCCTCTTCTAAGGCAGTCGGCCAGAAGAAACCGTGTCGAAAGGCTTTTGCGACGAGTGCTCTTGAAGCCGCATGGTGGACGCACTCGCCTTGATGGATGTCTTTGAGAATTGCTTGGCCTTGCTCTGGCTCTACGCAGTGCTGGTAGACACCAGTGACGCTGCGCCTGACCAGCTCTCTGTTGACTATGGTGTAGGCTGCCGCTCGGTGTTGTACTTGCCGAGCTGAGGTCTCATCAGTCGGCAGCTCTTTGCTCACCAGGAATTTGAGGATGGGCTGGGCCCATGAGGGTGCTGCTATTTCTTCGACTGCCAGAACTGCGACTTAGACGAGGGCGGCTGGGCTGGGAGGCGGCAGGTTGGAGTCAACAACTGCTTGCTGGGTTAATGAAGTCCCCAGGCCGACTGGCGCGGCTCTTGGGCCGAGTTCTGGAGTCTTCGAGCCCGCCGCCGCAGTCCCCGGGCCGGGTACTGCAGTCCCTGGGCCGGCCTCGACTGTGGCGGCTTTGGAGCCATCTACCAAAATCCCCGTACCATCTGCCGGGGCTCTGTAGTCGGATCCGACTTCTTCGGGAGGAGCCGGCACGAAGATGGAGTCTGATTCTGGTGAAGGCTTGACAGACAGCTTGAGGAGGCATTGAAGGGCGACGCCGGATGGTACTTCTGGGCGGGTAGAGCCGATTCGTGCCAAGGCGTCTGCTTGGTCGTTGTCGTTTCATGGCACATGGAGGAACTCGCAGCCCTCGAAATACCCACTGAGTTGCTGCACGAGGAAATAGTAACTCGCCATGTTTGCATCTTGGGCGTCCCAGTCGCCAGATGACTGTTGGACCACTAAGTCCGAGTCGCCATAACACAGGATCCGGCGAATGCCAAGTTCTTTGGCAAGCCGAAGCCCGTGAATGAGCGCCTCGTACTCGGTGACGTTGTTGGAGGCGGCAAAATGGATTTGTAGTGCGTATTTGAGCTTGTCGCCTTTAGGGGAAGTGAGGACGACACCGGCTCCCAAGCCGGTGCGCATCTTGGAGCCGTCGAAATGCATCCGCCAATGGGTGGAGTCAGGCGCTGGAGGTAGGTACTGGGTCTCGGCCCAGTCGACGAGAAAGTCGGACAGTGCTTGTGACTTGATGACGGTGCGGGGCTGGTAGTGGATGGTGTAGGGAGCCAGCTCTATGGCCCACTTGGCCACTCGGCCAGAAGCATCTTGGCTTCCGATGATCTCGGCAAGTGGGGCCGTGCAGACCATAGTGATTGGATGCTCTTGAAAGCAAGGCCTATATTTCTTGGCGGTAAAGTGTACGCCATAGCACATCTTCTGGTAGTGGGGGTAGTTCTGCTTGGAGGCCGACAGTACTTCGCTCAGGTAATATACCGGTCTCTGGACAGGTAGTGCCTTTCCTTCCTCCTTGCGTTCCACTACAATGACTGTGCTGACTACCCGGCTGGTGGCGGCGATGTACAGGAGCATAGGTTTCTTAGGAGTCGGAGCCACCATAACGGGCGGAATAGTCAACATCTTCTTCAACTGGAGAAAAGCTTCGTCCACCTTGTGGTTCCATTAGAAGAAAGTGGTCTTCTTCATGAGTTGGTATAAGGGGAGAGCTTTCTTGCCCAGCCGACTGATGAAATGGCTGATGGACGCCAAACAGCCGGTGAACTTTTGTACGTCCAGCAGTCGGCTGGGTACCTCCATCCTCTCAATGGCCTTGATATTTACAGGGTTGCATTCTATGTTGCGTTCGGAGACCAGGAAGCCAAGGAGTTGGCCGGCTGGTACTCCGAAGACGCACTTCTCGGGGTTGAGCTTGATCCGGAATCGGCGCAGGTTCTCAAAGGTCTCCTTGAGGTCTTCCAGTAGTGTTCCACGCTTTTCCGTCTTCACCACCACATCGTCCACGTAGACGTGGGCGTTTCTCCCGAGTTGCTTGAGGAGGCACTTCTGCATGCAATGCTGAAAGATGGCACCGGCATTCCTCAAGCCGAACGTCATGGTGAGGTAGCAGAAGGCTCCAAATGGCATGATGAAGGCGGTCTTCAGTCTGTCAGCCGGGTTCAGCTTGATCTGGTGATATCCTGAATATGCATCCAAAAAGCTCAACAGCTCGCATCCGGCGGTGGAGTCTATCACCTAATCAATTCTTGGTAGAGCAAACGGGTCCTTGGGGAAGGCCTTGTGGACACTCGTGTAGTCAATACACATTCGCCACTGCTTGTTCTTCTTCAGTACCAGGACCGGATTGGCTAGCCACTCTAGAAAGAACACTTCCATAATGAAGCCGGCTGCTAGGAGCCGGGCTATTTCTTCTTCGACAACTCTTCTCTTCTCTTCTGATAGGCGGCGCAGGGGTTGCCTGACCGGCTTTGCATCAGATCGGACATGTAGCTTATGCTCGGCGAATTCCGTCGGTACACCTGGCATGTATTTGGGGGACCATACAAAGATGTCCCGATTCTCATGGATGAAATCGATGAGCTCGCCTTCAATTTGCTGTCGAGGTTTGCACCTACGACAGCGTACCTCTCTGGATGCTCCGGATCCAAGGGTATCTTGTTTATCTCCTTGGCCGGCTTGAACGAACCCTCAGCCCTCGACTCCTTTGGGTTAGGCGATACCTCTGGCTGCTTGCCGACCATCGCCACAACCTGTTCGAGGAGCCGCTTCTCGGTCGCGATCACCAGGGACTCGGCTAGCCGACTGCTCTCAGCCGCACAGGCAGACGACTTCCGGTAGTCACCGGCTATGGTCAGAATCCCCCTGGAACTGGGCATCTTCATTTTGAGGTAGGCGTAGTGGGGGACCGACATGAACTTGGCCAAGGCGGGTCGGCCAAGTAGTGCATGGTATGGGCTCTCAAGGTCCACCACCTCAAACCAAACTGACTCTCGGCGGAAGTGATCTTTGTCTCCAAAGAGGACGTCCATCAGGATCTTGCCGATTGGTAAGCAGGAAAGCCCAGGAACAATGCCGTGGAACACAGTTCGGCTGTTCTAAAGCTGTCTTTGCTTGATTCCTAATTTCTCCATGGTGTCCTTGTACAGGATGTTAATGCTGCTGCCTCCGTCTATCAGAACTTGCGAGAAACGAGCAGCTCGTCTATCCGTGGCAAAGGTGGCATCCAAGACCAAGGCATAAGATCCCGGACTCGGCATCACCTCTAGGTGATCAGCCCTGCTCCAGCTGATAGGCTTTTCGGACCAGTGCATGAACTCTGGCGTCTCTGATGCTACTGCATTCACCTCTTGTCGCTGCAGCCACCTGCTGCGTCGATCATCAGCCATACTGGTAAATACCACGTAGGCTCTGTGTTCTTCGGGGTATTCGTCTTGTACTATGTCGACTGGCCTGGCAGCCGGCTGCTAGGGCAGAGGCGGCGACGGCTGCCCAGTAGGTGGGGGAGGTAGGAGGCCGTCTCCTTTGGCGATCCTGGTGAGCCAGTGGCACTTCCGGGTGGTGTGATTCGATGGCTTCACGCCGCTATGGAACTTGCAAGGACCATCCAGGGTTTGCTCGTATGAGAAGGCCAACAACTAGTTGGGCTTGCCACCTTTTTGTCGCTTGGGTGGAGGCTGCCCATCCGGTTGCTGGGCTTCGACTGTCGCGACCTGCCGGCTGCTGGAAGCCGGCTGCGGGGCCTTGCGCTTGTGGTCTCTCTGCTGTTGCCGCCGACTGGCATCTCCCGCCAGAGTTCTTGGAGCTTGAGGGGCCACTTTGCCAGTTGCGCTAACCTGAATCTCCGCCTCCATGGAGGAGTCGGCCGTGGCGTACTTGTCTGCTATGATCAGCAGCTCGTTGAGGGTTTCTGGCTCGTCGCAGAGGAGCTTGTGCTTGAGGAGGGTGCCTTCTCTGCACCTGGCGGTGAAGTACTCGATAGCCTGCACCTCGTGCATGCCCTCGCAGGAGTTCCGTAGCTCGGCCCAACGCGTGAGGTAGTCGCGAGTCGACTCGTCGGGACCTTGCATGCACAAGGAGAGCTGACGAGGCTTGGGAGGACGCTTGTATGTGCTGGTGAAGTTGCGGACGAATGCTTCGGTGAAGTCGACCCAGCTGTTGATGCTGTGGGGCTTCAGGCTGTTCAGCCATGTCCGGGCCATGCCCTGGAGCATGAGCGGAACGTATTTTACAGCGACACGCTTGTTGCCGTTCGCTATGCTGACAGCCGCGGAGTAGTCTTCTAGCCAGTCTTCCGGATTCACGGAGCCGGTGTACTTGGGCGTGTCTCTTGGGAGCATGAACCCTTTGGGAAAGGGCTCGTTTCGAATGCGGGGCCCGAAACAAGGCGGACCCAACTCGTCTTCTTCTTCCAGCGCCAGGGATCGGTGGAGCCGATCGATCCGTTGGCGGGCGTCATTTTCCCCGACTCCCTCTTGGCGGCCAAGGCGGTCGCCACGAGTCGGATGATCAACAGGCGGCGGGGAGACTCGCCTTTCCTTGCGAGGAGGAGGAGGCGGACAGTCATCCCGGCGTTCTACTGCTCTTGGGCGGCCGTCTCGGTCGCGCTCTATGGTAATGTGAGTCCGACTGTGGCTAACAGTCGGATCCTTGTCCTTTCTTCCTCGGGCGCCGCCAGTCGGCGTTCGAGACGTCGCGCCTTGGTCTCGGCGAAGGTCGTCGTTTTGCCGCTGCGGCACCTCTGTGCGGCAGCCGACCTCGTTTTGCGCGGCAGCCGCGTCGAGGAGCCGCTGGACTCGCTCCATCATTAGGCGGCGCTCTTCGCCCTTGAAATTGTCCAGCTCGTCCGCCGCCGCCTGGGCAGCTCGAATGTTCTCCGCAGGTGTAGCGTACACAGGGTGACTTGCCCCGAACAGGTTGGCGATGGCTACGCCGTGCTGCTGGACCGTGCCAAGGCGGTTGGGCCCAGCTGGGGCTGGCGAGCTGCCAACAGCGCGATCCATCTCTCGCTGGTAGGCTTCTGACAAGCGTCTCATGCAAGCCAGCTTCTTCGCACCTTCGACGAGATGAAGGCGGCGCGCCTCCAACGTCTTCGCGTCAGCGTCTTTCGGAATGGGCGCAGTCAGGTCTGGTAGCGCCGCGCCAAGTGGGTCATGTGCTCCTCCGCCGGGGAGCTCGTCATGACTGAGGACGAGCACCTTGGTGACGGTGCTTCCTCCGCTCTCCGCATGAGGGAGAGGCTCGTCGTAGACCACCACATTAGTGGGGAACGCGTCGAGCGACGCGGTGTCAGAGTCGACCAGCATCGGGTCGGTGGAACCTACAGACTCCAAGTCCACGGCAGGCTCGCCGGCGACATGGAGTTGACCGAGGAGGCCCGCGAGGAGGCTCTCGGAGCCGCCCGTGCCTGCGTCGGATGCGGGTTCGTCAGAGATGCGAACCTCGCCGACAAGTTCGGCGAGGCAGCTAGCTGCGCAGGCGATCTCAATGCCATGCAGCGCGTCGGTGCAAACTCCCTCTGGCATGCCTGGCTGTCTGCGCTCGCCAGGGAGGAAAAGGGTTCCCGTCCAGAACAGGTCTCCGGACGATGGTGCACCAGGCCCCATGGTGGGCGCCAAATGTCGGGGGTTGGGTGCGACATATGCCAAAGGATGGCTTATCATGGTGGGGGCGAGTAGAACGTCGCCGGTGCCTGGAAACGGGATGAGGCGTAGACATGCACGCCGGCGAATCTTACCCAGCTTCAGGGCTCTCCGGGGAGATAATACCCCTATTGCTGCTCTACGGGCTCTCCACATGATCACTATGGCAGAGTGTTTACACGATTACTCCTTGAGCTGTTTCCTGGAGGTAGGAGAGGGCAAGGCTAGCTCTCTCCCTACTATATGATCTGGTCTAGAGCTAATGGTTTCCAACCCTTTGCACTGGTGCCCTGGGGGGTTTATATAGGCCTACCCCCTAGGGGTACAATGGTAATCCGGCTGGACGCGGGCCCAGCCGTCAGTGCCTCCGGCCTTCATCTTCTCCCCAACTGCTGGGGCCCACCGACTGGTGGGCCCCGCCGACTGGCTAGGTACGGAGCCGACAGGCCGCGTCCGCCGCGGGCGGGTCTTGCCGGCTGCTGATTACTGTAGCCGTGCTTCTGATGACGCGGGCTTGGTCATGGAGTCGTGGCAACAGCCCCGCCGCTTGGCGGGCGATCACTATTGCCACTCTCCCTCACATCTGGTTAATGGCGCGTGGGCCCCAGGAGAGGAGCTGGCCGACTCTCGGGGGCCGACTCCCAACGGGTCCGACTGGGGCGCACTTGCCGTCTCCTGGGGTCCCACTGGCTGGTGGGACCCGCCGCCCCAGGGTCGTACAGACAAGCCATCGTGGGCGCAAGATTCTGTCCTTTGGTGCTGATGTCAGGGCCGGCACGGCAACAGTGCCACGCCGCACGGAGATCTTCCCGGGTACGGCGTGCTGTGGCCATGCCTGCCCCTGGTAAAGGGAGGGAGCGGGCTTTACTGTAGCCACTCCCCGGTCCTGTCCCTCCTGATGAGGATATGGGGTTTGTTGGGGTCGCGGTCCGACTCCCCGAGGTCGGCTTCTTGGGAAGTCGGCAGTCAGGAGTCGGCTTATCCTGAAGTCGTTCCTGGGACTCGGCCGTGAGTGGCTAGTCGGTTGCCTTGCCGCCGGCTTCTCCAAAGGCGGCTCCGTGTCCTGGGATCTTGAGGGGCGCAGCCTGCCCCGATGTCTTGAAAGGTTCTGGGGCTCGGGTTAGCCTACCCGTGGCCCATTACTCCGACATCTACTGCTAGTGAGGCAAGTCCTTCATGGGCGACGATCGTGATGGAATAGACAAGGTTGCTTCTTCGTGGACCCTTCGTGGGTGGAGCCCTCCATGGACTCGCGCAACCGTTGCCCTCCGTGGGTTGAAGTCTCCATCAACGTTGATGTACGATAGCACCACCTATTGGAACCACGACAAAAACATCCGTGTCTCCAAATGCGTTTGAATAATCCAAACTCTTCTCTTTACATTCTTGCAAGTTGCATGCTTTACTTTCCGCTTCTCATATACTCATTGCATGCTTTCTTGATATGTATTGTGTTTATTAAACTTGTGCTTGAACTCCACTTAAACTTAAGAATATTAAAAACTGCAACTTTTGGCACTTAGTGTCTAATCACCCCCCCTCTAGACACCTCTTCTCGATCCTTTCAATTGGTATCAGAGCATTGGTCTCCATTGCCTTGGTTTAAACACCGTTGGAGGAAGATGGATGTGTCTACTTTGGGGAGTCTTAGACATAGAGTGCCTATTCTTGATGGAGAGTATTTTCATGAGTGGAAAAATGAAATGCTTGAGATTTTCAATGAATATCATTTGAACAAGTACATTACTAGCCCTTGTGCACCTCATGTTGATCCCATGCATCCTACCCTTGATGAATCAATTGACATGATTCACAATCTTATAACTGTTAATCTTATCACTAGAGGCTTGCCTAGAAACTTGATTGGATGTTTGCCGACTCTTAAGTGTGCCTACACCATATGGAAATTTCTTGAGGAACTCTTTCCTAGTTACTCCTTGAAAGATCTAGATGAAGTCCTCCATAAGTCTATTGCTTTGATTAAGATGAGTTCCAATGATCCCAAATTTTCTGACTGCTTATTTGAGCTTACTAATCTTACGAGTGCCAAAGGAGATGTTGGAATCATTAGTAATATCATTTCCAGAGCTATTAGAATTCATAAAGATAACTATAGAAATGATCATTTATCTAATGAATTACCCTCTCTAGGAATTGATCAATCACAAGATGATGTTGAACATGAATACTCGGATGAGGATGATGATGATGATGATAGTGACTATGATGTTGATGATGCGATGAGACACTTTGGTCTTATGGCAAATCTTCGCGGCTACATGGCTGGAGGAAAGGAATGGGTCCTTGATAGTTGATGTACTGATCATATGACCGGAGATAAAGACATGTTCCGTGAGCTTGCTGAAAATGACGGCCCTCAAAAGTATGTCACTTTTGGTGATAATTCAAAGGGTAAGGTGGTTGGCCTTGGTAAGTTAGCCATCTCACTTGATAGCTCCATACAAAATGTCATGCTTGTTGAATCTCTTGGCTGCAACTTACTTTCAGTATCTAGACTTGCTGATTTCAGTTTCAATGTCTTATTCACTGAAGTAGATTGCCAAGTGTTTCGTAGAGACAATCATAAAATGGTCTTTACCGGTATATGTAGAGGAGATCTTTACATTGTTGATTTCACTAGAAAGGGTCAACCTAAAACTTGCTTAATTGCCAAATCTTCTAAAGGCTGGTTGTGGCATAGAAGACTAGGTCATGTTGGTATGCGAAATCTTGATAAGCTTATTAAAGGTGATCATATCCTTGGAATAAAAGATGTCATATTTGACAAGGATAGACTTTGTAGTGCTTGTCAAGCAGGGAAACAAGTTGGAGGAAGTCACCGCGCGAAGAACATCATGACCACAAGAAGACCACTCGAGCTACTTCACATGGATCTCTTTGGTCCAAATGCCTACAAGAGTCTCGGTGGTAACTCATTTGGTCTCGTCATAGTTGATGATTTTTTCAAGATTTACGTGGGTGTTCTTTCTTGATGACAAATCACAGGTCCAACAGATCTTCAAAAACTTCGCTAGGAAGGCCCAAAATCAGTTTGACGTGAAGATCAAGAATGTTCGGAGTGACAATGGAACAGAGTTCAAGAATGCAAATGTGGACACCTTTCTTGACGAAGAAGGGATTTCACAAGAGCTCTCAGCTACGTACACACCTCAACAAAATGGAGTTGTTGAAAGGAAGAACCAGACTCTTATCGAGATGGCAAGAATGATGCTTGATGAGTACAAAATGCCAAAGCACTTTTAGGCGGAAGCGGTTGAGACAGCTTATCATGCAACAAATCTCTTGTATCTTCACAAGCTACTTGGCAAGACGGCATACGAGCTCCTCATCGGTAACAAACCCCAAGTTGGATACTTTCGAGTATTTGGCTCAAAGTGCTACATTCTTGATAAGCATCGTCGTTCTAAATTTGCTCCTAAATCTCATGAAGGTTTCCTACTTGGTTATGGCTCAAACTCTCACACTTACCGTGTCTACAACAATTTCACCCGAAAGGTTGAAGAGACAGTAGATGTGAAGTTTGATGAATCTAACGGCTCGCAAGTAGAGCAATTGCCAATTGATGTAGGAGACAAAGACCCTTCGGAAGCAATTCAAGACTTGTCCATTGGCAAGATTCGTCCAACGGAAGTGAAGGAGAGTACCTCGTCCATCCAAGTGGAAGCTTCTACCTCACGACAAGGTGAACCAAGAGTTGATACGAAAGCATCCACAAGTGGGACAGGCCAAGATGAAGAAAACGAGGAAGTGCACCAAGATGAACATCAACAACCTCCTTCTCCACCACGACAAGAGAATGACAATGTCAACAATGAAGAAGGCCAAGAAGAAGAACAAGATGAAGAGGATGTTCCACCCCGACCCAAGCAAAAGCTTTCACGAGTTCGAGCAAGAATTGCTAAGGATCATCCCGTCGAGCAAATCTACAATGATATCCAAACCGGGAGAATCACTCGCTCTAAAACTCGTTTAGCTAACTTTTGTGAACATTACTCATTCATCTCTAGAATTGAACCTATGAAAAGGTTGAATAAGCATTGGAGGATCCGAATTGGATAAACGCTACGCATGAAGAGCTACACAACTTTGAGAGAAATCAAGTGTGGACATTGGTCGAGAAGCCCGACAACAACCACAACATCATTGGTACCAAATGGGTGTTTCGCAACAAGCAAGATGAAGATGGACAAGTGGTTCGCAACAAAGCACGTCTCGTCGCCCAAGGCTACACACAAGTTGAAGGTATGGACTATGGTGAGACATATGCTCCCGTTGCTAGACTTGAGTCCATTCGCATCTTACTTGCATATGCTAATCACCATAATATCACCTTGTACCAAATGGACATTAAAAGTGCTTTTCTAAATGGCAAAATCGAGGAGGAAGTTTATGTTAAGCAACCTCCCGGCTTCGTCAATCCTAAGAAACCTAATCATGTTTACAAACTTCACAAAGCCCTTTATGGTCTTAAACAAGCTCCTAGAGCATGGTATAAATGCTTGACCAAGTTCCTTATTGAAAAAGGCTTTGAAATTGGTAAAATTGATTCTACTCTTTTTACTAAAAGGGTTAATGGAGAACTATTTGTGTGCCAAATTTATGTTGATGATATCATATTTGGTTCAACTAACCCTCATTTTAGTGAGAAGTTTGGAAAGCTAATTTCCGAGAAGTTTGAGATGTATATGATGAGTGAACTCAAATTCTTTCTCGGTTTGCAAATCAAGCAAACTAAGGAAGGTACCTTTGTCTCTCAAACGAAGTACACCAAGGACTTATTCAAGAAGTTCAATATGCAAGAATGCAAAGGTATGACTACACCCATGCCTACTAGTGGACATCTTGATTTGACCAAAGATGGTGAACAGGTTTATCAAAAGGTTTATCACTCTATGATTGGTTCATTATTATATCTATGTGCCTCTCGTCTCGATATTATGCTAAGTGTGTGCATGTGTGCACGATATCAAGCTGCTCCTAAAGAGTGTCATCTTAAGGCTGTGAAAAGGATAGTGAGATACCTAATCCATACACCAAATTTTGGCATTTGGTATCCTAAGAGGTCCTCTTTTGATTTTGTTGGCTACTCAGATTCAGACTATGTCGGAGACAAGGTTGGTAGAAAATCCACTTCGGGTACTTGTCAATTCCTTGGTAGATCTCTTGTGTCTTGGTCTTCCAAGAAACAAAACTCGGTATCCTTATCCACCGCCGAAGCAGAATACATTGTCGCTGGTTCATGTTGTGCTCAATTACTCTGGATGACCCAAACTCTTAAAGATTATGGGATATATGTGAAACATGTTCCATTGCTATGTGACAATGAAAGTGCTATTAAGATTTCTCACAATCCCGTGCAACATTCTCGAACCAAGCATATTGAAGTTCGTCATCATTTCGTTCGAGATCATGTTGACAAAGGGGACATTAACCTTAAGCATGTTCGCACCGATAAGCAATTGGCGGATATATTCACTAAACCACTTGATGAGAAAGTGTTTTGCAGGTTGAGAGGTGAATTGAACATCATTGATGCTTCAAACTTGGAGTAGGAACTCCATTTGATACATGCGGGGCATGAGCCTATGACTAATCCTTGATATTTCTCTTATGATGCTATTCATATGTCTTGGATATATTTGTACCTTGCATGTTATCTAACCCATGTAGGTACTTGGTTGAATCTAAATCTATGAGATTTCAACTCACTCACATCTTGAGCAATCTCTACATCACCAAGTCTCTACACAATGGTGGTTGAAGACAAGGAAGCACGAAACCATTCAAACATATCCTTTGGCAAATTCTATGTTGAGTCTCATGATTGTCATTTTTCATACACAGGTGCTCTTCCTTGCAAAGCTAACCCATGTAGGTAGATGAACTCAAACTCCAAGTGGTGCTCCCAACTCTTGATGAACTACATCAATCTTGAGCAACCCACACAAGTTCAACTACATGTGCAAGATCAACACCACCACCCAAGGTATGTTACTCCATCTTAGAGAAGCTTTACTCCAAGTCATGAGCCAAAGCAACTAGACAAGATGTGAATACATCAAGATGCTTAAACGAAAAATGGTAACCCCATTTTGAGCTTAAACGATGAGTATGACCAATGATCAAGTGCTCTAACTTGACTCCTAAGTCAATATACTCTAACATAGGTGACTTTGTCACCGACCATTTCTAGATGAAGTTCTCTAGTGTTTCTCCGTGCTTTTGCATTTGCATATTTGTTTCCCCTTTCAAAACAAAAACTTCATCTAGAACTTTTAGTTTCTTTTCTTTCCTTTTTGTTCTACATTTTCTGCATCCAATTCATTGCAAATCTTTCAGTTAATTCCTTGCATATCCTTGTGAGATCTTACTTGTCTAGTGAGCTGAGGTGACAAGTGGTTTCACTCTGATGAACTCGGTCACACCGGTTTGTTCTCTTCGGCCCAACCGAAATCTTTCGGTGCAACCGAAGCACACAACTCGGAGTCACCAATTCCACCACAGGAAAACCAACTTGCCACTTATTCCTGATTTCTGTTTGCTCCAGCTCCACTCAATGATTCTTGTCCTCTACCAGCATCATATTAGAAATGCTGCTTTGCTCTGCGACTCGAGGACCAACCCATTTGTATCACATGTCCAGAAGAGCCCTTCTTGGAAATTGATGTCAAAGGGGGAGGGAGAGATCACATCAAAGCTTAATCCTTCCTATAGGGGGAGAAAGAGAGAATACTCAGGGGGAGAGAGTTTCTCAACTAGAAGAAAGTAATATCATCAAAGACCCCAGATGCTTGGTGTTCAAGAGGAGAGATGTCACATGTCTTTAAGAGGGGAAAGGCATGTTTGGTTGCTTGCTTTAGCTCAAGATCCGTTGTTTCCTTTTTGTTGCTTTGATTTTCTGTTCCCTATCTTCTCCCAATATCCCATGCAGATTAAGGGGGAGCAAGACATCTAAGGGAAGGAAATCTCTGATTTTATTGCATATCTTTACCTTTGGGGACATGTCTATATCCAATGTGGTACTTAGTACTCACTCTACATGTCATCCCAGTCTTGGTTCTCTTGTGGTTTCTCTTGCTTGCTCTGGTCAGTAGGTTTATCTATGTTATTTAACCTTGTTTGCGTAGGTTCATCCCATCCTAAGCCAACTCAAGACCACAAGGTAAGTATATGCATCACAGTCATGTGAATGAGAAGTTCTTACTGATGAACATACTGTTTGCAAGAAGGACTCATGAGCATGTAGGTACATTTCTCACATTCACATCATTTGCTCTGATGCATATAGCCAAGATACATGTAACACATTGCTTACTCTGTCATGTTTACGCATTCACATGCTCCTATATTCAATATTCACATGATTGCATACATGTAGGGGGAGCCTATGCATGTTACATGTCTTCCCAAGGCTTTACTTGCTATTCTCTCTATCTTTATCTAAAGCTTTGATGTGTTGGAAATATGCCCTAGAGGCAATAATAAAAGCATTATTATTATATTTCCTTGTTCATGATAATTGTCTTTATTCATGCTATAATTGTGTTATCCGGAAATCGTAATACATGTGTGAATAATAGACACCAACATGTCCCTAGTGAGCCTCTAGTTGACTAGCTCATTGATCAACAGATAGTCATGGTTTCCTGACTATGGACATTGGATATCATTGATAATGAGATCACATCATTAGGAGAATGATGTGATGGACAAGACCCAATCCTAAACATAGCACAAGATCGTTTAGTTCGTTTGCTAGAGTTTTCCAATGTCAAGTATCCTTTCCTTAGACCATGAGATCGTGTAACTCCCGGATACCGTAGGAGTGCTTTGGGTATACCAAACGTCACAACGTAACTGGGTGACTATAAAGGTAGACTACGGGTATCTCCGAAAGTGTCTGTTGGGTTGACACGGATCAAGACTGGGATTTGTCACTCCGTATGACGGAGAGGTATCACTGGGCCCACTCGGTAATGCATCATCATTATGAGCTCAAAGTGACCAAGTGTCTGGTCACGGGATCATGCATTACGGTACGAGTAAAGTGACTTACCGGTAACGAGATTGAACGAGGTATTGGGATACCGACGATCGAATCTCGGGCAAGTAACATATCAATTGACAAAGGGAATTGCATACGAGGTTGCTTGAATCCTCGACATCGTGGTTCATCCGATGAGATCATCGTGGAGCATGTGGGAGCCAACATGGGTATCCAGATCCCGCTGTTGGTTATTGACCGGAGAGTCGTCTCGATCATGTCTGCCTGTCTCCCGAACCCGTAGGGTCTACACACTTAAGGTTCGGTGACGCTAGGGTTGTAGGGATATGTATATGCAGTAACCTGAATGTTGTTCGGAGTCCCGGATGAGATCCCGGACGTCACGAGGAGTTCCGAAATGGTCCGGAGGTAAAGAATTATATATAGGAAGTGCTGTTTCGGCCATCGGGACAAGTTTCGGGGTCACTGGTATTGTACCGGGACCACCGGAAGGGTTCTGGGGGCCCACCGGGTGGGGCCACCTGCCCCGGGGGGCCACATGGGCTGTAGGGGGTGCGCCTTGGCCTACATGGGCCAAGGGTACCAGCCCCAAGAGGCCCATGCGCCTAGGGTTTCAAAAGGGGAAGAGTCCCACAAGTGGAAGGCACCCCCTAGGTGCCTTGGGGGGGGGGGGAGGGAAACCTCCCTTGGCTGCTGCCCCCTAGGAGATTGGATCTCCTAGGGCCGGCGCCCCCCCCTAGGCCCTCCTATATATAGTGGGGGAAGGAGGGCTTTTTCATCCACGCCTTTGGTTGCCTCCTTCTCCCTCTCCAACACCTCCTCCTCCTCCATAGTGCTTGGCGAAGCCCTGACGGAGTACTGCAGCTCCACCATCACCACGCCGTCGTGCTGCTACTAGAGCCATCTTCCTCAACCTCTCCTCTCCCCTTGCTGGATCAAGAAGGAGGAGACGTTACGCTGACCGTACGTGTGTTGAACGCGGAGGTGCCGTCCGTTCGGCGCTAGGATCTCCGGTGATTTGGATCACGTCGTGTACGACTACCTCATCCCCGTTCTTTGAACGCTTCCGCTCGCGATCTACAAAGGTATGTAGATGCATCCGATCACTCGTTGCTAGATGAACTCATAGATGGATCTTGGTGAAACCGTAGGAAGACTTTTGTTTTCTGCAACGTTCCCCAACAGTGGCATCATGAGCTAGGTCTATGCGTAGTTCTTCTTGCGTGAGTAGAACACAATTTGTTGTGGGCGTAGATTTTGTCAACTTTCTTGCCGCTACTAGTCTTATCTTGCTTCAACGGTATTGTGGGATGAAGCGGCCCGGACCAACCTTACACGTACGCTTACGTGAGACCGGTTCCACCGACTAACATGCACTAGTTGCATAAGGTGGCTGGCGGGTGTCTGTCTCTCCCACTTTAGTTGGAGCGGATTCGATGAAAAGGGTCCTTATGAAGGATAAATAGAAGTTGACAAATCACGTTGTGGCTTTCACGTAGGTAAGAAAATGTTCTTGCTAGAACCCTAATTCAGCCACGTAAAACTTCCAACAACAATTAGAGGACGTCTAACTTGTTTTTGCAGCAAGTGCTTTGTGATATGATATGGCCAAAGTTGTGATGAATGATGAATGATATATATGTGATGTATGAGATGTTCATGCTATTATAATAGGAATCACGACTTGCATGTCGATGAGTATGACAACCGGCAGGAGCCATAGGAGTTGTCTTTATTTTTTGTATGACCTGCGTGTCATTGAGAAACGCCATGTAAATTACTTTACTTTATTGCTAAACGCGTTAGCCATAGTAGTAGAAGTAATAGTTGGCGAGCAACTTCATGGAGACACGATGATGGAGATCATGATGATGGAGATCATGGTGTCAAGCCGGTGACAAGATGATCATGGAGCCCCAAGATGGAGATCAAAGGAGCTATGTGATATTGGCCATATCATGTCACTATTATTATTTGATTGCATGTGATGTTTATCATGTTTTGCATCTTGTTTACTTAGAACGACGGTAGTAAATAAGATGATCCCTCATAATAATTTCAAGAAAGTGTTCCCCCTAACTGTGCAGCGTTGCGACAGTTCTTTGTTTCAAAGCACCACGTGATGATCGGGTGTTTGATTCAAACATTCACATACAACGGGTGTAAGACAGATTTACACATGCAAACACTTAGGTTGACTTGACGAGCCTAGCATGTACAGACATGGCCTCGGAACACAGAAGACCGAAAGGTCAAGCATGAGTCGTATAGAAGATACGATCAACATGAAGATGTTCACCGATGTTGACTAGTCCGTCTCACGTGATGATCGGACACGGCCTAGTTGACTCGGATCATGTTATACTTAGATGACTAGAAGAGGGATGTCTATCTAAGTGGGAGTTCATTAAATAATTTGATTAGATGAACTTAATTATCATGAACTTAGTCTAAAATATTTACAATATGTCATGTAGATCAAATGGCCAACGTAGTCCTCAACTTCAACGCGTTCCTAGAGAAAACCAAGCTGAAAGACGATGGCAGCAACTACACGGAATGGGTCCGGAACCTGAGGATCATCCTCATAGCTGCCAAGAAAGATTATGTCCTACAAGCACCGCTGGGTGACGCACCTGTTCTCCCTGCAGAACAAGACGTTATGAATGCTTGGAAGGCACGTACCGATGACTACTCCCTCGTTCAGTGCGGCATGCTTTACAGCTTAGAGCCGGGGCTCCAAAAGCGTTTTGAGAGACATGGAGCATATGAGATGTTCGAAGAGCTGAAAATGGTTTTTCATGCTCATGCCCGGGTCGAGAGATATGAAGTCTCCGACAAATTCTTCAGCTGTAAGATGGAGGAAAATAGTTCTGTCAGTGAGCACATACTCACTATGTCTGGGTTACATAACCGCTTGACTCAGCTGGGAGTTAATCTCCCGGATGACGCGGTCATTGACAGAATCCTCCAGTCGCTTCCACCAAGCTACAAGAGCTTTGTGATGAACTTCAATATGCAGGGGATGGAAAAGACCATTCCTGAAGTATTTGCTATGCTGAAATCAGCAGAGGTAGAAGTCAAGAAGGAACATCAAGTGTTGATGGTGAATAAAACCACTAAGTTCAAGAAGGGCAAGGGTAAAAAGAACTTCAAGAAGGACGGCAAGGAAGTTGCCGCGCCCGGCAAACAAGCTGCCGGGAAGAAGCCAAAGAATGGACCCAAGCCCGAGACTGAGTGTTTTTATTGCAAGGGAAGTGGTCACTGGAAGCGGAATTGCCCCAAATACTTAGCGGACAAGAAGGCCGGCAAAACAAAAGGTATATGTGATATACATGTAATTGATGTGTACCTTACCAGTACTCGTAGTAGCTCTTGGGTATTTGATACCGGTGCAGTTGCTCACATTTGTAACTCAAAGCAGGAGCTGCGGAATAAGCGGAGATTGGCAAAGGACGAGGTGAGGATGTGCGTCGGGAATGGTTCCAAGGTCAATGTGATCGCCGTCGGCACGCTACCTCTACATTTACCTTCGGGATTAGTTTTAAACCTTAATAATTCTTATTTAGTGCCAGCTTTGAGCATGAACATTGTATCGGGATCTCGTTTAATTCGAGATGGCTACTCATTTAAATCCGAGAATAATGGTTGTTCTATTTATATGAGAGATATGTTTTATGGTCATGCTCCGATGGTGAATGGTTTATTCTTAATGAATCTCGAGCGTAATGCTACACATGTTCATAGTGTGGATACCAAAAGATGTAAGGTTGATAATGATAGTCCCACATACTTGTGGCACTGCCGCCTTGGTCACATAGGTGTCAAACGCATGAAGAAGCTCCATGCAGATGGACTTTTAGAGTCGCTTGATTATGAATCATTTGACACGTGCGAACCATGCCTCATGGGTAAAATGACCAAGACTCCGTTCTCAGGAACAATGGAGCGAGCAACCAACTTACTGGAAATCATACATACTGATGTGTGCGGTCCAATGAGTGTTGAGGCTCGCGGTGGCTATCGTTGTGTTCTCACCCTCACTGATGACTTGAGTAGATATGGGTATATCTACTTAATGAAACACAAGTCTGAAACCTTTGAAAAGTTCAAGGAATTTCAGAGTGAGGTTGAAAATCAACGTGACAGAAAAATCAAGTTTCTACGATCAGATCGTGGAGGAGAATACTTGAGTCACGAATTTGGCACACACTTAAGAAAATGTGGAATAGTTTCACAACTCACGCCGCCTGGAACACCTCAGCGTAATGGTGTGTCCGAACGTCGTAATCGCACTCTATTAGATATGGTGCGATCTATGATGTCTCTTACCGATTTACCGCTATCTTTTTGGGGCTATGCTTTAGAGACTGCCGCATTCACTTTAAATAGGGCACCGTCGAAATCTGTTGAGACGACACCATATGAATTATGGTTTGGGAAGAAACCTAAGCTGTCGTTTCTAAAAGTTTGGGGATGTGATGCTTATGTCAAGAAACTTCAACCTGAAAAGCTCGAACCCAAGTCGGAAAATGCGTCTTCATAGGATACCCAAAAGAAACTATTGGGTATACCTTCTACCTCAGATACGAAGGCAAGATCTTTGTTGCCAAGAATGGATCCTTTCTAGAGAAAGAGTTTCTCTCGAAAGAAGTAAGTGGGAGGAAAGTAGAACTTGATGAAGTATTACCTCTTGAACCGGAAAATGGCGCAACTCAAGAAAATGTTCCTGAGGTGCCTGCACCGACTAGAGAGGAAGTTAATGATAATGATCAAGATACTTCTGATCAAGCTCCTACTGAAATTCGAAGGTCCACAAGGACACGTTCCGCACCAGAGTGGTACGGCAACCCTATCTTGGAAATCATGTTGTTAGACAACGGTGAACCTTCGAACTATGAAGAAGCGATGGCGGGCCCGGATTCCGACAAATGGCTAGAAGCCATGAAATCCGAGATAGGATCCATGTATGAAAACGAAGTATGGACTTTGACTGACTTGCCCGTTGAACGGCGCGCCATAGAAAATAAATGGATCCTTGAGAAGAAGACAAACGCGGATGGTAATGTGACCATCTATAAAGCTCGGCTTGTTGCTAAGGGTTATCGACAAGTTCAAGGGGTTGACTACGATGAGGCTTTCTCACCGGTAGCAAAGCTAAAGTCCGTCCGAATCATGTTAGCAATTGCCGCATTCTACGATTATGAAATATGGCAAATGGACATCAAAACGGCATTCCTTAATGGTTTCCTTAAGGAAGAATTGTATATGATGCAGCCGGAAGGTTTTGTCGATCCTAAGAATGCTGACAAGGTGTGCAAGCTCCAACGCTCGATTTATGGGCTGGTGCAAGCATCTCGGAGTTGGAACATTCGCTTTGATGAGATGATCAAAGCGTTTGGGTTTACGCAGACTTATGGAGAAGCCTGCGCTTACAAGAAAGTGAGTGGGAGCTCTGTAGCATTTCTCATATTATATGTAGATGATATACTTTTGATGGGAAATGATATAGAACTCTTGGACAGCATCAAGGCCTACTTGAATAAGAGTTTTTCAATGAAGGACCTTAGAGAAGCTGCTTATATATTAGGCATCAAGATCTATAGAGATAGATCAAGACGCCTCATAGGTCTTTCACAAAGCACATACCTTGATAAGATATTGAAGAAGTTCAACATGGATCAGTCTAAGAAGGGGTTCTTACCTGTGTTACGAGGTGTGAAATTGAGCTCTGCTCAATGTCTGACCACGGCAGAAGATATAGAAGAGATGAGTGTCATCCCCTATGCCTCAGCCATAGGTTCTATTATGTATGCCATGCTGTGTACCAGACCTGATGTAAACCTTGCCGTAAATTTGGTAGGAAGGTACCAAAGTAATCCCGGCAAGGAACACTGGACAACGGTCAAGAATATCTTGAAGTACCTGAAAAGGACTAAGGAAATGTTTCTCGTTTATGGAGGTGACGAAGAGCTCGTCGTAAAGGGTTACGTCGACGCTAGCTTCGACAGAGATCTGGATGACTCTAAGTCACAAACCGGATACGTGTATATTTTGAATGGTGGGGCAGTAAGCTGGTGCAGTTGCAAGCAGAGCGTTGTGGCGGGATCTACATGTGAAGCGGAGTACATGGCAGCCTCGGAGGCAGCACATGAAGCAATATGGGTGAAGGAGTTCATCACCGACCTAGGAGTCATACCCAATGCGTCGGGGCCAATCAAACTCTTCTGTGATAACACTGGAGCTATTGCACTTGCCAAGGAGCCCAGGTTTCACAAGAAGACAAGGCACATCAAGCGTCGCTTCAACTCCATTCGCGAAAATGTTCAAGATGGAGACATAGATATTTGTAAAGTACATACGGACCTGAATGTAGCAGATCCGTTGACTAAACCTCTCCCTAGAGCAAAACATGATCAACACAAGAATTCCATGGGTGTTCGATTCATCACAATGTAACTAGATTATTGACTCTAGTGCAAGTGGGAGACTGTTGGAAATATGCCCTAGAGGCAATAATAAAAGCATTATTATTATATTTCCTTGTTCATGATAATTGTCTTTATTCATGCTATAATTGTGTTATCCGGAAATCGTAATACATGTGTGAATAATAGACACCAACATGTCCCTAGTGAGCCTCTAGTTGACTAGCTCGTTGATCAACAGATAGTCATGGTTTCCTGACTATGGACATTGGATGTCATTGATAACGAGATCACATCATTAGGAGAATGATGTGATGGACAAGACCCAATCCTAAACATAGCACAAGATCGTTTAGTTTGTTTGCTAGAGTTTTCCAATGTCAAGTATCCTTTCCTTAGACCATGAGATCGTGTAACTCCCGGATACCGTAGGAGTGCTTTGGGTATACCAAACGTCACAACGTAACTGGGTGACTATAAAGGTAGACTATGGGTATCTCCGAAAGTGTCTGTTGGGTTGACACGGATCAAGACTGGGATTTGTCACTCCGTATGACGGAGAGGTATCACTAGGCCCACTCGGTAATGCATCATCATTATGAGCTCAAAGTGACCAAGTGTCTGGTCATGGGATCATGCATTATGGTACGAGTAAAGTGACTTGCCGGTAACGAGATTGAACGAGGTATTGGGATACCGACGATCGAATCTCGGGCAAGTAACATATCAATTGACAAAGGGAATTGCATACGGGGTTGCTTGAATCCTTGACATCATGGTTCATCCGATGAGATCATCGTGGAGCATGTGGGAGCCAACATGGGTATCCAGATCCCGCTGTTGGTTATTGACCGGAGAGTTGTCTCAGTCATGTCTGCCTGTCTCCCGAACCCGTAGGGTCTACACACTTCAGGTTCGGTGACGCTAGGGTTGTAGGGATATGTATATGCAGTAACCTGAATGTTGTTCGGAGTCCTGGATGACATCCCGGACGTCACGAGGAGTTCCGGAATGGTCCGGAGGTAAAGAATTATATATAGGAAGTGCTGTTTCGGCCATCGGGACAAGTTTCGGGGTCACTGGTATTGTACCGGGACCACCGGAAGGGTTCTGGGGGCCCACCGGGTGGGGCCACCTGCCCCGGGGGGCCACATGGGCTGTAGGGGGTGCGCTTTGGCCTACATGGGCCTAGGGCACCAGCCCCAAGAGGCCCATGCGCCTAGGGTTTCAAAAGGGGAAGAGTCCCACAAGTGGAAGGCACCCCCTAGGTGCCTTGGGGGGGGGAGGGAAACCTCCCTTGGCCGCTGCCCCGTAGGAGATTGGATCTCCTAGGGCCGGCGCCCCCCCCTAGGCCCTCCTATATATAGTGGGGGAAGGAGGGCTTTTTCATCCACGCCTTTGGTTGCCTCCTTCTCCCTCTCCAACACCTCCTCCTCCTCCATAGTGCTTGGCGAAGCCCTGACGGAGTACTGCAGCTCCACCATCACCACGCTGTCGTGCTGCTGCTAGAGCCATCTTCCTCAACCTCTCCTCTCCCCTTGCTGGATCAAGAAGGAGGAGACGTTACGCTGACCGTACGTGTGTTGAACGCGGAGGTGCCGTCCGTTCGGCGCTAGGATCTTCGGTGATTTGGATCACGTCGTGTACGACTACCTCATCCCCGTTCTTTGAATGCTTCCGCTCGCGATCTACAATGGTATGTAGATGCATCCGATCACTCGTTGCTAGATGAAATCATAGATGGATCTTGGTGAAACCGTAGGAAATTTTTTGTTTTCTACAGCGTTCCCCAACATGATGTATGTTGTCATCAATTACCAAAAAGGGGGAGATTGAAAGCACAAGTGCTCCCTGGGTGGTTTTGGTAATTAATGTCAACATATCTCTTGTTGGACTAACACTTTTACCTAGTATGTTTCAGATAAGTTCAACAATGGAGTGGCATGGACTAGAGGATGTGGAACCCCTTCAAGATGCTAAGGACAAAGGATTGGCTCAAGCTTCAAGATCAAGACTCTACATTTTCTATTTTAGTGATCCAAGATCACATTGAGTCTATAGGAAAAGCCAATACTATCAAGAGGGGATGAGGTGTTGCTTAATGGCTTGCTTGCTCAAAGTGCTTAGTGATATGCTCCAAAATCCTCAACTACTCTCCCACATCCACATATGACCTAAACGAAAAGTCAAACTCAGCCCCACCGATTCTTTCTATCCGGCGCCACCGAGTTTCAAATACCATAGCCACTACCACAAACCCTAGGCAAATCGGTCTCACCGATAGGGATCTCGGTCTCACCGAGATGGGATTGTAATCTCTCTGTTTCCCTTCGTAACGTTTTGGTCTTACCGAGACGAGCGATCGGTCCCACCGAGATTGCAATGTAAACTCTCTGTTTCCCTTTTGTAACATTTCGGTCTCACCGAGATGAGCGAATCGGTCCCACTGAGTTTACCTAACCAACTCTCTAGTTAGCTTATTACCAAAATCGGTCCCACCGAGTTTGTGTAATCGGTCACACCGAGATTACGTTATGCCCTAACCCTAACCATATCGGTCCTACCGAGTTGCATCTCAGTCCCACGAAAAATCCTAACGGTCACTAGGTTTTCTGAATCGGTCCGACCGAGTTTAACCATTCGGTCGCACCGAGTTTGGCAAATTGTGTGTAATGGTTAGATTCTGTGTGGAGGCTATATATACCCCTCCACCCACTCTTCATTCATGGAGAGAGCCATCAGAACATACCTACACTTCCAATACACATTTTCTAAGAAAGAACCACCTACACTTGTGTTGAGGTCAAGATATTCCATTCCAACCATATGAATCTTGATCTCTAGCCTTCCCCAAGTTGATTTCCACTCAAATCTTCTTTCCACCAAATCCAAATCCTGTGAGAGAGAGTTGAGTGTTGGGGAGACTATCATTTGAAGCACAAGAGCAAGAGTTCATCATCAACACACCATTTGTTATTTATTGGAGAGTGGTGTCTCCTAGATTGGCTAGGTGTCACTTGGGAGCCTCCGACAAGATTGTGGAGTTGAACCAAGGAGTTTGTAAGGGCAAGGAGATCGCCTACTTTGTGAAGATCTACCGCTGGTGAGGCAAGTCCATCGTGGGCGACGGCCGTGATGGAATAGACAAGGTTGCTTCTTCGTGGACCCTTCGTGGGTGGAGCCCTCCGTGGACTCGCGCAACCGTTACGCTCCGTGGGTTGAAGTCTCCATCAACGTGGATGTACGATAGCACCACCTATCGGAACCATGACAAAAACATCCGTGTCTCCAAATGCATTTGAATACTCCAAACCCTTCTCTTTACATTCTTGCAAGTTGCATGCTTTACTTTCCGCTGCTCATATACTCATTGCATGCTTGCTTGATATGTATTGTGTTTATTAAACTTGTGCTTAAACTCCACTTAAACTTAAGAATATTAAAAACTGCAACTTTTGGCACTTAGTGTCTAATCACCCACCCTCTAGACACCTCTTCTCGATCCTTTTAGACGGATCCGAGGCACCACGTCCCGATCTGCGGTACACACCGTTCTCTCTGACCAAGCTCCGGCGCTACAGGGCCTACGCCACCTGCTTGCAGATTCCGCCCGCCGCCGCTCACCTAGTTACATCCCGACGACCTCCAGGTATCACCTTCGGCCTTGCTCCACTGCCCGTTTTCCCACGTCACTGCATGTGGATCTTCCATAGTCTTTGCCTAGAACGTAGCTCGTCTGGCGTACTTTCCATATTGCATTCTCGTCCTCACACCGTTTTAGACAAACACAACCGTGTTGTTATCTTCCCTTAGGACAATGAATATGCTTCTTTTTTGTCGTCGCATGTGTCATCAACTGTTATTGGCCAGTAATTGTTTCCTTTCTACCTCTTTTTTGCAAACAGGGCTATCCATTTCACGTCGTTTCTATTGCGACCTTTTGGTGAACTGCACAAATCACTTTTTTTCTTAAGAGTGTTTTGTGCAGTTGGACTAAAATGTCACATGGGCAACATCTCTATATTTCAGTGCGACTGCACAAAGGGAGATCGGTTTTGCTCTATCCTCCTCATCCAACTCCGAGCCTAATCTTCTGCAACTAGTTAGTCTTAAGAGATACTGCAAAGGTGACCGACTTCTATTTGTGTGTTTATTGTTTCATCAGCAGTCCTCTATTATCGTAATCACACTTGATATCTTTGGAACAGGGACGCTCAGCTCTATTTTAGTGGAACTACACAAAATGATCGGAATGTTGCATGCTCCAGACAACTACTTTTTTTCCCAACATGCCTTGTTGATTTAGACAGAGCTGGGGGGACGTTGCTGCCAATGAAAGCATGGATCAATTTTAATTTAACACCTTCTCACAACTTTGTCTTCAGTTGTGATGTAATTATTAGCTCTGATATGCTAATAATTGACATGCATTAGCAAGGAAGTTAGTTTTTTATTGTTTCCGAAAGAGCATCGATGGCAAGACACGCGAAACAAAAGCTGAAAGGTCATACCATTGTACAATTTCATGTCGCTGGAAAACTATTTGTATAGTACGTCAATTATGTAAACAAATGATGGAAGCTTGATAGCATTGCCAGAAGCCTCTTCATCATCCGGGTCCATGTGCCATGCACAAAATTATACTCCTTCGTTCCTAAATATTTGTCTTTTTACAAATTTCAAACGGGCATATTTTAGAGTGTAGATTCACACATTTTGCTTCGTATGTGTACTCCCTCCGTTCCTAAATATTCTATTCGTCTTAACAGAGATTTCAACAAGTGATTACATACGGAGCAAAATGAGTGAATCTACACTCTAAAATATGTCTATATACATCCATATGTGCCAGTCCATTTGAAATCTCTAAAAAGACAAATATTTGAGTAGTCACTCGTTGAAATCTCTAGAAAGACAAATACTCCGGAGTATATTAAGAACCGAGGGGGTAGTGCACAACCGCATGGGAGACTCAGCCCGGTCGTTGCGCCGCATTAATAGTGAGTAATGAGCAGTCAAATCATAAGCCCCACCTTTCCCACTGTAAGTTGCTCTGAAGAAGCAACCATCAATACGCTCTTCTTTGAATCCGCTCATATTACTCCATTCGTCGCTGTTTATACAGCGCGCTTCAGAAAAAAGAAAAAAAATCTGGGGGACCAAGGCGACTAGCGATCGGCCTGAAAAATAGCATTGGTAGTTATAGCACGGCGTCTATTACAAGAGGGAATAATGCGTACACACATGCATGCAGTGCTTCCTGCCCGGCTACACACATGCATGCACTCCATAGTAGTACAGTACATGGAGAGAAAATTATGGACTTGATTGCGGTTACCACGCCCTAATTAACTGAGCATTAAGCCAAACGCGTCTAAAGTCTCTCTGGTGGTGGAAATGCATTGAGAGAAATGCATCATAATGAAGCACGTCCTGTAAACTGTGACGAAGGGTGGAGTAGTATGAAGGTGCAAAACCAAGTACGCGTACTACTGCGCTTGGCTCTTCGCCCCTTCATGAAGTCGAACAATGATGGTACTCCGCATGTTGGGTACTACAGTGTATGCCTCTGATAATCTGACACCGAATGGACTGATGCATTTCCATCGAGGGTAGGTTGCATTAGTCAAAAGGCGTAAGCGAGCTTCACCTTGTCCTGCAAGCTTCTCCTCCTTCTGCAAGTTGACGGGACACACCAAAAAGTAGTGCTAGTCCATACTCCCTCCTTTCCGGTTAATATGGGTTAATATTTTTTGCGGGTAAATGAGAGAGCTTTATTCATATATAAGCATTCTTAGGACGATCAGCCAAGACACTGGTCACTAGGAAGCGAGGTACCCCGCAAAAAAATAAGTAGGAATCAAGGTGTTTCATCAAGCCAGATCTCGGCCACATTCAAAGTGCAGCAAGCACGGTTCGCACGAAGATGCGCCGCAAGGTTTGCTGACCTGTTTACATGCTGAATAACAAAAAAGAGGAAATATTACTGAGCGCTACTATTTGTAACAGGATATGAGCCAGAATTAAGCGAGAATTGTGGCGAGTGTTCCATGCAATCAACTTCCATTATCACATGCGAGAACCCTCAAAGAGAACCAAATGTGTTGAAGATTGATTTATCACATTTTAAAATTATAATAAGAGTGCAGACGCTCCTCCATCCGGTTCCTAGTACTACTATAGTACGTACCTTTATGGACTATAGTAGTAGTACTAGTAAACTTTGCGCTTGGCTGTTCAGGAAGTCAAGCAATAATAGCACTAGTAGTATAGTGTATGCTTCTAGCAATCTGACACCGAATTAACTGTTGCACGTCCACCGCCTGAGCGAGGGAGAGGTTGCATTAGTCAAAAGTTTCTCCTTGTCCTATGAGCCACCGCGCGCAAGCTTCTCCCGTCCTGCAACCTTCTCCTCGTTCGGCAAATTGACGGGACACAACAAAGTAATGCTAGTCCATGCTGCCTCCTCTCCGGTTAATATGGCTTAATTTCAAACGAGATAAATACACTATCTGTCACTGTATATTTGTAAAAATACGGTCAGTGGACTTCATAATACACTCATTGCGCTCAATACATATATTTTCGGGTGTTCATACGGTCACTAGCTCACCCTGACTGAGTATGTGTGTGCATGCACGTGTAGGTTGAGCACTTGAGCATGACAGTGTGTGTTCCGTCGTGTGCTCGGACATGCATGCATTAGGGCGTCGCGCGCGTTCTTGCGTCCATCTGTACGTGTGACTGTTGCATACACGTAGGGGGAGTACGTGTAGGGGCCACTAAGGAGCAGTCAAATCACACAGTAAGTTAGTCGGAAGAAGCAACCATCATTTCACTCTTGAATGACACGTACGCAATATAAAATGGTTGATATGGAGAGAAAAAGAAAACCACTATATATACACTAGCAGGAGCCTAAGCTACAAGCCTGCTTGCTTAGGTTGCTCTCTTCACAAGCATAGAACGACGGGCCTGATCCCGCAGCTGGGGGAAGGGAACAATGTTCTGCGTAGACGCGGTCGACATCGGCGAGGGAGAAAAGCCACAGTCGGTGCGTCCCAATCGGGGGTCACCGCGGTATGGGCTGATGCCGCGTCCCAACTGCCCTTCTAGCTACAGCCCGATGTCCCAGGTAGTCCATCTTCCTGTTGGAGCCGGCTTGCTCCACTGCCGTAGCTCCATCTCCATGTCGATCTTTCTCTACTTCTACCGGCTTCTATTTGTGATGAGTTTGTCTCATGAACTAGTGCCAGTACTATTATTCTAATCGCACTTCTTCAATATCTTTGCCATCAGGGATGCTCAGGTCGATTTTAGTGGAACTTCACAAAAGCATCGTATGATCCGAGGGTGCCAGCCGTCTTTCCTTCCCGACATGGAAAGTGCTATGGAACAAGAGGTGCTAGAAGGTGGAGAACCAAAGAGTGCTGCTTCTATTGTTGCTGACATTCTCACTAAAGAATCTTCCTCTAGCACATTCCTTCGACAGGTTCTACCTGGCCAGGAAATTAAATCATGTTTAGGGTTTAGGGTTTAAGTTGTAGTGACCCCATCAGTAGTTTTTCTATCATAAACGCTCTCACAACTTTTTTGAACGCGAAAGAGATCGCGCATGTCATAGCCGGCTATAGCGACCTTTGAATGCGGAGCAGCCGCGTGCACCCGGAAGCGGCGCGGGCGACGCTCTCTCGGCCGTCGCGCCGCAATCAATGCCGATGCCAATCAGAGGTCGTGTCCGCTCTGACCGGGCATGAAAGTGGCACTGACCGTTTCGGGCGGGAAGCACGCGCGGGTGAGGAAGAGGGTTCGGGTTGGTCAGGACCGGCCGTGGCAGCGGTCCAGACGTGCGCAAACAAGAGATGTTGTACGTTAATATTGCTGTGTATATAATTAACAACGTAAATAATGTGCCAGTTGGACAAATATGATTGGAGATGGAGATGGAAATGGAATTTTACGTATACACGGATATGCATGTCTATGTCTATGTGTGTGTGTGCGCGACGACTCTCGCGACCTGGAAGTGGGGGCGTGTTTTTTATCGAGTTTTCTTTCTTGGTATGTTAGAAAATCAGTTTGTCTAATTCACATCTAGATGTTATTTAAGGATATCACATCTAAGATCCCACAAGTATATAATGTAGAAACAAGAAACAAAAAAACTAGGAAAAGACCACAAACAGAGTGGACGTCAACTTATATGTGACATAACTATGTCATCTAGATGTGTCCTAGACAGACCCTTAAAAAATTGCCCGCCGGTTTTCATTTCTTTTTCCGGGAATGCGCGTATTCTATTTAAAACCACTGCTATGGAGAGATTTTTTACTCCATTATAGCCTCTTGTTTGATAGAGTTTCTCGCGTCTCGCTCTCTCACCCTCTCCATATCAAAACAAGATGACAGTGTCCACTCTATCTCTCTCCTCACCGGTGGTCATAGATCCGGCCGAATCCCGCCCGCTGCGAGAGGTGAGGAGATGCAGCATTGACGTTGGCACCGTCGGCGGCGGAGGAAGCCGATGCGCACCGTCCTCTCGGAGTCGGCGCTGGCGCGGACGAAGATCCTCTGCGCCCTTGTTCGCTGCCGTCGTGTGGGCAGATCCCGCCCGCCCGCCTAAACGACATCTCGCCCACCTGAGGTATAACTTCTTGTACTGGTCCAACTCCCCAGGTCGCTGCGTGCGGGTTTTCTTCTATGCGACTACTCCCCAGCTCCCCATGCATAGTAGCTAGGGTTCGTCGGCTGGTCCAACATCACCTACTAGTACTATTATAGAGGAAATGCCACTCAAAAAGTTGTCCTGATTTATGCCTCGGTGGAGGTATACATGTTGTTTCGACAAAAAGTACATGGTGGTTGTGCGTTCATTGTCCATATGGTGGTAGTACTATCACTAGTTAAATGAAGAAATGCTTTTTTTCTCGGGTGTCCTGGTTTAGTTCCCATCAAGATAATTATGATGCTTCTGTTTGTTGGTGTACTTTTCATTAATTCTAATTGGCAATTGAGATGTCGTTGCTAACCCTTTTTTATATTTTTGGAAACAGCGATGCGTGTCTCCATACCCGGGCATGTCTTCCTCTGGGACTGCACAAAATTGGATGGCCATTGTCATTCCACCTCACTGTCCTCTGCCACGTGGTTCTTCCTTCATCGAGCTTGATTACTGAGAAGAAACATACCACAGTGAGGATTTGTCGAACTTCTTAGGTGCCTCACCCAAACTTGATGCCAAATGGATGATGCATCACCACGATGACCTATCGATGCTCATGGTTGCGCCTCATGGTTGCGTCGTCTAGTGAAGCTGATCGATTTTCAACAAAAAACAAGTTGTCTTCCATCAGTGCTCTTTGCTTGTTACGCACAAAGATGATATCCTTCGTCAGTTCACCTTGGTTGCGTTAGAGACGCAGTCGTCTTTCACGTTGGTGCAATTTTTGCTAGGGTTTTACGATAGGTGGGCCCAAAATGTGGTTGGCTCACCTGCCATACAACCAAAAGCAGGTGAAGTGAAGGCACCGGAGCTCAATCCGTACTACAGTAGTATATATATATAAGCGGGAGCGTCAATGCTTGTTCGCTAGGGTTTGCACTCTCCACACGCTCGCCGCACTACATATATGTTACACATTGGAGGCTCAACGTTCATTTGCTAGGGTTTGCTATATTCACAGTCTCTCACCTTCTCTTCACTAGATCTAAACAAGACTGCGTTGGCCTCTTGTCTCTCTGCCCCCCCTCACAGCTGGTGAAGGAGGCGTCTGTATCCCATCGCACCGGGAAGGGGAGGAGGTGCAGTGTTCACTCTATCGCCTTCGGTGAGGGAGGCAATCCACTACCGGCTGCGCTATTCTCTTTCACCCAGTGCCTGTGCGGGAGGGCCACCGACCCCTTCTTCCTCGTTGCCGTACGTAGTGTGGGTAGATCCGGCCTCCCGCCGCACGCCTTGCCACATCTCGACGACCCTAAGGTATAAGTTTCTTTGAAAACGTCATTGCTCTAGCTGCATGTGGATCTTTTTTGATCTGTAGTCGAATCTAGGTCTTGGTTCAAAGAGGAAAGAAGGGTGCAGTGGGCTGGAGCAAGAATCTAGGACGTCGTTCAATGAGGGGCGGAAAGTAGTATAGACTGGCTATCCAGCCGCTTTGTAGGTCGAAAAGGGAAAAAGGGGGTAACCGAGTACACACATCTGTAAGGAACCGATCTCTTTGTTGAAAAGGGAAAGAAACTGGGGGGTCGGGTAGTTTGTGCACGACTAGATTTGCTGCCCTCACATTGGAAGAAGGTTCAAAGAGAACAAATATGGGACCAGCGCACATATGCTGCTTGGCTACATACTCTGCATCACCCATTTATACGTGTGGACGCACATGGTGCTGGCATGTCCCATGCAGCTATTTTGCTGTTGTTAATCTCAGAATTAACTACTGATCTGTTTTAAAAGAATTTCTCTGTTAATATGAATCAATGCAACCGTTTTAGAAATGCTACTGTCCTATACTTTGTTTTCCATCAAGATAAGGTAGATGCTTCTTTTTGTGGCCGCATGTTTCATCCTCCTTTATTGGCCAGTAATTGTTTTCTTTTTTGCCTCTTAAAACAGGGATATCTATTCAACTTGTTGCTATAGAAAACTTAAATGTCACACCGATAAGTTTGCTTGATTTCAGTGCAACTGCACAAAACTTGATTGGATTTCCTATTCATGTTGGTAGATTCCTATTTTATGTTGGTCGTCTCATGAAAGGTCAGTACAGGCCTTCATCCACATGATTGTGCAGTGTGCTTTGAGATGTTGTGCTACTTGTATTGGTACTGTTTTAAATAAATGATGAATTGAAGCTATTGTATTGCTGCCTTTTCCCATTAAGTAGTGAACAAAAATGGGACCAACCCAGACATGATGCTTGTTGCTTTGTTACAACAAATTCAGCATCACCCCCTTTATAAGCTAGTAATTGATGCCACTCTCATAATTAACTACTGAATCTTATTTCAAAACTGCAACACTTGTTAGGGATTGGCGGGATTACCATTTTTGTGGGCGCATCTTTCATCCTCCTTTATTAGCCAGTAATTGATTCCTTTTTTGCCTCTGTTTATATAGGGATATCTATTCAACTTGTTGCTATTGTGACATTTTGCTTCGCTATGCGAAACACTTTGCTTGATTTCAGTGCAACTGCATAAATCGAGATTGGATTTCCTATTCGTGTTGGCAGATTCATACGTGATCTTGTGTGCGTCATGACAGGTTGGTACTTGCCTTCATCCACATGATCGTGCAGTGTGTTTTGAGATGTTGTGCTACTTGTATTGGTACTATTTTAAATAAATGATGAATTGAAGCTATTGTATTGTTGTCTTTTCCCATTAAGTAGTGAACAAAAATGGGACCAACCCAGACGTGATGCTTGTTGCTTTGTTACAACAAATTCAGCATCACCCCCTTTATAAGCTTTGTCGTTCTTTATACATGTTGAAACAAGGCATTGTTAAGATAATGTCTCAGTCAATATGAATGAATCACACTGATGGAGAATTGCTACTCTCCTGCTTTGTTTCCCATTAAGATAAATTAGATCAGTAGATGCTTTTCTTCTGGGAGTATAAGTCATCAACCATTATTTCTTAGTAATTGTTTCCCTTATACCTATTGTTGCTTACAGTGATATCAAAATTAAAGCTCGGTTTTATTCCGACTTCAATTTTAGTTGAACTGCACAAAAGGAGCCAATGTGCAAGGCAAACTGCTGCATTACTGGGTCTAGTTGGTCGTTCCACTTTGCAGAAAGAAGCAGTCACTGTTTGTGCTACATTACAGAAGGAATGACCGAGAAGCTTTAAAGAGTATTATTAGACACCGGTGACATGACTAGTCTGCAGGGACCATTGGCAATTTAACAACACGTGGAGTGCCCTGGGCAAAAAGTGCCCAAACAAGTAAAAAAGCTACGATCGGACTCCACGATCATAGGCATTACATATTTTGAATGGGAAAGGCTTGTCAAAGTTTAATCATTGATGTTAGGAAGAAGATGTTAGTTTAATATATTGGAATTGGAAAACCTTGTCAAAATTTGGTCATTGATGTTAGCCAGAAGACATGCATTTGATATTTTTGAGTGGGACGCCCTTGCTGTGAGCAGCGTCGAGTGTTTTTTCCTATTCCTATGGTCAGTTTAGAAGTAAATAGTTACTCTGCTGAGATATTCCTGTGTTAAGAGTTTTTTTTGAATATTGTCTATGTAATGACATGCCTTGTGTTTGATTGCAAAGTTGAGCTTGGAATGTTGTGGCATGCGGCATCACGAGCTGTTCACCGTGCCTCCTGAGAATAATGCTTCGTATTGTTTTGCATGTCGATCTAATGCCAATGATTTGCTTGTTAAGAAGATCATCCTCTTCTGTTGTTTCCGTGCTTAAGAAGTTCATCATCTGATGTTTCATTCATAGCCTATATGACAAGTCGGGTAGGTTAGACGTGAAACCATATGATCTTCCGACCAACTCATGATATTAGGCCGTGATTGGATCATCGTTTTCCAACAAAAACCGCTTGTAAGACTGACGCTTGTAAGTTAAAGCATATGGTCTCGGGCGAAGGCGCTTGGTTGGTCGATTTCGACTAGTAAAATATCGGAAGTACTTGACACACGATAAAAACGTTGAACGACACTCGGACGATTGCTAATCCAGCCGTTAGCTGCTGTTTCAGCCTTGCCCATGGATGGCATGATACACACGTCATGCATGTATCCTCTGGTAATGTCGTCCATATAGCATTGCTCGTAAAATATACACTGGTCTCTCAAATTACACGCGTAACCCGCCGGTTTTACTTACATACCTCGGGCCCTCGGTTTCATTACGCCTGTATTTTACGCGTTGTTTTCGATGACGAGTAAATTACACTTGTATGTTAATACAGGTTTGAAATAAACCAGAGCTCCCAAGCGCGGCCTTACCGTTTCATGCCGTCTTAGTTTCTCGAAGGTGCTCATAGGTGTCCGATGATCCTGGCTTCCTAAATGAGTAGCGGGCGCTGTATCAGACCATCCGTAGGGCCCGCGAGGCCCTCTCCGTTGTCCTTCGAGTTGTTGCGCTCGCCGTGGCACCGAGGATTGTTAACATTGTCAATGAACATGGGGATTCAGGAGATGACTTTATTTTGACTAGATGACACTAGGGACCCACTAGAGCAATAGCTGTACGTACGCAAGTGCCTCCTTATTATGTACAACTATATTTGTTTTGCTTTCTCCTGGTTTCTTGACATCATGGTCCCACACCATTGTCAACCTATGTAGTCAATATAAATGAGAGAATTGCACAAGGTGTGACCGACAGCTGGGACCAAGCAGCTCGAGCAGTATTTGTGTTTTTGAGGCGTGAGCACTCCAGAGTTTTTCTTGGCGATGCTTTTGTTGTTGTTTAGAGGAGAGCAGGGTATTAACTGGGCGGGCTGTGGCCCGTCTAGCCCAGGCCAAATATCTAGCCAGGTACTAATTTTTTCAAGATGAAAATGGCTAGCCCAGCTATATGTATTTTTGAGGAATACCCAGGCTAGGTCTACTTGTTATTCTCCGCCCCGCTGGGCTGCAAATCTTTCCTACACTAGTGCAGAACTGGGCAATAGCACCGGTTCATAAGGCCCTTTAGTGCCGGTTTAGGAACCGGCACTAAAGTTTCGGCACTAAAGCCCCCCCCCTTTAGTACCGGTTCAGCACGAACCGGTGCTAAAGGGAAACCACGTGGCACGAGCCAACTCCGGGGGCCGGGAGCCCTTTAGTACCAGTTGGTAACACCAACCGGTACTAAATGGTTGTGGGTTTTTGTTTTATTTTGTATTTTTCAATTAAATTTGTGTTATCAATTTAATTTAGGATTGTTTTACGTTATAATGAGTTGTAGTCGTCGTCATCATCATCATCATCATCGCATATTAATAAATAAATAAACTCTAGCTAGCTAAAAATCATCATAGTTGTCTAATTACCACTATTTAATCATCATAGTCATTACCGCTAGCTATCTAATCATCATCAATGCTGGCTAGCTTAAAGAGGAAACATTCACTTTGTAACAGAAGCAAAGATATCATCAAGTTCAACATAATCATCACCAACATCGAAGTTCAGGACACGGACATGAGACAAGTACTAATTAAGAGCATGAACTAGTAGCTACTGATTCTGCTGCTCCCTCTCAGGTAGAATAGCATAGAACATGTATAGCTCTCCTAATCTTGGGTTGCGCTTCTCCTTGCTGCCCCCTAGTACTTCTCTGTGATCGTTAACAATTTTGCTCCAATCTTTCACTATTAAGCATTCTTCGCTTTCAGAAATCCTGAATGCACTCATGTGCAATGTAGGAAATCTTGGTCGTAAGCTAACCATTGACATGCGACCTTTTGTCTCGATCCACTGAGGCACAACTGTCATCGGAAGTCCCTGTTGAAGAACATCGTATAGTAATTAATATACTAAGCAATGAAAGTTTAGCTTCAAAAATAATGTATGCAAAAGATGCACTAATTAAGGACAGATATTCAAAATCTTACCATCTTTCGATTATAGATGTGACCGTAGTTCAATACGATCACCATTGGTCGCACGTTTTGAGTACTAACATTTCTAAGTTCAGGATTTTTTTTGTCTTGACAGTATTAAGATCCTCAAGCCATGAAACATAATGACTTATCTCCTCGCAGTTTAGTTGAGCCCCGGGGCAGTAGTAGGTCCTGTCTACCAAGCGCCGGACATGTTTGCTTGAACCAAAATAAGCTGACAATACAAATTAGTTGTCAACTATTTTTGAATAAACTGTATCAAAGACATAAACATATGCATGCATGGTTGAGAAAAACTCACCAAATGGTAGAACTGGAGGCGTTTGCACATCGACCCAGATGTCTATATTACCTTCAATATCATCTTCCGGACGAATATCAAAGGTGATAACCATATCAGGCTAAAATGCATAAGCCTTGCATAGTGCTTGCCAAGTTTTGCATTCAAAATGGGTGTATGTGTCTCCATTGTATAATTTGATGTTGAAAGTATACCCATGCTCCGTCTTCAAGTAAACTCTCTTTACCTCCATATCATCTATAGCACTTAAACCTATCTTATCCAAGACAAAAATTCTTCAATGGCAGGGGATGCGCTAGTAGAATAGTGAAAATTTAAAATTATAAGTTGAAGCAAATGAAGCATAAGTTTTGCATTCAAATAATAATTGACAAAGTGACTTACTGTATCAACTTCGAATGTCTCATCCAGCTTGATGCTGAAGCGCCTACCATCAACAAGGAAATTTTGGTCGCACAGGTCGCGCTGGTCTTCACAGTGTTCGCACATAATGAAATCTTTTTTGTCGTCAGATGACATTTCCTATGTTCATATAGGTGAAACATTAAACACCTATATCTAGCCAAATATATATTCATCTAACATTTGACATTAATATATCTAACTATATTCATCTCTAACAATTGACATTACTATATATTTAACTTTTCTATCGAATTCATCTAACATTCGACATTAATGTAACATTTATATAAACTAAAAATATATAAAAAAATTAAATAAATAGAAAAACTCATTAACAAATAATATTTTAATTAGATCATCAAATCTCAGATACCTAAATTTTCTTACTAAAAATAAACTAGTTATATTAATTATTCAACTAGTTCAAATCTCATATACCTAAATAAACTAGTTCGACAATTTTCTTACTAAAAATAAACTAGTTATATTAATTATTTAACTAGTTCAAATCTCATATACCTAATTAATATCTAGCTATATTCATCTCTAAAAATTAACATTAATATATATTTAACTTTTCTATCTAATTCATCTAACATTCGACATTAATCTAACATTCGATCATCTAATTTACTTTTCTAAAAAACAGAAAACAGAAAATATGTAAAAAAATGTGTGTGTGTGTGTGTGTGTATGTGTGTGTATGTATGTGTGTGTATGTGTGTGTATGTGTGTGTATGTATGTGTGTGTATGTGTGTGTATGTATGTGTGTGTATGTATGTGTGTGTATGTGTGTGTGTATACTGCAGTGCCGCCCTGTACGCCGCCGCCCCGTACGTACGAGCGGGGACGCCGGCGTACGGGGCGGGGGTGGCGGCGTACGTACGGGCCGGTACGCGCGGCGCGGGTGCGAGAGAGACGTACGGCCGCGGCGATGACGACGGACGGCGGCGGCGTTCGGGGCGGCAGCGCGAGACGACGACAACGACGAGCGGCGGCGGGGACAGCGACGATGACGACGGACGACGGGCGACGGGCGGCGACGACGGGATCTAGCGGCGCGCGGCGATGTCTCGCGAGAGGTTGGAGACGAAGTGGGGAGATGAAACTGAAATTTTCGTAAGTGCTATATATATAGGATGGGCCTTTAGTACCGGTTCGTGGCTCCAACCGGTACTAAAGGCCTATTTTCGCCAGGCCAAGTGGCGGGAAACGAAGGCTTTTAGTACCGGTTGGAGCCACCAACTGGTACTAAAGGGGGGGCCTTTAGTACCGGTTGGAGCCACCAACCGGTACTAAAGGCCTTGCGCTGCCACCCCAAAGTTTAGTCCCACCTCGCCCGGCGAAGGGCAGCCGCACTGGTTTATAAACCCAGTCGCGGCTACCTCTTTGAACTCCTCTATATAGCAGGCTTCTCGGCCTAATTAATTAGGGCGCGCTGCCCTGTGAGTCTGCTGGCCCTTCTGGGCCTGCATTTACACACTCTAGGTCTGGCAGGCCCAGTGGGCAGCGCGCCAACAAATTTTTTATATAGTTTTTTCTTTTCTGCATTACTTATTTTCTTCTATTTATTTTTGAGTAGTTTTTTATATAGTTTTTTCTTTTATGCATTATTTATTTTCTTCTATTTATTTTTGAGTAATTTTTTTGTATAGTTTTTTTATTTTCTGCATTATTTATTTTCTTCTATTTATTTTTTTCTTGAAATTGAATGCTGCATACTGAACAATTAGGTAAATGACCGAAAAACAACAAATGATGTCAGAACATGTTGGAAATTGATGACATCGCTTTAAATCACTACAGGAATTAGCTACTTTGCCGTCCGCCACGGCGGACGGCAAAGGCATGAACGGCGGACGGCAAAGGCCTTTGCCGTCAGCCGCGGACGGCAAAAGGCTCCGGCAAAGTAGGCTACAGTAAACAGCTACTTTGCCGTCTGCTTTCTGGCGGCTGACGGCAAAGGCCCTTTGCCGTCCATGGCGGACGGCAAAGAGGGCGGACGGCAATAATTGCGCTGTCAGTCTGTTAAGTGGCTAACGGAGGCCTTTGCCGTTCGCCGCTGACGGCAAAATTTCTAGTGTCTTTGCCGTCCGCCGTATGATGTCATCTACACGTCAGTACATGACAGGTTCTTTGCCGTCTGCCACTGATGGCAAAGTCTTTGTCGTCTGCCACTGTAGGCAAACTGACCAAATGGGTCAGCTCCCAGGAAGCACAGCTAGATGCCACGTGTCTTCTTTGCCGTCCGCGGCGGACGACAAAGAGCCCGTTGCCGTCGGTGGCAGACGGCAAAGAGCCTGCATATTGGCTCTTTTATCTGTTTTTTATTAAATCCAACAATTTTCATCACAAATATATATGACATATATAGATATATTTCAAGAGGCCATTACAGAGCAAACATATAAGATATCCAACACATAACTTCATCATCCAACCATATATATTACATGCATAGTTCCATCATACATAACAAGTTCAACATAGAGGCATCGAACCATATATATTACAACAGTTTCATCCAACGATACATGCATAGTTCAACGATACAAAAGAAACAGAGAAAGGGATAAGGAGCACTCCATCTATGCAAGCTTTCGTCAAGTGAATGAAATCTGCAAAATGAAAAATAAGAAAGTTAGAACAAGAAGAGTAGAACAAGAAGAAGAGTAGAACAAGAAGAGTAGAACAAGAAGAAGACTAGAACAAGAAGAGTATATCATTTATGAGCTAACGTACGTGAAATGGATCATATATGAGCTAACTAAGTTGAAATGGGTCGTTTATGAGCTAGCTAAGGTGAAATGGATCATTTATGAGCTAACTTAGTTGAAATGGGTCGTTTATGAGCTAACTAAGGTCAAATGGATCGTTTTTGAGGCAACTAAGGTGAAATGGATCGTTTTTTAGCTAACTTAGGTGAAATGGATCATTTATGAGCTAACTTAGTTGAAATGGATCGTTTTTGAGCTAACTTAGGTGAAATGGATCATTTATGAGCTAATTTAGTTGAAATGGATCTTTTTGAGCTAACTTAGGTGAAATGGATCATTTAAGAGCTAATTTAGGTGAAATGGATCGTTTTTAGCTAACTTGGTGAAATGGATCGTTTATGAGCTAAATTAGTTGAAATGGATCATTTATGAGATAACCTAGGTAAGATGGGTCATTTTGGAGTTAACCTAGGTGAAATGGGTCATTTTAAAGCTAACGTAGGTAAAATGGATCATTTAGGAGCTAATCTAGGTAAAGTGGGTCATTTTTGAGCTAACTTGGATGAACTGGATCATTTATAAGCTAACCTAGGTAAAATGGGTCATTTTAGAGCTAACTTAGGTAAAATAGATCGTCTATGAGCTAACTAAGCTAATTATGCAATTTTTGACATAAGTAAGCTAAGTACAGATCGTTTTAGAGCTAAATTAGGTAAAATGGATGGTTTTGGAGGTCAGTAAGCTTATTAAGTCATTTTGGAGGAGAAGAAGCTAAGTCTAGTTCATTATGGTAAGCATTGGAGGAAATAGAGCTAAGTCTAGGTCTTTATGCATGTGTTAAGGAAAACACTAGATAAACTTACCAAGATCCAGGAGGTGTAGGAGCGGGGTGGCTCGTGTCGGTAGCTGGAGAAGGATCGTGCGATGCTTGTCTGGAGTTACGCTGCACCAAAGATCATTTCCAATGTCTTGTTAGCATGATGACACTCAAATGTTAAGACTAGCAAGTAATGTCCATTCAAATAAAACTCACCGTGGTCCCAGGAGCAATCACTAGCATCGGCGGAGCGGTCTGACCTGTCTTCTCGCACACAGACTGCACATTTGGTTTTGACGACTCAGTCATACTAGTTAGTAATGAGACAAACACTACATGAATGTTTTGGCTATTCTGCAGAAGAAACTTACCACAAGGAGCTCGTACATGGCCCTTGCCTACATGTCATTCCGTGCCCTCTCCTCCTCCATCATCTTTGTCGTCCTCTCCTCCAAGTCCCGCTGCCTCTCCGCCGCCTCCGCCAGAAGTTTCTCCGTTCTATCTCTCTCACTCTGTATAGCAGCCTGCAACACCACTCACATGACCATTTGTAATCATTGATGGAAGCGCACACAATGTAATGGAGAAAGATAACCGAGTACGTATCACTAACCTTGATGGCGAGTTGCACTGGCCGTTCACGAGGCCTTATCTTAGGAGCGGAGCTCGACTGGCGCGCCTTGATCTCCGGGAGAGTGCTAGGACAACGGATAAGTCCATCTCCAATGGCTATGGAGCCATGGGACCTCCCGCCACCAGATATCATCAACAGCTCTGGATCAATGGGACCCTGGCTCGGGTTAAAGTCCTCCCCTTTCCTCGCCTTCCCCTCATCTCTATATCTCACGAGCTTGTTGTGGGAGGAGATGTTGGTGAAGTTGTTTGCATCATCGAGGTCAGACTGAGAGAAAGCCTTGACTTTCTTGAAAGAGGCAGTGTGGGCCATGGCATACATGTCGTACACCTCTGGCACCTTATCCGCCTTATTGTAGCGTGCCTGAAAGAGATAAACAATGAAAATTAGTAATTAAAGGGCTCAAGCTAGCATGATGAATGAATTGCATGAATCATAAAGCAAACCACATACCCAGTTGCGCCCGAACTGATATAAGTTGGAGTTGCCTTGATGGTGTGGCACACCTTCCATTTGGGCACGTTTGTCCTTGGCCTCGTTGTGGAGGGCTAGCCATTGTTTTGAGCACCACTCATCGACCAACACCTCCCAACAATCCATCCGATCCGCACACCATCTCGGAGGCGCCTAAGTTAGTAAATAGAAACTTGAGCGCTACGGCTAAGAATTACTAAATGAAGGAACTTAAGTAGAGAAGGCCTTAAGAATTACCTTCATGTACTGCTCCTTACTCAGGAACTTATCGCGGCACGCCGGCTTGGTCTTCTTGATACCACGCAAGGCGTAGTAGTCTCGAACAGCCTGCACCCGAGCCTCGTGCCGTAAGTTCTGGAGTAGGCGCTTGCAGACGTTCTCGATAACATGTGTTGCGTCCTCCTCGTATCCCTCCTCACACCTGTAGAATGTCTGCAATCAAATGAGACAATATTGATTAGTACAATTAATAACTAGCTAGTTGAAGATTTTTAAATGTGTAAAGGAGAAATTACCCAGAACTTTCTGATCACCATGTCTGCCCTCGTGTCGCACACGACACCGTCGATAATCTCATCCGGCGGGGCCGGGGCAGCCACGTAGTGCTCCCAGCTCAATCCAAGCTCTAGAAGCCGACCCTCACCAGGCAACGTGACAAACCCCGGGAAGTTTTGCCGGCAAAGAACTCCAAGGACGGAGTTGGGCCGGCGGACACTATGATGGTGGTCCCAACCCCTGCATCATGACAAGGCCAACACATTAGTTATTTGAAAAAACATGAATGCACAAGGTACAAAAATATTAAATGCACTTACGTACCTCTCCCCATCAGGGAAAATCAACCACCTCTGCTCGCGGGTCACCGGCACGGACGGGAGCCGTGTAGCACCATGCTGGTAGACGGTGCCCCCCTCCTCCTCAAGATCAGTCGGCTCCCCGCCATCATCAGCATGGCCACTCGGCTCCTCGGGCTGATCCGGCCAGGTACCCCATCCGGACGTGTGCTCCTCCGGGGTCATGTGGGCCGAACTCTCGTGGGCCGAAGGCCAGTCGACCCGAGGCTCGTGGGCCCAAGACCCGTGGACCGGAGGCTCGTGGACCGGAGTCCGTGTAGCCTCCTCCTCGGACGAGTCCACCCTAGCAGTCACGTGCTCGGGTGAAACAGCTGGGGGTGGCGGCGAGGAAGGCGCTGTAGCAGTCACCCTACCTCCTCTCCCACAACCACGTGCCCCACCTCCTCTCTTCCTACCTCGTCCCCTGCTGGGCACCGCGGTCGACGAAGAAGGGCCCGGCGGTGTGGCCATACTGTCCAGCAACGCTCGGTGGAGAGGTGCGTCTGGAATGGAAGACCTCAGACCACGCTCCCGACCAGCGCCCACCATCTTTCAACACCTGCCATGACAAACAGTAAACGAAATTAGTACAACATAAAAAAAGACCGACATGAATAATAATATGTGTATCACTTAAGTGTATCATCATCAAGTACAACATAAAAAAATGTAATACCTGCCACTACTAATAATCTCGATCAGTATCATCAATAAATGCATAATACCTGACACTACTAATGTAATACCTGACACTACTAATAATCTTGATGGTGTCGGGGTGTTGTTTCGGGGTCGGGGTGTGGTGTCGAGTTCAGGGTGTCGGGTCAGGCTCGGGATCGGGGTGTCGGG